>NC_134190.1:5957405-6327906 GCF_964188355.1 Buteo buteo | reverse complement strand
ATTAAAAAAAAAATAATAAAAAGAGTAAAAGGTTAACAAAAACGTGATACAGTGCAATTTGGACAGAATGAAGGTTCCAGTACTGAGGAGCTAAACCTCCTTTTTTGTTTCTGCTCTGTTCTTTGTTGCTTGTTTCTGTTTCATCACGCCATGCTATAGTCCTTATCTATTGCAGAATTCCTGACAAAAACTAGGCACAGTGTGGCTGCTCTTGTAGTGTTTCCATAAGGGAAAAAGCACTTATAAAACAGCTAACTGTTTTAAAAAAATTACTTCATTGAATTTTGTTCCCTTGTCTTTGTTTGATGGCTTCTGACAGTCTTCTGTGCGCATATGATGAAAACTATATTTAGTGGCTCTTGAGAAGATTTTTGGGTTTTTTTTCTTTCATGTAGTAGTTGTAGTTACCTGATTTTGAGTAACAAAGAAGCCTTGATGGTCAGAATATTGGCTGCCTTTCAGCTCTGGCTTTTCTTCCTCAGCTGCCCTGATGGTGTCCAAGAGAAAATGGGCTGGTTCTTAGCTCCTTTGTTATCCTCGACTTTTTATCAGAATGTCCCATGTCAGACGCAGCATAGAAACCTTCAGGGGTTTTGTTCTGATGACTCAGTAGAACAATATTGTTGGTACCACATACTGCTCCGGGTGTTTAGCCCATGTAAATTCTGTACCCTTTTTGGTTCTTCACCTTCCCTACCTGATGGAAAAAAATTTCCCGGTGCATTATACTTACAAAAAAAAAAAAAAAATTGTGCTCATAATAGCTTCTAGAAGAGCAACCTCTCTTGATGATCCTTTTTTAATTTTGTAGGTAGTCTGTTACTGAGAAGCATACTACACCTCTCGGGGGCGGGGGGGGGAAATCAGATTATTTAATTTTCATTCAACAGTAATTTCATTTTTTAGCCATTGTATCAACAAGGTTTTATATTACAACCATTGGCCATGCATGCATGTAACTTGAAGCCTGCCTGGACTTTGAACCTGAGAGGCAGTGTAGTATTTCACAAACTAATTAGAATAATAGTATGCCCTAAACTGCACTACTTTTATGTTTAAAGAGATGAATAGAAGTAAGAGTGGGAAGACTGGGAAGGTAAAGTAGAATAAATGGTCAGTTAACAAAACATAAAGGAGAGATATGCTGCAAATACTACAGTAGACTATTATAGTTCCTACAGGAATATGCGTAGACAGAACAGAGGAATAGAATAAGAGTCAAGTGGGTTATATAAAAGTTCACTGTAATGATTTTGATTTCCATTTTTTTTAATCTGTCAGAAGTTTTTTGCCTCAGAGGGCTGGAGCACCTCTCCTATGAAGACAGACTGAAAGAGTTGGGGTTGTTCAGCCTGGAGAAGAGAAGGGTCCGGGGAGACCTTAGAGCAGCCTTCCAGTACCTAAAGGGGGATGTACAGGAAAGATGAGAACAGACTTCTTAGTAGGGCCTGTTGCAATAGGACAAGGGGTAATGGTTTTAAACAGAAAGAGGGTAGACTTAGACTACATATAAGGAAGAAATTTTTTACTCTGAGGGTGGTGAAACACTGGAAGAAGTTGCCCAGAGAGGTGGTAGATGCCCCATCCCTGGAAACATTCAAGGTCAGGTTGGACGGGGCTCTGAGCAACCTGATCGAGTTGTGGATGTCCCTGCTCATTGCACGGGGGTTGGACTAGGTGACCTTTAAAGGTCCCTTCCAACCCAAACCATTCTGATTGTAAGAGAACAGTGAAGCACCATAGCAGTGCATCCTACCAATAATGTGCTTGAAGCCCCCCCCCCCCATAAAAACCAAAGTTTGTAGAGCATCTAAAGCAAATACATTACCATTTTGTCTGAAGAAGAATGGTAGGAGCCTAAACAGTTGTGAAATATTGCAGGAATAAATTAGTTCTCACCGTTTTAGCAAATACCTTCTACAAACCATAAATGTCGCCTGCGTTAGCTAGTGAAGGTTAGATGGTGTCTAACGAGTCCTGGCGGACGGTACTGTTCACTTGACTGGAGGTGGAGGGAGGTTTGACCCGCGAGTGGATGTGTTGGTGCCTGCTCCGATAGCCCCTCTGCATTTTGCCAGGTCCCAGGCTGTTTAACTGTCTAAGAGGACAAACGCTGTTGCTAACAGAGCGGGATGTAGCAAAATCTATATGCCTTAGTGTGTGTGTGTTCATATTGCTGATACTACCCGGGGGAAGTATCCTAAACTTCGAACTTGATGCATAGAAAACTCTTTTCCTGGGCTCCTTCGTACAAGGCAGAGAAAAACTCTTTTGCAGAGTGAGCTGGAACATCTTAGTTTTCTTTCCATTTGGAAATATTCTTTGGAAGAATGTTTCTCTTGACTAGAGAGGTAATTATTTTTCTCTCCCTGCATATCTTTAATTTACCTGCCATTCCTAGAAATAACTTTCCATTAGTTCGTGTACTCTTTCCACTACAGAGCCCACTTGCCAGGGAGAATCTCTTGTTAATTTGGGGTTTTTTTCCACACTGAAGGGGGAAAAAAAAGTGGTAGAAACAGGAACAAATTTTGGAGGTAGCACCTAAATCCTAGAGCTTTCTAAATGAAATTTTTTAAACTTGGTCTCTTCTTAAGGCACTAGCCGATGCACTCCAAATAAAAGAAGAAAGTTTGATTCAAGTGAGATGAGGCCCAAAAAATACAACCCCCAAAGCATCTATCCTGTTCTTCCTTAAAAAAATTCAAACCTATTCTTCCACAGGTCAGCAAACAGGTCTAGAATTGAGTTGTGGGAAAAGCTTGCCCAAGAGTGCTTATCATTTGGATGGAAGGGATTTAATTTGAATAGCAGTAGCCCAAAAGCTATGGCATCTGATCAGGAATTTAAGAATACAGTGTCGGGAGCAGGGCAAACTTCCTGGTTTGAAATTTTGTACTGAATCTCTAGTGTTTTCTGTTCTATGGCAAGGTCTCTCAATCTTTTAAATAAACAGAAGAAAACCCCACTTGACTTCTTAGTAATAACGAGAAAAACAAATTAAAATACATATGCTTTTTAGCAAACAAGTAAAAAACTGTTCACCACCAGCCAAGATGAATTTTTTTGAGGAGCAGATTGTCATTAATTACATTTTCCCTTTTCAAACAGTTTTGTTGTTGTAAGGCTGATAACTTTCATTTACTGGTTTTGCAGATTTGCTTTAAAGTTATGGTATATTGGTTTTTAAATTGATTTTCTTAATCATCTGGAGGGACAGCAGCTGGCCTGTAACCATTCTTGTCTAGCCTGCCCAAAAGCCATCCTGGTAGATCTCTGTTCTTGGGGAAGGAGCTTCCCCTCTGATGTTGGTCAATTCAGCCTTGCTTGGGGCTACAAAAACTATCGGCCAGGGCCAAGGTGAGATTTAGGATTTATTCCTTCATCCCATCCTCTTCCTGAATACATCCTGGTCTGATTTTTTGATTTGATAAAATCTTTGTACTGTTACTTCGAAAGTGTTTGCAGGAAGAAAAGACCATCATCACCACTAAAATACCGTATTTGTTTGAGTAATGACTGCCCAAGAATAACTGTTGCATCTTTAATTGCTGCCTATAAAGTTACATTTACAGAAAATTTGAGTAAAACTTGGGCAGAGATCTGACTGGGTCTAGAGTTTAAAATGAGATTGCCTTTTGCAGACAAACCTGCAGTCACTTCACTTGCATGCCAAGTAGCTGGATGAAAACAAGTTTCCACTCAAACCAAGATATGAGAGCTACTGCAATAAGCTGCGTTGGGAAAATTCCCTGTAGTTTGGAAGCAGCTGCTAACCTATCATTTTGGAGTGTGATGGATGCAAGTGTCTGCCGTAAAAGCCTGGATGAATCTGTTGTACTTGTGAAAAGCAGAGGTTCCAGTAGTTTGTTCAAATGTGTTGTTTCTGAGAGCAGGAAAGATGCGAGAAGCGTAATGCCTGTTCATGCAGATGCTGCGAATATCCAAATGTAGATAAAATACGCTTTTTCTTCCTCAGGTATGTCCTCTCAGAAATTTAGGGAATAATTTGATATGTAACATGTGAGTCTTGGGGTTATTCTCAGAGCTGACATAACACCTCCTATAAAAAGCTCTGTTGCAGGGGGATATTTTTATGCTTTTATTTATTTATTTTTGCTTGGAGCATATCTTTACAACCTCAGTTTGGAGTCTGATGGACTCCAAAAGAGATTTGTGTCTTTTTGAAGTATTGTCAGAAAAGATATGCTTGCTTTCTGAGGAGGAGAACATGCAACTTATTTTTTCCCCTGGAGTATTTACATGTTACCTGATGGTTTTTGCCAAAGGAGACAAGTTCAGAGGATGCAGCATGGTAACTAGAGGGCTGCTTCGCTAGACATTGGTCCTCAGAGCAATTTAGTAAACTCCAGTAATTAGCATCCTCAAATGGACTTTACATCTTCACATGCCTCACAAGGAAAATACGGTAATTCTTTGGGCGCTGTGGACGTGTACAGTCAAGCTGACAGGCCTAAGTAGGCTCAAGTGGTTCTGCTCTAGTTAATAAAGTTGACAAGCTTAAATCAGGTTTTCCATATGCCTTTGACCATGGGGCTGTCCCTAACCTCGAAAGCACAACGTGCATGAGTTTCTTGCATCCTTTTTGCTTTTTATTCACCCACGCCGCTCAGCATATTGTGACCTCAGAGGTGTGACGAGACTTGTCAAGCTCACCGTAGATGAAACAAGTTGTTCCCATGTCCTTCTCTTTTTCTATTTCCTTCCCAACAGCTTTCCCTTCACCTCTGTTGTGGCTCTACTGTAGCCCTTCGTCCATGAGCTAACTTAACGGAATAAAATGGTAAAAAAAACCCCAAACTTGGCTCGATAGGTTTCTCCCATATCAGTGAGTTAAATGGGGCCCTGGAAGGGTCCAGGGAGCTGCAGAGCTTGGAGCAGAGGAGGAGTGATACCAGATGGCCAGAAATGAGAAAGAGGAGGAGTTGGAGCTGGAGAAAGGTGGGAGCAGCAATAGCAGACAAGGAGGGTGGGAAGCAAGCCTTTGGGTAGTAATAAGACATTAGATTGGCTCAAAGCCTGTAAAGCCACAGTTTGAGTTACCATTTGTAATTTTTCAAACAAAAAATAGCTGTGTGATTTTATGGATTTTCAGGAATGTATTCCAGATGCTGTACAGGCACCATCTTTTCATTCCAGGGATGTTGCGCTCTCTTTAAAACTTGTGGCTTCCTACTGATTAATTCAGCAGATGAGACAGTTGGCAGACCTTTCACAACATTTGAATCTTTAGCCAAATAGCATTTCTTTTTCCCCAGAGACATCACAACATCATTTCTACAGCCTGGGAAGTAGTATCCCCCCAATTTTACTTTTTATAACCTTTGGCAGCCTAATCTCATCATATACCCAGCTCATACTGTATTCAGCTAGAGCTGCCTTAGCAGAACTTTTTCATGTATACTAACATTTCTTTGGGGATTTCTAGACACAAACTTCCTGTTGATTTATGGCTTTACACCTTTCTAAAATACCCGATAAGGGGTGTTGTGGATTTTGTGTAATAGAAGGCTGTGAGAATGGCATGAATAAACTACACTGGTGCATTGCACAATTTGGTTTAACTGAACACATCTTAATTTGAACATTGCCAGGTTTGTGCTGGTACAACAATGGGGAGGGGAGTACTGTGTTTTGTAATAGCTCATTGATGTAAAAACTTACTTGAGAGTGTGGTCCGTTGTCATCTGCCTGGTAGGATTCAGGTTGAAACACTTCCATTTTCATTTCAGGCAACAAAGATGCTTCCTGTTTTACTTTAGCATTAGAAATAGTTCCTCTATATTGTTTTATGAGTATTTCCCAACTACCAATGCAAAGCTTAACAAGCTCCCTGTAAAGCACTTTCCCCATAATTCATTGCTTTTGCTGAAAATTCCACTCTTGCTTCTTCTCTTACTTGTATTTGACTGTTAATTAGTCCTGCTGCTGCAGGCAGCCTTCTGCTCATTGTTTAAACACTTCTTGATTATTTGATTCCACCAACAATGGGGTTTGGAGGAAAAAAAAAAATGGGGTTTGTAGGTATAATGCTTGGTTTCACGTATCTGGTACTAGAGCAACTCTTAACAAATTGCGTGTTTCGTGCTGACCAGTCTGTAGTTTGCCAACTTTGCTCCCTGCAGAACAGCCTGCTTCTGATTTCAGATGCCTGTCGTGCCTTCCTGTTCGGCTGGGATACCTTGGTGAGTGGTAATAGTGGCTCTCTGAAAGCTGAGAGTCTTTCACTTGAGAGTTCACAGCTTATAAAAGTCCAGTGGGCAGCTCTGCTTTCAGAAGGGCAGGTGAGCGGCGGTGATCTGGCTTCTCTTGTCTCTGTCTAGCAACGAGCACGTTAGCAATTACTTTTGATGTCACAGATTGTCTTCCGCTGAACTTAGCCCATCTTCTCTGCTTTTGCTTTTTTCTTTTTTTTTTTAAGTGCTTTTCTCAGATTTGAACCTCAGGGAAAGGTCCTTAACTTTTCTGCTATGGTGATTCCACCTGAGTAGCTGTGTGAGTCATGAAAAAGTGGTCCAGCTTCCTGCACTGTTGCCATACCTGCAGTGCTGATGTAGCAAATGCTTACAGGGGGCTTTTCTTTTTTTTTGGGGGGGGGGGGGGGGGATGGGGGCACTTCTTTATCTTTGTCATGTTACTGAACAAATTTTCTTGAAGCTCAAAAAATAGAAAGTAGAGGAACTGTGCAACAACATGTTACATAAAATTGTGAGCACAATGTTCCAGTTTGGGCAGGTTCCTAAGAACATAAATAGAAGTGCACATAGACTAGGCAGAATTTTCTCCCTGTCCTAGTTACATTCTCAGATTTGCTTTGTAAAAAGCAGAATACATTGAACATATTTCATTAAGTCTGCTAGTACAATTAGAGTTGCAATGGCTGTATCTGTGCAATGGAGTATAATCTCACTACAGATCTTGTATGAGTCCCCTGCTGTATGCAGTACTTTTTTTTCATGCCTGTGTTGTTTCTCACTTGTTTTTCATTTCCCCCCTATTACATAGGAAGTAGCTCAAATAATTCCTTTCTTTAAAAAAGAATTGCTCTCATTAGATTTCTCTTCAGATGTATATCTTGCAAGTAGTTTTTAGAAAAGAGTGTATTTCTAGAAGATGTTTCCCGAGTCAATTAAATTGAAAGTTCAAGGTAAGGTTCATGTAATTGAAAAATATAAAGGGTGTCTAAAAGGGAAGATGTATTTATTCATGCCACCTACTAGATTCTATGAGGTATTATTCTCATTACTATTCATGTTTTTGAAGGATAAAGGCTTTTCAAATACAGTTGCCGTGCTAACTAGAGTTCTGAAGAATAATTTTTGTAGGCTTTTGTTCATATGAGGAGGGCTCATTAAACAATATTAAAAGGAGGTGCCAATATAGTACTGGAATGCATATTTTGAGAAGTGGTTTCTTGAAAATGAAGCAAAAATTTTCATAATTTCCTTATAATGGTTTTTCATTTATGGTGGGTTTCATGGACTGTACGGTGTATTATGGATGTAATGAGAATTGGCTATGATTGAAAATTTAGTTCTGACATTTCCACTTAATTGCATTTTTAAGCAAAAACATCTCAGTGTACAAAATTCTTTATTCTGCAGAGACCTGTACAACTTTAAAAAAGTTAAATGAAGGCAATACTTACTATGAAGAATATTCAGTTTAACTTTTTTCCCCCTAGCTCCAGTTATAGTCCCAGAAGATATGGCAAAATGTTAAATCTGTGAAATAACATTAAAATGCCATTTAATGTGTCAAGGGAAACTTTGTTTATTTTTTTTTCTCAGATAAAAAGACTTGAATAAAAGCTTTTTCTTCTGTAGTGCTCACAGGTTTTCAAGTAGATGGAGATGGCTGTTGCTAGCAGCAAATTATACCAGATGCGGAGCTGCTTAGGGATGTGTGCTTTGTTTGCTGGAGACAGGTCTTATTGTCTTGCCTCGAGGCATTAGGTTGAGTCTGTTAGACTATATAAGTAGTGATTTTTGTCCTTTGAGTTAGTGGAGTGTCACATGGTGCTATGTGACATTTTTAGGCAATGCATGAAGTAGGATTTTTGTATTTGGTTTTTTGGTTTTTTTAATTTGTTTGTTTTTTTTTTTTTTTTAACTTGGATGTGTAGAAGTAGGTGACTTCTGTTGAAGTTTTGCAAAACCCTTAAATATTTACCACTGAAAGAAAAGAAGGATTGCAGATTTCAGAGATGTGTTGCTAGGTTCCCTGCCTAAGAAATATACTAAATTAGCATTTCATCATAATTCTTTATCCACAAAAATATTATCAAGGAAGAGACGGAAGGATTTGCATTTATATTATACACCTTAGCCTGCAAGTAGAGGACCAATGAGGCTCTGTATGATGAATGTCTGAAGATTGCCTGAAAGTCCCACTGAAACAGAATTAAGTATTTTACAGAGATTTGCTCTGTTTATATTAGATATGAGGTAATAGGCGTAATACATTTTCCTGTTATTTCACACTTGTCTGTGTATAGGATATTTAATTTTTTCGTTTGAAATACCTTGTTTTAGTGCAGCAGCCAACACAAGGTATTTGGCGAGATGGCCTGTGATCTTTAATATTACAATTTGTGTGTTGTGAGATTTCATTTGAGCTATAATTTGTAAATAAATTTGTCCATATTATGAGTACGAAGTGAAAATTGTGAGTAGTGGAACTGCATGTGGTACCAGTCTGGTTTTTTTTCTTTGTTAAATTTGCATTTGCTGGAGATCTCCAGATACTCAGTGTAGCATCCTTGTGCCTGTTGAACATCACTTTTTCTAGTGCATTCAGCTCGGAGGCAACTCAAGCAAGCTGAAGAGTAGAAAATTGTCTAAGCAATTGTGTATTTTGGATAAGGTAATTTTT
The DNA here is from genome assembly GCF_964188355.1 of Buteo buteo. Taxonomy (NCBI): domain Eukaryota; kingdom Metazoa; phylum Chordata; class Aves; order Accipitriformes; family Accipitridae; genus Buteo; species Buteo buteo. Next base: position 6,319,011 of record NC_134190.1, on the reverse strand, counting down.
CTGAAAAATGTTATGACATGTCTTAGCCTGTTCCAACATAACAGCAAACACTTCATGAATTCATACATTGCTGGAGAAAATACGGATTTACAAGGTTCCAGTTTGACAGAAGTCTGCCAGGAGGTTGTGATAACAGCATGCAACTGTGAAAGATAGATCTTAGGGCAACCCATAATATGTCAGACCTAGCAAATCTGCTAAAATTATTCAGTGCTCCTCTTCTTTACTGTTTTGCACACTACAATGCAGTAGCCGTGTTGGGTTAATGTGTTAATGGATGATTTTCAAAGTTTAATGAACATAAGCAGGTTTCGCATCTCAGTGTTTTGTATGCAGCCGATAGTTTTGTTCAGGGCTTCCTGTAGTTTCAAGATTCAGTGATGACTTGATATTTAGTGTTGAATTCAAAGCGAGTCAAAATATTACTAATGAAATGAACAGTGTTAACCATTTAATCTTGGTGTTTTGTTTTCCCGCTTGTGGTGCTAAGGTAGCATCAGAGCTAAGGAATTATGTAAGTTAATATCCAGGCAAATGTTTCCCTGCCAAAGGCAAGCAGTTAAAGCTTGAAAATGCTCAGTATGTTTTTAAGTAAACGTTTACTTAAACATTTTTAAGTAAAGTTAAAAGTAAATTTCTTACTTTTTTTTTTTTTACTTTATTTTAAAGTAAATAAACATTTTTGAGTAAGTATCGGAAGACTGCTGTAACTGGTCATTTCTGACTGGTGCTACATATTGGTTATGTTCTGAGCTAGCAGCTCCTATCTGCGTAGGCTGTCCCTTGCATTCTCTGTAACTTCTCTTGAATCGTGCTTAATATCTCTGTCCCATCTTTCTTGACCAGATTCTCTGCTGTCATTCTGGCAAATAAAGGCTAACTGAACTTGATTAGAGCTTTCAAGGTTGGACTTTTGTCAAAGATACACAGTGGTAATGGTCTCTGTAGATGCTCCCCAAACTGAGGCACGTGTGCTGTAGCCTGATAGCTTCATATGGGGTTCTCTTGGTGTGTGGGTTTGTTTTGGTTTCTGAGGTTCAAACGTGTACAAGCTGCTTGAGTTGGGAATCTTTTCATTGTGGTTTCTTTCCTGTGTCACATGCATAGTATGACTACTTTGAAGTTGAAAATAATCAATTTTGAAAATTTTAACACACTGTATTGTCTGTCCTTCTTTAGGAAAGCCCAAGAAGGGAAGAAGAAAGTGGTTCTAGCAGGCTGTGTGCCACAAGCCCAACCTCGTCAGGACTATCTGAAAGGCTTGAGTATTATAGGGGTATGTATCTTTATCAATTAGAAACCAAAGGTTTTAAAAAATGTTTTCAGTAGGTCAATATCAATATATAGACTTGGCTGCCTTTTTCTTGGAAAAAGCAACAGAGAAGCTTGATGCTTCTGTTAGTGCCTCTGTTAGTCTTCTTGCATTATACAGCGCTTGAGCCTTCTTTCAGCCAGGGAGATTTGGTTTGATTGTGGCATGAGGGGAGAAGGAAAGGGATACTGTTGGTGGAACTGAGCTCCAGTGCCCTTTGTAACCTGAAAATATCCAGGCTTCGTCCATGTTGATGAAGATACCCATTACCATATTCTTTAAAATACCACAGTTTATTTGCTTGAAGACAAAGAAATACACCCTTTGTTAAAATCAGTGGAAGAAGTGTAAAAGACTAGAGTGTATGAATTACACGGACACAGCTGAGGGTTGGGTAGTTGTTTTTTTACTTCACACTACTAAGCAGAATGGCAAATAGCAATGATTATTTTGTTCAAATTTGAGGCAGTCTGAAGAGTTAAATCCACTGGTGACTGAGTTGTTAAACAGTTATCAAGCTTTGCCTTGAAAAGGCAACCAGAGAGCTTTTGACTTCATTCAGTTAGTAAAGTGCCTTCAGTATCCTTTGGGATGAAGTACTGCTGTGTAATTGAATCACCTTTGTAAAACAAGCATGAAAATCCAGGAGTCAAGTCACAAGCTAACAAAGACTCTTCGTTGTTCAAGCCTTTAGATTAAAACTGGATGAATTTGTAAAAGGCATGTTTGAGTTGAAGCTCTGTCTTTGGATTCAGTGGGTGAGAATTCAAGTGAAGCTGCCCTGTATTATGTTAAGTCAGAGCAGATGACTGTGCAGCATCATTTCTGCGTTAAATGTAAAGAGGTTAATGTGTTTCCATTTCAGCACCATGAATTCAGGTTGAAACTAAGATTTCATAGGAACAACAACAACAAAATGTTCCAAAGCTTTCACTTTTGTTAGAAGATTATACAAGAAGCATTTGTTCGGAGTAATTTAGAAGTAAAATAATAGTTTGTTTGGAATTAGGAAGATTGCTTCATTAACTGATTTATTGGAATTCTTTATAAAGATGGGCTTTGTGCTATCTGAATTTTTAATTAATTACCGCTGTCGCTCAAAATGTTTTCGCTCCCAATTTTTTTCCCAGCTGCCATTCTCAGCTATTTTGATGCCTATAAATTAACTCAGTGCCCAGAAATTATATTCAGGGGCTGTAAAATGCCACACTATTCTGTGTAGATGCTATTGCATTGATAGTTACAGTTCAAAGGAAGAAACAAAATTTCCATTCCACTCTGCAGTCTTACTTCACACAGATATATGCAAGAGAACTGTGGTGCTGTGTCATCTCTTAAGACTCCAACTAATGAAGTGCAACTTAGTCTGTGCAGCAGGATAGGAAAAACAAAAAATAAATGGTGAATGAATTTCCTCTTGGCTCAGAGACAACATAGTTATGTGATCTGTATTTGGTTGTTACACTGAATATAAGGACAGCTACACATATGAAGGCAGAGGACAAAAAAAAAAAAGAGAGAGAGTCACTTTCCTTTGACTAAGACTATAACTTGACATTTCAGTTTTGGTGAATTTAACTTGGGAAACATGAGGGACCTGAAGTCTGATTTGTATTTTTTTTTAATTGCTATTTTTTTCTTTCCTTTTTTTTTTAAACTTACCTTTTTGGGTAACATGTAATTTCTGAAAATTAGCCTCTTCATCTTCATTTTGGTACCTAGAAACAATGTCTAGTGAAAAATGTTTGTAGTTTTATATCTATTACTGAAAGATTTCTGTTAGCAATTGAATTAGGCTGTTAACGCGATGTTCCCAAGGACTTTTGAATTGGACCTGAAAATACTGAAATGTGATCTTCATGCGCTGTCTTCCAACTGTCATTGCTGTGGTCAAATTTACTGTACTTTAAGTAATAGATGCTTCAGCTCAGAAAGGTCTTAAACTTTAGGCATAACTATTAACAAAAGCAAAGTTAAGAGCAGATTTTGTCCATGTTTTCTCCTTGTATATTTAAGATTTTCTTCTCATTTTACAAAGAGTGTGAGTGAGGGGGTGACTGTATTTAAAGGATAAGAGTTGTTATCTTACTATTGCAAAATATTTTTGAAAGGCAGTTTTGACAGAATTGAGAAATAGAAAATGTTCTGTTGGCAGTAGGATATTGATTCTGTACAGTTTTGGAAATCTTGCTTTACCACCAGGTTGGTCTCATTTTCAACTTGGCTGAGAGATACAGTTGATTTATTGTTGCTTATGTAAGCTCTGCTATTTTTTTTTTTTTTTTTAAAGAACAGTGTTGTCTGAGAATGTGGTTATTTACCAGCAATTATAACTCCCTTGGGGTGGCTTTCTGCAGGCAGAGTGTGTCAGAGGGCTCTTCTGCTCATCTTTTTATGACGGAGGAGGAAGTTGCGATGTAACTACCAGAGAAATTCTAGTAACTCAGGGCTTGTTTTGGACTGCACTTGAGAAATACAGGACTGAACTTCCACTGTTCGTTCTTTATTACTTGATTGGGGCAGAAGGGAAGGAGATGCAACTTCATATCCCTGTTACATTTGTGATGTTACTGTGCTTTTGTGTTTCTTTAAAGTCATTGCCACTTGTTAAAAATAATGTGGGTTGGGGCATTGCTATAGGCTGTATATAAGGCAAACCGTAACATCACATGGCAAGGTAAAGGACCTGTTTTCTGGAAGGGGGAAGCTCTGGGTAGTAGTAAACTTGCCAAGTGTGAAAAGTACACGAAACACATGATGATGCATTACACAGGTTCACAGCCATTTACGCTCAGGTGGTTTCCAAAGCTTACTCCTTTATGTTTAGAGCAGTGCACCCACTTCAAACTCAAGTGCACGTATGGTATTGCAAAGAGAAATCAACTCTCGCAGTTAGAGTTGTCCCTCACTTTTCCTTGTAAGTTGCTAAAAAGAAGGATATCTGCCTTTGTCTATGCTGATTGTTTTGAGGGGTTTATAAGGGAAGGGAAGGGAGGGACAAGGGGGAATGAAAGATTTAGCAGACAAGTTATGTTCTGGGACTCAGGAATGGCTGTAGGTGGTGTAGTGTTTCCTCGCTTCCCGAGTTGCATTCAAGGGCATACCGACCTCTTGTCCCCAGTGATAAGTGGAACCGTTGGAATGGGATGAGGTGTTTTGTTTCTTTGACACTTGTCCGGAGTTTTAAGGTATTTGGTGTCCAAATGATGCTACGTGTTGGAACCCCTGACCAGTTGGCTGAGGGTTCATAGGTTTTAAGATGCTTTACAAGCCCCATGTATCTGTACTTTGAAATCACCAGACTTACTGGACGTACTGAAAGCATGGGGCCTAATGCACATATGTATCCCGTTAAAGGCGTACAACAGCTCTGCAGATGAGTGAATCTCTTCTCTTCCTGAATGAGAATGTCAACCCCAATTCTTCTTCCTTCCCCATTTTTTCCCAATGTAATATCTAGTGTCAAAGGTCTGTCGCCTTCTGCTGTACACCCGTTTCCCGAGGGAAGAATTTCAGCTCATTCTTTCGTCTGCAGAAAATATATCCAGTGTCGCCAAGGTTGTAATCCTCCCTCTGCTGCTACGCTCTGACTCAGAAGGTGCAGGTCCTGTGCATGGCAGAGTTACTGCAGGCTCTTTGGCCAAGTTGAGTCTGAAGCTACTGCTTCCAGGAGAAACATATAGCTGTCAGAACCTCTCTGCAGGGGCTCCCTGCATTCCCCTGACCACCAGATAACCCTCTTCTGTGGCTGTTCTACTCTATAAGGCAAGCTTTAGGTAATTTTTTTTAATATCCAGTTTGAAACTGTGGAGTGTGATTAGTGGAAGTGCTGAATGCTCCCAGTAGCAGCACATAACACTAGGACTGCTGCTGCAAAGTGGATGGTTCAGTACAAAAAATGCCAAGTACATTGCGAAAAATAGACACTTCTCAAGTTGTACATCTATAACAGATATACACTTCTAAATTAAATATGCCTTAGGTCTCCATTTGTAAAGCTCTTCAGTGCGCAGAGCTTTAACAGTACCATTGTGAAAGAAAATCAGTGTAACCTTACTAAGATGCTAAATGCCTGTACATCCCTACTGCTTTGGTGTCCTAAATGAGGATGATATGTTGTATGATATTTCTGATGTTCAGTTCATACAAGTTTCACTGATGTTTGCAAAACAGAGATAATGATACTTCCCTACCTGCAGTGTTTGTAAGGTCAGACTGCATTAAAGATGGCAAGCCTCTCTGTTTGCTGCCCTTAAACTGGAGCCTTGCATAAATGCAAATAGCCAGTGTGTACCTCAGGAAAGACAAATTTGATGGAATTTTATTTTGAATGATTTGAATGAGCAGAACTTCTTGGAAAGTGTGCTGAAAGCTTGGGAAGAGGTGCACGCTGGTTTTGTGTAACTTACGGCCAATAATGATTTAATGCAAAATTCAGACTCAGTTAGTACCTCTCAGCTGGTCAGCTTTGGCTTTTGAATTGCCATGCTGATATTCAGATATGACACTTAACCTGGGAAGTCAGGAAAGAATTGCAATTAAGCACCTGCTTTTAAACTGAAAATTGGACATGCAAATAGAAACTATACATTTCCACGGCAGTTACTGTCCTATGAATCAAAAGGTAGAGGAATTAATTTAGATATGAATTATACTTCAGCTGTGTCAGTGTTTAGCAATGAAAATCAGTTGTTTACATGCTTCTCTGGGGTAGTCGCCTTCCCTTGAAGGTTTGTGTAGAGCCTGCTCTCAGTATACCTTCCTAAACTAGAATGTTGCCCATTACTACGGTCAGTGTTGTCAGCAAAGGTTTTAAACACAGATGTTATCCCTCTGAAGCCAAAGTGGCTAGTCACGTTGCCTTTTGAAGTTATGTATTAAGGCCTGGATTTATGCTGCCTAAGTGCTGTAATTTGAGAGTCTGTTTTGCTCAGCTCCCTTTATGGTCAATGAAGATAATTATCTTAGAGATAATTTAGATTTTTAGAAGATCTGAAGTGACTTTTGAAGGCATGTATTTCCCTTTTACTGGCTTTAGAGAGGGGATAGGCTGAGTAGGCTTTTAACATCGATATTTGACAGAGCTGCCTAAACAAGGTGAGATGAAACCGAGTTGGTGAACTGGAGTTAAAATCTTTAGGTTTATGAGTAGTGGGTTGTAATTCCCTAAGATTATTTTATCTGTATACTAACCAATTTGTTTCTTATCTATGTGAATGAAGATCAAAGATGTGTAGGGTTTTTCCTAGATGAGAAAAAAAGATTGTTTTACTTCAAGTAGTTATGTATATATATGTATGCTCACTCCCAGGGTGTTCATAAGCAGCCGAGTGCCAATGATGTTTGCTTCAGCAGTAGCCTCGTGCTGTCTAAGTGAGCTGCTGCCCCCTCCTATAATTGTGGGTACCCTGTCCTCAGTTTCCCTCAACCATTGGCTAAGGTTTTTTTGTTTTGTTTTGCAGTGTTTTATTTTCAAGAAACATTTCTAGTCTTAAATATTTCTGGTTTTTGTCCCTCCTCCACTGGCTTCAAGATCTTTTTTTTGATAGTCATTTTCTGATACTTGATGCGTTTAGGCATGGCTTGTGTTACCTCCGAGAAATTTCTCTCTCTGGGAAACTCAGTCACCGTGCCAAGAGAAGGGCAGTTGGGGGACGCTCCGGGAGTAACTTCTTGAGAATTGCCACTTTCCCGTCAACATCAGAGAAGCTTTAACCTTCAGACCTGCTGTGGTGGGAAGACGTTTCCTTCCACACTGAAAGGAAGAAGGCTGCGGGGAGCAACTTTGTTCGCTCTGGGAGAAGGTCCCCGAGAAGGCTGGCTGCGAGGAGGACCTGGCTGCCATTTCTCACCAGCGGTGGTGGCTCTGTCAGTAGCTGAGAGAGCCGAGACTCATCAGAGGGTGAATCCACAGACTCCTTGGCCAAAAGACAGTCACTGGTGGCAAGCGTCAGAGGTCTCATGCTTTGTCGCTGGTTCGTTTTTATTTGCTGCTGGTTCTACCAGTTTAATCCTAGTCCCCCAGCAGAAACAGCAGTTGTCAACCAGGTGATGTGGACACCTTGTGACCACTTACAAGAAATGGTGTGTCAGGCACAGGAATTATTCTGTGATCTTATGATTTGGAGGCAACAAAGTGTAATGTATTCTACACTCAGACATGTTGAGGTATCACTGCACTAAGAATCAAAAGATAATTTGAGGGAAACTGCTGATTTGAATGCCAAGATGCTTCCCAACCACTACAGTGATTTTTTTCATCACCTGGTGGGCACGTTCTTCTGAGATAGAGAAAGTTCAAGTCACAGCATAAGGACATATTTTCTGAAGGAACTGAAATGCTTGCTTTGTAGGATTTCATCCTCTTCAGCTGGGACCAGGACAGCCATTATCTAACAGGCAGTGGCACGACTCCAGAAAGCATGAGCACCGTGACAGTTGGCAAAAGGCAGCGTGCCTCTGGTGTAAATAGGCTTCCTGAGCTGACTCCATCTGAAATTATCTCTGGGATGTATTAAGAGGAGAGAAAATTAGTACCTTTTATCACGTAGACTGCCCAGCAAGCCTTACGCATTCCCACCTTTTTTACAATACATAGTTGGGCCAGATCATTCCTTAGCTGCTCCAGGGGTGCAGCTTGAACCAACCAGCTTTTCTGTGGTGTCTTAGATGCCCGTGGAGCGGACTCCATTAAAAGGCAGTTTGTGTCCTCCAGAAAATATTGGACATTGGTAAATTCTTTGTTTTCACAACCACCCTCTAGTTTCTTGTCATGGCTGCAGCCACAGAGAGAAGCATGCTGAGGCTTCTCTTTCAGAAAAGACCATTAAGACATCAGATATCTTCACTAAAAAGAGCTAACTGTAGCACTTTTTACCCGGCTTTGGTTGTAAGGGACATTTGAAGACCATCTCTCCTGTTTTGTGTTGGTCCTATCACTTCAGAAAGGGATTGGTCCAAACATCTTTACCCACAAAATGCTTCTGTCTGTATTTTGGTGGATGCATTATACTGAAAGTATATTTATTTCACTGTAAATCTTGTATGAGGTTTTGTCTTCCCAGATGACAGTGCAGGGTCTTTGCAGAGGTCTTGATGCTTTCCTGAAGAGAATGTCAGAAAGTTTCTCTTACTTTCATGATAGGTTCATGGATGCACTTTTCTAGGTAGCGTTCTTTGGTGTGAGGCTCACTGACTTCTACAGAGTACAAAAGGTCAGGTAAATGTGCAACCTCTCACTCAACTTCCCATTAAGAGTATTTGGAGTTTATAGGAGCTATCTTAGAGGTTATGTTTTTTCCAGAGTCCACCTCCTGCAGAACAGTTTCAGGATGTTAATACTGGTTCTGAGACAACTTGGATCATGTCTGAGAGCTTGGAAGAATTTGCGTGACCATCCTCAACACGCACGTCTGTCTGCACTCGCAGATCGCCTGGTGTGAGACTGCAGACGTAGCACATCACAAGCGCGTCTTTGGGCTGTTTATGCCCAGCAGTCATCTGTCAGACGATTCCATCTGCGACTGTGACAGTACAAAGGGAACTGGGGGAATTTCTCTGATGACAAATGGAACGTGTGTGCATTTCTGTACTCCTTTTGCTAATTAACTGGTGCTTAGTTGGAGGGCTCAGGGCTTCTGTCTCTCCGCGGAGCGCTGGGGTGTCCTGGGAGGTGCATGGTTTGAAATGTGGCTGGCTCAGAATTGCGTGTTGAGGGGTGACCTCCAGCTTCAGCCCCAGCATGGATTGCCTCACGTCTTCCTTGTGTGCGTATGCGGGCTGGATGCATAGGATTGCTGAGCTGCACTTACGCCTTGCTCTGATCCCACCAGGAAGGCTCAAAGGCTTTTTCCTGGTCTTTGTTTCAGCTCAGGCTTCACACTTTGGTAAAACTTCTTCTTCTTTGCTTTTTGATCAGCCAGTTTCCTGCCTTGGCTGCTCCTTCATCCCGTGGACCTTGCCTCTGCTTTTGTCCTATATCCATCTCAGCCCAGATTTCTTCATCAGCCCTGATTCATGGTGGTTGGGGTTTTTTTTTGTTTTTTTTTTTTCTTTTTTTTTCTTGTGTAGTCCTCCTCAGCTGCCTGCTCCAGTCTGCCATTAGCTTTTGTTCTGTCCAAGTCCTAATGGAGAACCATTTGTAATGGAAAAAGAAGTCCACCATATACATGCTTATACTAGAAACAAGATCTCACAAGATATATGGAGCCACGTACGGCGCACGAACTACATCCAGCAATAAAGTACCTGCTGTCAGTGCTGAGGGTTTGTTTTTTTGAGACTCACTGCAAAGAAATGTTGAGGAATGGTGTCTTTTCCCTTCGTACACCACTAAGAACTTTTAAGTCTCTGTGCTTCGTGGGCTTCCCGATGCCTGTTGGAGACATTATTGGGTCTCTGCTCAAGAAGATTTACAGATGCCTTTGATAGCACTCCAGAACAGAATTGTGCGTAAGGCTAGTGAGATGTGGGGAAAATAATCCTGCAGGCCTTTTAATACCCAAGAAAATTGAATTACAATGACTTTGTGATTTTTTTTTTCGCCCCCCTTTTTTTCCAAACAAGAATCCTCTCAACCCTTCCCTCATCTCACTCCAGATTCACCTCAGTTTTACTAAAATACTTTTATCTTCATAAATGCAGATCGGAAGCATTCCATATTTTCTTCCTGAGCACTTGGGGCTTTAGCCAAACAATTTCCAATAATTTCAAATGAAAAATACTTAATGGGGGACATAACACATAAGGCAGAATAAACTCCCATTTCTAGTCACAGAACTCATTATCTCTCAGACCTAAAATTTTATTTACTTACATGAACCTTCTTCTTGACAGACATGTTAAGAATAATTTAATTTATCTAATAAAATGAAAATACAATATACTGGTTGTTTTTTTTCTGTATCTTTATTTAACAGGGGGTTTGTTTGGAGGTATGCAAAATTCCTCAGATTTACAATACAGAAAGTAATCATAGGTGGTTCAGGTTATGAACCAGCCAGGATTCTCTTGTTTTAAAATGATTATGAACTTAAACAGTTTAGTATTGACATATGTAGCGATGTTATTTTGGGCGAGGTATTTGGCACAGACTGTGTTCTCTGTCTATATTTATAGGTGTAAATGTGCACGCTTTTTTTTTCAAGTTACATATTTTTATTTAATTTTAAAAAATTAAGTAGAAAGTCTATATGTAAGTATCTTAGGCCATAATTTTTTAACATATCTAAAGGGGATATGTACACAAGTATGTAAATACACATGCATTCCACACAAGTGCTTATGTGTGCTTTCTTTAGATTGTTAAATATTGCCGTATGTCTATAATATGAATGCTTGTAATCCAGAAAAGGATTTAAATATATATCTTTTAATAAGATGATTAAAATGCCAATATTAGTGATACTTTAAATAACTTAATTTCTAGAATTCGTAACTAATATACTGTATTCAGAAATTTGAAGTGACAGACAATTGTGTTCTGGAAAGGCTGTATTTCAAAAGGTTTTTTTTTTAAAAAAATAATTAAAAACCAAATAGTTTTACGTGGACTTGATCCAACACCCAGACAAGGAGAGGAACAGACTCCCACTGAATTCAGTTGGGAACTCTAGATCAGACACCAACTACCCATGAGGGTTTTGTTGGGTTTTTTTTTTTGTTTGTTTTGTTTTGTTTTGTTTTTGGGTTTTTTTGTTTGTTTGTTTTAAGCTGCTATTAGACCAGTTGGGAAAGGAATGTGAAATAGAGGTGGTTGTGCAGACGTGTTTACAGGAAATGACAAACTCGGTGGTTTAAGGGCCCAGAGACTTAATGGCTTTGATGCAAGGGATCCAAGTTCCAGGATCCTTGTTGCAGACCACGCTCTGCTCTTGAAACCTCTGCAGCTTGTGCTTTTCTGCTTGTTCTTGAAACGAACCGGAAAAGAAACTCCAAGGAAATGACTGCAAAAAACATACTAAGTCTAGTTCATATAAGGAACAGCTTAGAGAAGCAGTGTTTAAAAAGGAATATTGTGGGAAAATTATAAACTAATTTAAATGTGCAAAGTAGGCGTTCCTGCATTGTATGTAAATATCTATGTGCATATATAGTAGACATTACATAGAATAGGCAGTTTTCATGACAGTTGTAGGGAGAATCTCAATTCCTAGAGTTTGAGTGTTTAATTTCGCAGTGTTAATGCTGATTCCTTCTACCTAATATACCAAACTCTCTATAGTATATTGGCCATTAACTTTAAATAAAGAATAATGTATCTAATAAGAAATATGGAACGATTTTTCATGTTATGGGTGAATTTTGGCAAGTGTAACACTAAAACATGAATTTGTTGTCTTTGCTGGAGATGCTATGTCATGGTCATTAAATGTTATTCTGTCTTGTGAAAAGTGTCAGGGCTTTTCCTTCCATTTCCAAACACTGCCTGCAGTAAGTCTGGGACAATGTCTTGTTCACTTAAACTTGGCCACAGTATTTTTAATTTCTTCCCATATTCCAGTGTCTTTTCCCGGCAATACTTCCTTAATTTTCTCCCCTATAGTCTGCCCTCACAGTATTGTCAGCTTCTTATTATGTTCTCTACCATCCACTCTTTTGGTGCTGAGGAGCAGGTAGGGGCTGTTTGAGCCGCCCAGGCACCGACTGCCCGGGTGACTGCTGCCTTTCACAGCCCGCGAGCAGCAGTTCAGGCCTGAACTCTTTTTTTGGGTCCATCTTTTCTAGCCATCTGGTGACTTTTTTTTTGCCAAATTTACAAGAACTTGCTATTTTGGGGGACAAAATTTTGTTTAAGTTAGGTGGTGGGTTGTAAAGTTACTTTTGGCAGAAAAAAAACTGGCTAAAAACATAGCTCCAAACTCTTTATTCCCCCTTAATCCAGAAGAACACACTTTTGAAAGAAGAGTTTATATGAAGTATGTCCAGTTGTTGACTACTTAGATATTGACCTTCTGACTTTTTTTAGGTTCAGCAGATAGATCGTGTAGTAGAAGTTGTGGAGGAAACTATTAAAGGTAAGCATCACACTCGGAATAATCGCAGCTAGTCTGAAAGCTGTAAGCATTAGCTAGCAGAAGTGCTGCTGTTATCAACCTAATGCTTGCTTTCTCCTCTAGCTAAATGTTTGGGCAGTGCTGTACTTTGCCATGTATGCTTTGTGTGAGTGGTAATTTCAGAGAGATCTTTTCTGGAAGGACCTCTGTTGCCTGTTGGGTTCAGGGGTAAATGATCCAGGGGAGACTTCAAGAAACCATTCTAAGTTGCATCAATGTAGGTGGGTGTGGAGTATTGTCTAAAGTTTCTGCGCTATCTTAATTCAGTGCTGCATCTCTGCTTTCTGATGTTTAGTCCTCTCGTGTTTTCTTCTTTTCAGATGTTTTGGCTTGCTTCCCTGAGCTTTCCTCAGCAGGACAGATAAATTATCTGCTGGTTTAATGTTCTTTTCTAACTGTGTTCCTTGTTCTCTCTGGCTGTGTTCGTGTGTGTACACTCAGTACTTTGTAGTGAAGGGGGCAAAAGACAGTATTGTTTCTGCAGCCTGACTAGTAAACATTTGCTATTAAATAAATATATTTGTCTGGGTCTTTCTGGGTTACCTAAGTTTGTCTCCATTACTTATCAGGCCATAAAAATTACTGTTCCCTGAAGCTTTAAATTACAAGGTTTAGTTTAATTGGCTGTACTTTCAATATAAACAAGTGTCTAGTCCACAAGACATTGCCTGTAACTTTAATCCTGGAGTATGATGTTTCTGAAGTACAGCATAAAAATGTAGAAACAGTGCAAAATTTTAAAAGGAATGGAAAAGCTTCTACCAAGAAATTGTGTAGCATGGTGTAAGGCTTCTAGAGTTTGTGGTTTGAAGGCCTTAAGTTTTCACGTTGCTTTGACTGCTTTCAAAAACAAAACCTGTACTCTTACGTACTCCCAACTAACACTTTTCCCAGTTTGTCTTTACCTTATGGCATCTATTTTTTGGGGGTACATCCTACTGTACCACAGAGACAAAGAAGAAATATATTCAGTGTCTTCATATTTGTTATTAAATAAGCCAAACTGTTTTTCCAGAAACATCATGGTGTTTATGACAATGTGTTGGAAATGGGTATGCTTCGTGATTTTTACAACAGCAGAGTATTTCAGATCCCTATCTGATTTTCCTGAATTTTATTTATTCTTGAGGGAATAAGATGATAACCTGGGTCAGCATGGCCTCCCTTTACAAAAATGGGCTTTGTAATATTTATACTGACTCCAGACATCACTGGTTTTTCAATAACATAGTCACTCAGGTTATTCTGACTGAACATTATATGACTAGAAAGAAGACAAACAATCTAGTAGCAGTTGTTAAAATGATGTTTTTCACTGAATTGATTTTAAGATTGCATTTTACATATTGATACAATTCTGGAAAATAATGTTCATAGACGTGTTAACATTTAAACGTCAAAAAGCGTGAATTTTGGGAAAGATTTTGGTTCGTTTCTAGCTTACTAGAAGTGATTTGAATAAAATGGAGTAAGTGGGCTGCTGAATTCCATATGTAGTGCCAGTTCCTTCAGGGATTTCTCAAAAGGTAATGGAACACAGGATTTCTGAAGTTTTATTGGAAAAAATGAATAAAAATGGCTCCCCAGTGCAAGAGACACATGGACATACAGGAGAGAGTCCAACGAAGGGCTGTGAAGATGGTTAAGAAACTGAGGCTGGAGCATCCGTCCTCATAGGAGAGCCTGAGAGAGCGGGGGCTGTTCAGCCTGGAGAAGAGAAGGCTCAGGGGGGATCTCATCAATGTATATAAATACCTGAAGGGAGGGTGCAAAGAGGACGGAGCCAGGCTCTTTGCAGCGGTGCCCAGTAACAGAACGAGAGGCAGTGGGCACAAACTGGAACACAGGAGGTTCCCTCTGAACATCAGGAAATGCTTTTTCACTGTGATACTGGCCCAGAGAGGTTGTGGAATCTCCCTCTTTAGAGATATTCAGAAACTATCCAGGCACAGTCCTGGCCAACTGGCTCTAGGGGGCCCTGCTTGAGCAGGGGGTTGCACAAGGTGACATCCAGAGGTCCCGGCCAACCTCAACCCTTCTGTGAAAAATGGAATTTCCATTGGCAAGAGAATCGACAAATTGACAGGGGTCATAGCATATGATAGCAGTTTACTTTTGCAAAAGCCAACCGTAAGAAAAGGAGTTTTAACTTACATTTCTTTCATTCAAATTTGTGTAAAGATAATGCATCAATTTATGTATTTGGGAATCATTTTCCACTACTGGAGAAGAATGCGAAGCTCTTTTTCAGTGTGCTTTATGAGTCTAACCGTGAACTTTCATTATCCAAGTGAAGTAAAATACTGTAGATAACAGGACTGTTGGTTAAGAATATTTTATATATTTGTAAAATAGATACATGGTAGAAACTTAAATTCATCTGTGTAAAACTAAACGAATTATAACACACTGTCTTCATAAGTCTGCATCATTAGTAACAACTTCTGAAGCCGCAAATGGGTTCAGGAGACGGAGTTGGTCTGGGACGGGGGATTAAATACAAATTCTGAAATCAGAGCCAGCTTATATTAATAAGTTTTAAGCTGGTTATCTGTCATAGTTGTATGATACAATTTTCTTCACCTATTTTTTAAAATGAAAATCAAAAGGTTGCATGGGTGGTGTACTCTTGTAGCGTGGCTATGTATGTATTGAAAGTTTAAAAAAAATATATATATTGAAAGTTTAAAAAAAGTTTCAACTGAATATTGAAATTGAGTAAGTTTTTAAACTGCATAGCATCTGCACTCTGTAGGGCAGCTGTCTCTGTAGATTGGTTGGCCTGAGTTGTCCACATTTTCTGTCCAGATTCCAAGGTGGTTATCTTAGTTGACAGTTTTAAGTCTAAAAGTCTAGCTTTCCTTGGGTTCCGCTTTCTTAAGGGGTACCTTAGATTTTTCTTGGATGCCTGAATTTTGTAGTGCACAGTTAATAAAAAGGGAAACTTTGTAAAAACAATTTGCCTCCTCCCCCTGCCTTTTTTTTTTTTTCCTAATAATCATCCTTCTAGTTTTCCAAGAAAATGGCTCCCCTGTTGGATTTGCTTGAAAGGTTACTGTACTCCCAAAGAAAATTACTTTGGAATTATTTAGAACTCTTTGTACAAATATGAAGGGGTTTCTTCTGGCTTTATTTCTCATTCTTCAAGGCATTGTCAGGAAACCTTCTTCAGAACAGTGTCATTCTGCTGGTTCAAGAGATGGTTTCGAGAAGTAGATCTTTATGGTGGTCTTTACTTCAACTGTAATTGCTGGTTCCCAACTCTCCATTGAGATGATTCTGAAATACTTTTTATATGACTTTATCTTTTTATCCTTCTTCATCAGAAAATGGAAAAGAGGGATGTTCATGTTTATTATTGCACCAACAGCCAAAGGAGAGACAGAATTTTTGAGGAACTGTGATTTCTCATTTTTATATCACCCTGACTTTTATCACGAGTCTTATGAAACTTTGAAATTTCCCAATTATCAGGTAAATTGTCAGGCAAACTGTCATTTCTGGAAGTGATCTTTAGTAACTGTGCAGTATTTGTACACAGGTCATGTCTGATTAATATTTATACTGTGTCCCAAAATGTATTTTAACTAGAGGCATCTTCAGGTACTTTTACTATGATATTGTAATTTATAATCTGAAACTTCTATACTGCCTGCTAGGAGCTAGACAAGTTAATTCAATCTCAGCCTCAGAGCTGGGTTTCTCACAGTGACAGCCACAATTGTGCAGCCAGCGTGTGTCAGTCTTGCTGATACACAGAACAGTTTCATCATACAAGGCTCTGATTTAACCTTGCTTTTAGTAAACCTTGCTTCATCTGCACATTACTCAAATTATAATACTAGGTTACAGTAATTTTTACATCATTGGGGCACCCATTTCCACTTGTGTGCTTAGTTTCCCAGTAACATGTTATGATGGAATAGTATGTTAGCGAAATATTGCTAAGGAGTCGCAGTGTCTGTGAGGTAGGAGAAAACAGGGTTACAACTGATGTCTGTTCCATCATTAAGTAAAAATTCTGTACAGAATTTAAAAGCTGTTTGGGCTGATCAGTCTCTATAGCACGTCCCAGTAAGATGAAGATCTGTCTGTGATGGGAACCACAGAATGTCTTTATGGTGATTGCTCAAGTCAGCATTTTATGAACCACTTTAAAAGCTGTCTTTAAAAAAACCCATACCATGTGTATAAAAACTTGGGTATAAGCAATAGGCAAGGTAATACATTTATTGTGTAATTTAAAAGAGAAATTTTAACTGCTAATGTAGAAATTCTTCTTTTCTTGGTTTTGAATTTAGATCTTCGGAGATTTGAGTCTTTCCCCCCTTTCTAGACATGCTAGCTCTCAAATCCCATGTTATTAAAGCTTTCTGGGGGTGGGAGGTGTGGAACCAGGGTATTTGTGTACAGTCTGCTTTTAGCTTAGGCCTTGGGGAGATGAGGGACACAGGTTGAATTGAGTTTAGTCCATATTGTGCCTGTCTAGTGCTTTCACAAAACATAGTTTTACAATGGGTCATTAGACTTGATTGTAAAAAACAACCAAAGGAAATTACTTCAGGGTTGAGCCTTTTATAGTTAACCTTTCTTGATTTCAGTCACGTTGACCTGTCTGGTGAAGTTGCCCATCCATTCCCAGTTTAAATATTAACCAATATTTACTAATCTGTTAGATTGTCCTCATGTGGTTAGTAATTATGGACTGCTGATAGTTGCAGTGTCAGTTTGTATGAAAATGAGCAGATAAATGGTGCCTATATTATATATAGGCTAAAGTGTAGAATTTATACTGGCTTGCCTACCTTAGAGCAAGTGTGTGTGTATATATATGTATGTATATGAATGCCAGCATATTAAATAGTATTTATATGGGCTGTTTGATTTCACTATAATCTGCTGATAACAGTAGATGAAGTACTCTCTTTTCAATTTCTGTGGTTGTGGGAAGAGTGGACTTGACTTAAGAAGCTGATGACAAGCCAAATGAAGAATGAAAATTGGAGGAGTCAGGAGTTCCTTTTTTGAGGAAAAGTATCATTTGGCTTCCAGTCAGGAAACTGACTGTTTGTGCCAAAGTGCAGCTTGAGGAGGGTCAGAGGGAGGGTAGTGGCCTCATTGAGTCCCTGTTTCTGTTTCTGCATCCTTTAAAAGGAGATGGGGGGGGGGGGGGCGCGCGACACGGTTTTGCATGGGTTGTTTTATTTATTTCACTGAGTGGTGGGTTGACCTCGGCTGGCTGCCAGACCCCCGCCCAGCCGCTCTCTTGCTCCCCCTCCTCCACAGGACAGGGGAGAAAATAGGATGGAATAGCTCATGGGTCACAATAAGGACAGGGAGATCACTTACCAATTACTGTCATGGGCAAAACAGACTCGACTTGGGGAAAATTAATTTAATTTATTGCCAATTAAAAATAGAGTAGGGTGGTGAGAAACAAAGAAAAAACTAAAACTACCTTCCTCCCCGCCCTCCCCACCCCTTCTTCCCAGGCTCAGCTTCACTCTATCATCCCAGACTCCTCTACCTCCTTGCCCCGAGCGGGGCAGGAGGACGGGGAGCAGGGGTTGTGGTCAGCCCATCCCAGCTCCTCTCTGCCGCTCCTGCCTCCCCACGCTGCTCCCCTACTCCAGCCTGGGGCCACCCCCCCAGGCTGCAGGTCCTCCGAGAACCTCTCCGCCGTGGGTCCTCTCCACGGGCTGCAGTCCTTCAGGAACAGGCTGCTCCAGAATATGCCTGCCCTGCAGCCCCTCGCCACGGACACCCCGTGAACACTGCTAAGTCCGTAACGGTATTTCTAGGTAGTAAAATTGCCTTTTAAACTGAGATTGTTGAATACTAAAGGCACTACCGGCGAAAACGATGCAAGGGGCTATCTGTATTTGACAGGCTAAAAAAAAGTGGTGGTGGGGGGGTGAAATCAGGTTTTCAATAGGCAATATGCAGAACTACAGCTTGTAAGTAACTTGGTGAAATGACCGTGGTTAAAAGATTCGGCATCACCCGTTTCTATTAATGGCTGAGGTTAACAGTATAATGTGGTAAATGTCACCCCCTGCCCTTTTCTTGTGCCCCCGGATTGGAAATTTTGGCGCTGTTCCTGTTTAAACAAAAATAATTACAGATTTTTATTGTCATCTAAGAAAATGGCTTTGTGTGGAAAGAGTGTCATTATCAAAACAGTAGCGGTTTTTGAGAACTACTTTGACAAAAAGCATTGACTTATGAAGGACCTGACTCGAAGGTATCCCACCTTACAGTTTTTAAATGAAGGGGTTGTCATTCAGCCGAACACTTCAGTGAGAGCACCGGGTTGCATTTTGATTGCCCGTTTCTGACTGCTTCGGGGAATTGTGATGTACTGAAGGCACGAGTTCAAAATAGTAATACAATTATCTGAGCCAGTATCAATTCTGTGAGTTTAGCTTTGTAGACTGTAATTTAAAGAAAACAGTAGAGCACAATGAGGAATATGTGGTAATTATGGAGAATCTAATTCTGCAAAGCCAGATTTTAATTGCTTTTGTAAAACATCAGTAATTGTGTGGCTCAACTTAATCTCGTCTGCTGGGACAAGAGATTTCCATTGCCATCAGTTGGTTTCTGTTCTTACACCAAAGTTTATTGCCATTTTTGCTGTGCCTGTTCAAATACTTTTGGGTGTGCAGTGACTATTAGGTATGTGAGATGATCCAGGATTTTAAGTAGGTTTTGTAATTATTTTTCTCAGTGCAGTTATTTCATTGATTTGATTTAGAACTACTTCATTGATTTGGTTTAGAAAACTGGTAGGAATGACTATCCCTGTTATGACTGTCATTGTTACAACTTTATTTTGTAAGTAGTTCACAGAAACTGAGTGGGAGATAAATAGTGCTGCAGAAGAAGAAAACAAGCAAGGGGGGGGGAACAGATTAAAAAACTTAGTAGCAAAATTGTGATTGTAAATCATCCTGTGATGTGCATGGAAAAGATGCTTTTTCTTCCAGACCCATATTGTGCACTTTTCCACACCTTCAGTGAATGACCACCTTACAGGATCCCTATTTTTCTGTCCTATTCGTATCAGTTAGCTCTGTTAAAGAATCCTCATGGCTGGTAAATGCAAAGAGCACCTTGTTAAACCAGTGCAATTTAGTTATCCATAGGAAGAGCACAAATAGATAGCAAAGCAGTAGAGATGAAAGTAAAAGCTTGCTTTTGCATACAGCGATAGGTTCAGCTCTGCGTTTCGCTCTAAGGCTAAATTTGTTCTGTTCAACCTGCACACCCCAAAACATTAGGCAAGTTACTTGCACTGCTGCAGCTGGCTCTGACAATCCACCCTTCGGCATTTCTCTTCCTTGGAACACAGCCCGTTTCATCCGATTCAAAATTTCTTTTCCTTGAAAGTTTCTATCCAAAATCTCCCAAGATTTTGAGCAGCATCCTTGAGCCTAATCAAACACATTTCTTCAGAGAGATGAAGACAGAGGGTCAGGGGAACTCCTTAGTATTGTCCTTTCGAGCTGTCAAACTGTAGCCAGTATTTTGAGTTCACAGCAGATGTAACATTTAGTCACTTTTTCAGAAAGACAATAACATCACATGATCTCAAAATAAGTAGAGTGAAGCTATTGAATCCTGAAGAAAAAAAAAAGTGCCTTAATAGGGCATTTCAAGTGCTTTTGTTGTGAGAGTGAAGTGCTGTGGATATGTAAAAAATGTTCTTGAATATGTATATTCTTAATTTAACTCTATGAAATTTATATATGAACGCTAATTCCTTGTCAATAGTTGTCTCCTTTTCTGTTTTACTTGTTGCACCCTACTGTTTTTAGTGCTTACAGATACTGTTATGATTGAATGACACATTGGAGAAATACCAAGAGTAAAGAAGTATTTTGTGTTCAATGAAGAGCAAGTGATGTATGAATTTTAGCAATCCAGGCCACCTGCAGAGCTTTTTTTCTGAAGTTTGTGAACTGCCACACTATATTTAATATCTTGGTTTTGAAATTACATAAAATGAATTTTAAAAACCCCTGTCCTCGCATGTGACACTCACATTCTGGAGTCTTCTGAAACAGAATTGTTGTTGGATGCTATTTCCAAGTGCAAGGCTTAGTAGGTGTATATATTTCAAGCTAGTAACATACGTGGTGTATACTTAGTAATACCTGCACGTTTCTCTTGAAGCTTTTTTGAGTTGGTGTAGGGTGGAAGGCAATGTTTTTATGAAAGAGTTCTGAATTCCTGCCTACACCAGTTGAAGAAGGAGTTTGACTGTTACACAACATTCCTACCTTCACTGAGCTAGGGGAGGAATAATTTGTATTAGTTGCTTGGCCAGGAGCAGGGCACATATCTTGCAGTTAGGTTTGGCTTCTCTTTGCTCCCCGTATCTACTGGAGCCAGGAAATCCCACAGATGACACTCAGGGATGCCTTCACTGCGTAGCTCATGTGCTGCTGGCCAGCTGGGGTTGGTTTGGGTGGGAGCATTCACGCAGCAGAGTCCTACGCTGATTAGTATCCTTGTTGTTTCTGCACTTGTGTGTGTCTGGCAGCATGTGATTGCTCTGGGGAGCTTGGGGATTCCTTTGCAATCAGTCATGTCTGCTGTGGGACAGCTTGTTTGTGCTGCAGGGCAGGGAGAAAAGGTCTGGAAGGTCTTTTCCAACCTAAATCATTCTATGATTCTACGGGAGAGGAGTTCAGGGTCTGCCCTTGCTACACGTGGGCTGCTTCCATCGGAGGTGGACGAGGCCTCGGGCTCTGAGCCTGCCTGTCCACTGCGAGCTCACCAAGTCTGGGTTTAAAGCATCTCCAGACTGAAGAGGCTTGGACTCCAGTATCAGTAACAGTGCAGGTTAGCTGTAGAGTGCGTTAGGCAATTTGTGTTGCATCCTTCTGTTTCAGAGGCTGTTTTTTCTGCTAGTCCTGCCAGAAGATCCAAAATAACTTGTTTAGAAGGTTGTTTTTACCCAGTAGTTAGAGAGTTAGAAGAACATAACTGGAAATAAATCCAATATTAAAGTTTTGTAACAGCTCTTGATTTGCCTCTTCTGCCTTTACACATATTTTTTGTTTGATCATCTTAGGCTGTCTTTGCTCTTTAATATGTTCATGACTTTTTTTGTTAACTTTCATTTAAGTTTTCTAATTCTTTTCACCTTTTATATTTACATGATGCTCCTTTCAGTCTTTATCACTGCTTTTGGTTCTTCTTTACTCTTCTTCCTTTTGTTTTTCTTTGGAGAAATTTACTACTTTGTTGTCCCTTCATATGGCTTTGCCTTCCTTAGCTACGCTGCTCCCATGTGCCGTTTTTTCCAGTGTTAGCCTTAAGGAAAGGAAGCTCTGTATTCATTAAGAAGTGAATAATGGTGGAAGGAAATGTGTGCAAGAGTACATGAAATGGTGTTTAATCCTTTTCCCTGAAGATGCTGGAGAAGATCAGACAGGTTGGTGAGAGAAGCTGGGAAGTATAGAACAGTACCTTGGCAGCCTTGTTGAAAAAAAGTGTCTTTCAGGAAATGGTGAATAACCTCTAAGTATAATGATCTAACTGGGAAAGGGAAAGAATGGGTAACAGAACAAGCTGAAAACAATAGGAATTGTTGCTGCCAAGGCTGGGGTTTCCTGCATCTTTGAGGATTTTCTTTAAACTCATGTTTTTGAGCTGCTCGAGATATCTGCACGGAACTCTGAAGCTAAGAGCTAAGAAGGAGTGCTCGGTGTCCGGCTGGGAATTGTGTTTCAGCAGCACCCTGTGCAGCTCCACGGGGTGTGCAGGGATGGGGAGGACCCTCAGTGGGTGCCCTCTCCCATCGTTCTAGCAGATAGTATTTCTCAGCAGCTACTGAGGGATGCCAGCCTATGGACTGAGTGAAGCTGGCTGTTTTTTTAAATACAGTAGGTCTATTAATAGCTGATAGATATTCGCAACACTGATAGGCGGTTGTTAGTTAACTTTAAGACGACTAAGCCAGGCCACTTCCCCCTCACTTGTCTTTGTATCAAATGAGCAAAATGCCAGTCCAATTTGAATCTGTTTGCTCTAATATCGTTAACATGCTTCTGTGGGTCTGGGTCCCGGGGGTCTGACAATAGCCTGAGGTTCACAGCACTTTAATGTTGTTTGTAATCTTATGGCAAAGAAATTCCATTACCTGTTCCCTTTGTATATTTGTATTTCAAGATCATGCATTCTCTATCCCAGTCCTGAAGCACATATATCTACGATTAATGGTATATGTACATGCCATTAATATTATGTCACTTTTTTGTATCCTTTTTAACAAGTGAAAATAAATGTCTCGAAAATATTTTCATTCTGCACACTGGTTTATCAAACTGACACATTTAAAAGCCCTTTTTTAAACTAGCAATTGCATTTAATACCCTGATTAATTTATTCCAACCTCATCCTCTCTGCACACAATGCCTTGTAACGTGAATTGCATCTACTGGCTTGCATGTAAAGATGAGTTTGATTTTAAACAGTCAGTTCTCAAAACTAGAGAGCTCTGATACATTTTAATTTGTTTCTAGCTCGATTTCATTTACACTTCCTGTGAGTGATTCTGCTCCATAAGCTTCCTCACTGGACTTGGTTAGTACTACTGTTGTGTTGTCATCTGCATTAATTATCCATTAATTAGTGAAAAACTGCTCTGAAGCATGACGTAAACTGCTAATTATCTGCTGGTAGACTATGTGGAAGTAGAAAAGTTATCTTTATGGCGGGAGACGTTTATAGGACTCGAATGTTTAGGCTCTCGAATACAACCCAACTAGATCTGTTTGTCATTAAGCCGTGTTTCAAAGCTTGCAACTTCCAGTGAGCCATCAAAAAAAGGAGTGGGTTTTGTTTGGTATCTGAGATGGAGCACTCATCGTTACGGAAATGGGAGTGTGATCAACTCTGTTTTCAAAAATGTTGTACCAAACTTAAAAAAAGAAAAGAAACAAAACAAACAAAAAAGGACTGCTTTTAAGTTTAGGACCCCTGTTTTGCTTAGTTAAGTTGTTATCCAACCTGTAAAGTCAGAGCGAAGGTAACTTAATCAGACAAAATGCTTGAGAAGTAAAACTTGATTGCAATGTTTTGCCCCATTCTAAGCTTTGAAAGGAGGTCATAAATGAGATATAAAATTACTGTTTTTTCTGTTATGCTTGGTGTTGGTGTGGGCTTAATAATGCTGGGTAGACAGTTTAAAAAAACAAATGTTGCTTAGCTTTTTCCTTATTGAAGATGACAAAATATTTATTTTTAAGTTTTCTTGAAATAAGCGTGGGGAAAAAAAGATCTACAGCATGTGAAAAAGTATGATTCAGTGTTTATCAAGTTACATTTTATTAATAGCAACAATGCTGTAAACAGATGCTTTAGTGATTACTTAAAATGAAACAAAATAGTCCTTGTATGGAGTAGGGGAAAAAGGATTTAAGGTCATGAATACTGTAACTGAGGGTTTTTTCTTTAAAAAAAAAATAATAAAAAATTTAAGTGTGCCTGCAGCACAGATCACTGTAGTTGGATATGCATGTACTGCTTGCTTTCTGGAAGCATTGAACTATCTGCTAAAACTCATCTCCCAGTACTGCTTTTTTTTATTCTCTGGTGTCTAGAGTGAAAAGTGCAGGGTTGTTATCATTTTCGAGTGCCACACAGGTTTTGCAAGCCTCATATTAACTTGAATGTTAGTGTCATTCAGTAGGAATATGGGAAAAACTGTGGCCGTCTTTCATGTGAAAATAAGCTGCCATATTGGATTGCCAGGCCGTAGATTTCCTGAGCTCCGGCGCAGGGTCGGCGTGGGTGTTAGCGTTCAGTGGTTCACGTGGGAGGTGGTCACAGGGCTGGGGCTTCTTTCTTGAATTAAGAAGGTTTCTGAAGGTAAGAGAGGCTAGGTCTTAGGCTCTCTGTGAGTTATATTCTATGTGCAAGAGTCCTAAGGTTTTTTTTGTGTTTTTTTTTTCTCCTAATGTATATGCTAACTTGCCTAGCATCTAAAAGACAAAGATCTGTAAGAAGGTAGAAGTAGTAATTTTGGTTAACAGGATTTTCTAGACTACCATAGTGATTTTTTTTTTTTTTCCCTCCTGTTTTCCTAAGAAAACATGGATTACAAAGTTGTGCCTCCTGCACAGGTCTGTCATTATTTCTGTTTTCCTCCCTCCTTACTAGTTTTTAGTCCTTTGACAAATTTCAAACAGATTTGTGCCAAGTTTTGTAGTCTAAAGGATACTCTTTTTCCAGAAGTTCCATGAAAAAGTTTGCCTCTTTGATTAATACTTCCAGTATGAGAAAGGGAGAGCATGAGTTAAATTCTTACTAGAGCAGTAATTCACATGGCTGTTGGTTTTGAGGGTGCGCATTCAGAGGAGATGAAGCTTCATTAATTCTGTGCTCTGAGATATTACTTGTTGGGGGAGTAGGTTGTTTATGTGGTTTGTTGATTTTGTTCTGTTTTCTAAACTTCAGAATGGAGGTTTGACCCCAATTCTAAATGTATGAATTTTAAATTTTGGGTAGCTTGTTGTTATGTTGTTAAGCCTGATTGTTTAAAAATACTGTGAATTGTTCCACTGTATTTTCAGCCATAAATCTAAATACAGTTTTAATATGGTAATGCTGTTGAATATTTTAAAAATTGATAAATCTGTTTATTCCAAATAAACCACAGTATTAGGAAATACAAAAAGGAATGTTCTCTGCTTGTATTTTACTTGTTATGCCTACCATAATGCAATCACTTCTGTTATACACATAAATAAAATGGCGCCATGCTTGCGGCTTCTTAATGAAGCATTAGATTGGAAAATAACTGATTGTATTATGAGACAAAGATATTGCTGTTATTGTCATGAAAAGGTAGAAGTGAATAATTTAGCAAATGTTAATAGCACAAGGACCATATTACTAAATTCACAGCGGGATGTAATGAAAATTTTGTCAAATGCAACTGCAAAAATAATGCCTTTTATTTCCTGTTGACGTCATGATGTCTCCTTTTAGTATTAACCATTATGATATCAGGCCAGTCCTGCTCACTTCTTCAGTAGATCACATTTTTGATCAAGAATTTTTATGTATCTTAAAAAACCTAAGAAAGATGGTATGCCAGAAGTAGTTGTTTATTTCTGGGCTGTTATTGCCATATCACAGAAATAAATTCAGAGTATGAATGCCACTTTATTCAAAAATTAGTTAATGACTCCTCAAAACAGGTAGTGGAGAAAGAGTTTTATCTGACGGATGAATTGGTTTTGTAAACAGCTGTTGGTAGTGTAACTTAGGAGGTTTGGTTGAACATGGTTTTTAATTGATCTGAATTGGTTACCTACTTTGCTGTGCTGGATGTAGCTCAGCTAGTAATTCATAGTTTCGTGCTTTCCTTTCACCCCACTCCCTTTTTTGGTTAAGATTTTTTTTTTTTTCTTTTCTGAAATATTTGACAGATGGTAGCTGTGGTTTCATGTACTATCAAAGGAGTTTTCCAACTTAAACATTGGATACATGCTTTCTCTCTTTCCTCTACTCCAAGTAGTGGTTACTTTCCAGCTCTTTTCAGGTATCTAGAATTAGCTTTCCCTTGCTTTCTCTTATCTGCCTATTCTAGGCTTTGTGGAATAAATGATATGAGTCTTATGTTTATAACTTGGGCACATTTTACACCACCTGTTGCAATAATGTACACTTAATTGTTTTTATTCTTCATTGTTAGATCTTGCTTCTGAATATTAGTGAACACTGTCGTTTGTGCTCTTTAAATATAGGACTTGACGTGGGATGACTGTACTGTTGTAGGCAGTTGGTGACAGTACCTGTAGTTTACTCTCTGAATACTACTGGCTTCAGGAAAGGAACTGTGAGGCAGTTTTCTGACCTGCAGTCTCCTTGGAGTGGGAGGAATATGCGTAAATCTTGGTAGTCAGCTTAGCCATGAACATGTTATCAGGACATGCTTCACAGCACTTCCCTCAGACTTACTCAGTCAAGTAACTTTGACTGAAATGTGTTGGTTCTTCATAAAATAAACTAAAAAATATTTAGTTGTTTGTTACCTGCTAATTTAGGTTTGAATGAAATTTTGGGGAAAAATATTTTAATCCTGCCATGCAACTTATTTAAATATTGCTATGTTGTTATTTGCTTGAGAATCTGAAAATGAAACTGCTTAGATCATTTTAATTGAATCAACCAGAAAATACAAGTGTGAAAAGGTAATTGGATGAAATGATTTGTTCTTTTAACATGATTTATTTTACCTGTCAGTGTCTCTTTTTAAATGCTCCAGCTGGTGGGAATACATTATTACACCTCATTCTCATTTTCAGTCTTTGAAGTATAAACACTACTTCTGAAGAAGAGCAAATCAAAACAAATATGATGGGACTTGTGCTTTGTATTGACTGCATTTTTGTGATTCATTTGAAGGTCATTCTGTGAGACTGCTGGGTCAGAAAAAGGATAATGGAAAACGTTTGGGGGGAGCACGACTGGATTTGCCAAAGATTAGGAAGAATCCACTGATAGAAATCATTTCCATCAATACAGGGTAAGAATGTTCCAAATTTATAAAACATTCAGTACTGCTGAGGAATTCAATTTATCTCTTTCTGTAGGCCTGGTGTATTACTCCTAAGTTACATAGCAGGAGGCAGGATGACCACTTTTATATAGTAAAAGATTTTAAATGGCATTCTTTCTGGAAAATAAATCCCTGTTTATTTGGGTACAAGACTTCTGCTGCTCTAAGGCTCCATACAATCATGCAGTCCTCTTCGTAAGTTCATCTAACTCTTTGTCAAAAGAAAAAGTCCTAAGAAAATTGGAAAAGAAAAAAGCATTTAGAGTTTTTTCATGTGCTCTTTTGATTTCTACGAAGGCAGTTCTGGAATATCATTAGTAACTCATTAAGATCTCAAAACACCTGATTGTCAGCCCAGATGTATTAGTGGCTAAACTATATGTAGTTATTTGCTTCTTGCCCCTCTACTATGTTTTTAAAGAGTTATCATGCTTGTATTTCAGCCTTTGTTTGAATAAGCTACCGTCTGCCTATCAAGCAACTCTGAATGCTCATTTCTCCATAAGGCTATAAGCATTTTTCTGTTCTGTATTTCTGCTTTGAAGAAATCTATTTTAATATTCCTTCCCTTGATGCTTTCCTTTTCTCAACTCCACTTGGTCATCTCCTATTTGGTCAGTTTCCTAAAAAAAACAAACCAAACAAAAAAACCCACACAAGTCCTCTTCTGATATTCCCATCTTCTCCAAATTATGTAGTAATTTCCCAGGTGGTAAAATGCAAAATGCGTTGTTCTAGGCATCCCAGGTAGGTGTGAACTTACTGCCTAGAGAAAAAAAATGTGGTAGCTCTTAGCTGTCTTTGGTTTGAGTTTAGTCTAGTACTTTCATAAGCATTTCATAAAAGAGTTTTGCTACTATCCTCTTTCTTACTTCCTTGTTTTTAAGTAACCTTGCCTTCATAATTTGCTGTAAAACCTAGTGTGGTATTTAGGTCAGAATACCAGTTCAAGGCTTAGTGTGGTTACTTTTTCTTCCTCTGACTTATGGTAAACATATGGGTGATGTTTTGTCATATTGCTGAATTATAATACCTTTTTAAACTGCAGTTTCATGCACTGTTTTTTTTTTTTTTTTTTTTTTTTTTTTTTTTTAAGTCTGGATATGAGCTCTTCTGGTGCAGTAACTTGAAGTGATCTAAATTTTTTTTCTTATTGTCTTTACTGTCGACATCTTGTTTGTGCCCATGTGATTGAATTCCTTTTCATGATTAAAAATAAGCAAAGCATTCTTTTATGTTTGGTTGTGTCTCAGATAGTATAAATTTTTCTTTTCCATTAATATTTATCAAAATCTAATCTTATAATATCTTTCTAGTTGTAAATGTTGTCAAGGATGTAAACTAATAGAGCCGTGGTCTTGTTTACATGTCTTTTGTTTTGTAGTAGTGTGTTTAAGATGGTAAAATGTATTGCTATTTCTAACACCAGGTTATTGCTAGCCTAATTACAGAGGTTAATACAAGAAGGGTACTATAGGGTATACACACTTGATATTAGGTGGCTGATGAGAGTATCAACCATTTGAAAAAAATAATTTTTTAATATATTTTGAATATATGTGTTTTCATACTGGATTTAAAAAATAAATTATTTCCCAAGTTGATCGAACTGCAGACAATTAACATCTGCCTAAGATGTTACCTTTGGAAAACCTTTTATTTAGAACCTGATAGTTTATAAACATTACTTTGCTTAGTAGTTATTGATGTTCTCAGGTCAATAGAATATGTATATTTATACCATAGGGTAATCTAAAAAATACTAGAAACCACAAAAATATATTTATTTCATGGAGAAAAATGTCAAATATGACTTGATAAGACCAGAGTATTCTGAAAACCTCAAACAAACAAGTCAGTTGTATAAGACACCTAAAATAACTAATGTCCCATTCTATGTTACATCACATATTCAAGGAATCCTGTCTCTCTTGAAATACAGGTTATTGTGTTTTCCTGTCCTTCTTTTCCCTTTCCCCTCCCCAGTCTCTCCACCTGTGCATTGCAGGTGACTTTTTTTGGTTACTACTCTGGGTTTGAAAATTAAATTGTAGCTTTAGAAAGGCAGCAGTGCTCAGCAGTTTCTGAAAATATAAAAATATAATCAGTGAAAAACAAGACACAGTACGTGTTAGTGTGACTTGACTGTGTTCATTTTATCAGCTTTGCCTTAGTAGTCTGGCTATGGCAATTTTTAGTACCCACACCACATTTGATCTGAGCTGTTTCCTCTGTGTAAAGACCGGAGAAAACTTTGAACATTAGTTTTTGGTACAGTGCAGTTTATTGAGAGGTGAGTTTGGATGAGACTAGGAGGTCTTAAAATAGTAAGAAATACATTAAAAATAGCGATTTCCTCTTTGGAAATACATTTGTCTGATGCTGTTGAGCGACAGCGTCCGGGAGCAGCACGAGCAGAGCCGTTCCGTGCGGGAGGACAAGCAGGGACCCGAGGGTGCCACCAGCACAGGCAGCGCCCGCAGCGATGGAACACCCGCTGCCACGGGGCCTCAGCACGGCGGGCAAAGCTGGGGCCTGGCAGTAGGACCCATCGGCCGTCCCAGAAATGGCAAATAATCAGCCAGGGCCTGGGTCTGCCCGGGGGCTCCGGTCAGGATCAAAAGGAAACGGGCTGGAGACGGGACGGTGGAGGTCTGAGGTCCACCCAGGGCCTGATGGTGCCCGCAGGGCTCTGACAGCTGGTGGTGTATCATCGTTTACACCTGGGGTCTTCATGAACTCTTGGCCCTTTCTGTAATTCTGGGGGGGGAAGAAAAGGCTTGTTGGAGCATGTGTATCCCAAAGCACTGCGGTCTGTGATGGCTCACACTAACCCCTTTCCCTCTCCAGTAGTACCAATGCCTTTATGTACGTGGTCGCCTGCCAGCTGGAGCTATTCTTCTGAGGATTCTGTAGGACCAGTTTATTTTTGAGAGTCTTCAAACATGCTGATTGTTAAGAAGTCTCTCGTTCTCGTACAACTGTGTTTGAGGATGGGGGTACAACTGAAATGCAACACTGTAGAATAAGTTTTGTTTCTTAACTCAAGGCGGTGTCAAATTCTATTCGGTAATTTTGAGTTGAGGCTTCTTGTTATTGATTCCTTCATCTCTCAAACATGGAGGGGAAAATATTTCTTGTCCTGAAGGGTTCTGTCCTTGTATAACTGTGAACTTTTTCCTTCCTTGCCTATGCACGAATGCATTCCTGCATATGCACGTGTTCCTCCGTGTTTGTTTTCCCCAGACTGCTGCTGTATATGAGTCTCCTCAGCTGTTCCTTTGCATGAATCAAGTCAGTCCTATTAAAGGACAAACATACTGTGTCTCCACGACAGTATGCAGTCCTTAATAATAATAATTTAAAACAAACCAAACCAAAACCCCATTAGGTACGGAATATCTGAAGAAAAGTGCTGCTTCTGTCTGTGGTGAGCCAGCTCAGCATTTTCACTTAGTGGCATATCTGTCCCTAAAAAGGTGTTGCGGTGCTCTTGGAGGGACCTGGATCTTGTTCAACGTTTGGTGCTTTTTCAAAAGTAATGGACAGGGGTTTTTTTCTACTGTTAATTTTGGTTGCTCTGAGGTTTGCTGTTTTCTCATTTAGAAATCCAAGGTATCTTTATCTGTTTAATTTACCATGGCAGTTAGTGGTTTCTGTCAACAGACCGTGACTCTAGAGGAAACCTTCCATCCCAGGAGCAACATGTTTCAGAGTTTCCAAGTATGTTTGCAGAGGCTATGGTGAGTACCAGAATGGGGGCACAAGAGACTTATCAGACTTCTCTGACACACAAAGATACGTTAGTGAATCTTAATTTTTCCATGTGCCAAATACATAAGGAATTCTTGCCATCCCAGTATCCCGTACAAGCTATAGACTGACCTTTGTAATTTTCCGCTAAGGAGTAAGTGACCCTTTTTCCCTGTATTGTTTGCTTTCTCTGTTATCACTTACAAAATTTTTTTCAATATTTTTCAAATCAATTACTCAATTTTTTTCTAGGCAGTTGATAAAAATCAGTGATTCCAGCAGAGCTTGGTTAAGGTCCTTCAGTATCTACTAAGTTCTGCAGTGATGTTAGTGGATCTGAATCTAGAAACAGTGATTTGTTCCTGTCCTCCAAAATCATTTTCTGCTTTGAATTAAGGGCATTTGGTTCAATCTCTTTCACTTTTATTTATGTCCTAAGCATGTATTGTACAGGTCATCTTACTGGAACAAGCAAGGTAATAGCAGTAGAATAGCATGTTAAACACTGTTTGGAGACAAGGCATAAAGTTGTTCACTAATCTCCTAGTATGATTATTTCATCTGTTAGTTTGAAGTAGGAAAGAGAACTGTTCTCAAATCCATTTTGCATTACAGCTTCATTTTGGTCTAGGGAAAAATCTTTTACCCTTGTGATCTAATCTTCATTAGTGCTAGTTTCATAACCTATGTAGCCACTTAGACAGCCCTCTTTAATGGGATCAAGACTTTGTCTTCCGCCTTTTAAGTAATTCTGTATCCCAAACTCTCCACTTTGTAGCTTGGACTGTTACTTACTGACGTGTCTGTGTTGTTGGCATGGCCTGAGCTCCCTTATATTCAAGCTACTACCACTCACAGACATTTCAAATACAATTTCATTTGTGCTTTGCCTGGATGCCTTGGGAAGCAGGAGAGGAGCGTAGAATATGAGCCCACAGTAGAATTTACTGTTGGGTGGGTTTGCACATAGGTTCACTGAAGTGCTTTCTGTACTGTTTCTGAAGCTTCTGCCTCTCTTTTTTCCTTCTGGAGCAGGCAAGTTATTGTACTGCTGATGTGGCTGACTAAAGAAGAATAAACACGCGTTATACAGGGGATTCGGCACCAAAAGGAACATGGCAGTGTGCATGCATGCATTAGACCTGATGAAGATCTTGAGAGCTAAGATCTGCTGCAACTCTTGTTAAATTTGCTGTATGAACATACCCAAAGGGCCAAGTCTGTGTCCAAGTTTTTCTGTTGCTCTCCCTCATCTGAAGACACTGCATGAATCCCATATAGTTTCATTCTCTTGTTACTTTTATAGATTCGCCTATTAAGCTACTCAGAGGACAGGGAGATGTTTAAGATTCAGCCCAGCAAACTGAGCATCTGTATTTAAGTGTAGTTCTGAGGGAGTACAGAACCACAGTTGTATCGAGAGGACTGAGTAATTCAGTAGAAGCACTGTCCCCTTCTCAATCTGTACATCTGTGTCTGTTTTCTTTTGGGAGAGGGGCTTTAAAAAGCATTATTAAAAGGAAAAGTAAATTAAAATTACCTGTCCAACCAAGCCTGATAGATTATTCCTGTAGTGCTAGAACATCTTACAGAAGATCAGCATATTAATCTGTCTCAGAAAGATTTTCAGATCTACTTCTGAGTCTTAAATGCTAATTAAGGCATAACACTTCAAACTTAGTACTCTCAATATTGAAGAAATGCAAACTTTTTTCTCATGGGACAGTCCTTGCTAGCAAACTTTCTGTTGAGATTGAACATACACAGTAGTGCTTAGGACTTTCTTTAGAAGTCCTCAATGCTTCTTGCTAATTCTGTAGGGTTTTTTAAGGCCATGCTTTGAAGTTCTGTAGTGGTGGTCACTGAGAATGTTTCTAAGCTGCTGATGGATCTGAATCTAGCAGAAGGATTAAAAAAAAAAAAGTAGTTCTACGTACAGTGCTTGATTTGTTTTACGAATCAAGTAAGCAAGAATTCATCATAAAAAAATAAGCTGTAGAGTTACTATTGTCGGTTCTGATGTTCCCAGACAGGCATATTTCCCTGGTTATGAACTGTGAAAGGTTAAAATTCTATTCTTTCATCTTTTTCTGTTGTAAGCAGCTTTTGCAGTTTTATGATGAACTGGGGAGTAGGAGGATTGAATTTTCTCCAAGAGTTGCATTTTAATTTTATGTGAGGTCACATAATAGTCTTCCTATATATTGTATTTCAGCATTTGTTTAGGATCAAGAATATAAAATACCCTGGAGTTGTATGTCCATGAAAGTGTAGATAATTAGTTTGTTGTTTTGTTTATTTTTTTTAAATTGTGCCAAAAAAAAGAGAACAAACTTAAATGCTTTCAACTCCATAATTTTTTTTAATGTGGATGTCTGAAATATTTGATTTAGTTAACTTTTGTCACATTCTAAAACTTGGCAGCACTAGATGGTTTTCCCCTTTACTTTTGGTGGTTAACAACTAGGTACCTGTAAGGTGTTAGGTTACAAAAAAAATGTAAAATAATGCTGGTAAGAGGTCTGGAAAGTCTTTGGTGGTATGCATGGATTCATTTTGCTATAGGTGGTCTTCATTGAATCAGGACATATTTCAGGCTGCTTTCAGTATTAAAAGCAGATCATATTCCACCTCTTTGATTGCTGCAGTTGGTTGAGATGTCTCGTGAACAAGAAATATCAGTGGCTTTCCCCATACGGCAGTACGTAAGGAGGCAGTGGCATCACCTCAGAAATGAGGGTTTACAAACAGAAAGATCAGGAAGAGAAGCACATGGCTCTATTTGCCTCCTCTGATGCAGGGATAATTATTGCTTTGGAATCATTTGATACCAGTACACTGGCAGATGTGGAGTCCAGTCAGAACAGTATTTATTCCTTTGCCAACTTAAGATTCTCCAGTGAAAGATATTGCGGTCCTTGGGAGCACTTGAGGATGCTACTATAGTTTTTATCAGTGAAATATGCATCTAGTTATTAATCTGACAGTACTGCAGTGAGTCAAGTGTTAACCAGGCTGAGGTGCAGAAGCAGCGGCCCAGGGGCACGTGGCGTAGGACTGAACCGTGTTGAACACAGGGTTGGGAGACCGGTCTGATAAAGTTTAGGGTCTGTCTTGTTTTGGTTTTGTTTTACCTGGTTGGCTCTTGTCCGGCTATATCACCGAGATGCTGAATGGCTACAGTGGCTTGGGCGTGCAGTGCTGATCCTGCAGTATCCTGCTCCTGCTGTACCATTTCAGAGTGTCTTTTCTCCAGAAGTCAGGTCTGCTCTTCCCCTCGTGTTACAATACTGCTTTCCACTTTCATATGAGACCTTTGCACCGCAGAGTGACTGCAGGCCCGCGCTGTTATTTGGCACTGGGGAGCTCCCTGTAAGAAAGGGAGATTTAGTCATAAACACGGTGGATGTGGATTATAAAGCAGCAAGCACTCTGTTGTGATTAACTGCATATTTACCATGGTCTAGCCTGCCTGAAGAGTGATTTAAAATGGATATTTAGCAAGTATAGAGATCAACTAGGATGCACTACAATTTTTCTAATTACAGTAGCAAACTGCTATTTGGTAAGGCCATAAAAAGAGGCCCTAATTGTGACTCTTAAATCCCTGAGCTCTTGCAGTGGCCTGTGTTGCCTGTCCAGATTTTTGGCTAATTGAACTGGCTGAGCTGGATTTCTGCCTTTTTGCGGCATTCGGCAAACATCATCTATACCTGTGGTTCCGCCTTTGAAAACACTTTGTGCATTCACATAATCTCTGACTCCTTTATAACTGGGATGAGTTTTCTGGAGGCACCGCCTTGAAACCATATCAAAATATCTTTCATTGCTCAGGAAAGGATGTTGTGGCTTAAGTCTGAGAGCTTGTGAAGCCATTCCCCTCCTGTGCTGAAATTAGTGGGCTATTTCAGTCATAATCTCATCAGTTCAGCAGAACCACCACTATTTCTGTGGCTTTCTGTGTTTACTGATGTGAACTCAAATCTATTCCCTAGTGCAACGTTATCTCTAGATAAAAATACAGAGATGGAAAAAGGAAATCTTTCTGGTAAGTGAAAAATTGGATTACCTACTGTTTGACGGTGATAGACTTGGCTTTTTTCGGCAACTGCTTATATACTTTTGTCTATCCAACTCTGCCACAATGTTTGCAACATTTCCATCTTCTAAAATATTGCAGTCCCTATCTTGAATGAATAGTGAGTATAAATTACAAATATGTTCACATTTTGTAAAAATCTGACTGAATATGTACAAGGTAAATTCCATGTCTTCAATTTATTTGATTTAGTTTGTTCATTAATAACATACAGATTTTCTATATTTTAATGTTTAACTTTTCAAGATACTCATGTAAGTGACACTGCAGTTGAAGGATTTTGATTTTAGAATAGGAGATCAATACATGTTTTGATTTGCATTCAATATTATGCTTGCAGAGGCAAAATAGTATTTCTTCTGATTATAATAATATAGTTATTATATAATTGCATATTATATTACCACATATTGTATTTCCTTTTACTTGAATTCAAGATAAATGCTTAGAGTGAACTCCCCAGGAAATATGAAGTGATACAATTACTTTAGCCCTACCTTAGCTTATAATATTTAAATAGACAGGCTTTATAACTATTTAGCTCAAACATCTATGACATGCCAGAGCCTATCATGTCAGTTACCCTCAGAATACAGAGAAGGTAGAAAGTCTAGAAAGCTAGTGTATGTATTTTTGAAAGGAAACCTCTGCATTAGTCTTTTTTGTTTATATTTTAATCAATATTTGCATGTATATCTGTTTAGATTCTAGCTATACTGTATACTAAGCATGTATTTCATTCAACCTTGCGTGTACCAGATATCAATCTATTCTGCTTTTGCACACTTCACATAATAATTTACATGATGAAAATGATAGATGGCACAGTTGTGTGTATCTATATGGAAGGCATTTTAATTTCAATCATAAAATCTGAAAGGCTAGTATTCCAAAGCTTGCAGAAACCACACTGCTGTAACAGAGGGAAAAGGAAAAACAATTGTTTATAACAGTTTTAACAGTCTACTTTTCTTGCCTAAGGTCTCTTTCCACTGCAACTTACTGTAACTCACATCCAATGTCATTATTTCCTAATTAGATATTTAAATAGCATATTGATGACACTCTCTGAAAGATTGCTTTTTTTCAGTTATCACTAATTTCTTGCAATTATAATAATTCACATTTGAAGAATGGAATATAAAATTATTTATAACAGCCTGCTACAAAATCTCTAGGTGTTACATGGTAACAATTTCACTGAGAACATGGAAAAATGTTATTATTTATCATAAAGAGTCAATACAGCAGTGTGGCTTACATTCTCATCTTACCAACTGTTGTGCTTGTAGTCACTTCTGTTCTCTGTGTGTCTGTCTTGTTCTGTGTCCCCATTGCTAAGAACGTGCCTGCTCACCTATGCTTCCTCGTGCAGAATAAGTGAGAAGTATTGCATTTTAGTGGTTAGTTTCCTTGAGCAGCTTATGTAGAAAGGTAATTTAAGCAAGCAGAAAATAAAGTACATGGATTGGAGCCAGGAAAGAACTGTTTCCTCCCCCCTGAGCAGCTTGATTTCTATCTTCCCCCAAACCTCAAAGCTTGCTACAGCTGATTCTGTAGGGTAGACTTGTATGTCCTTCGATGCCAAAAAAACCCCAGCCAGTAGTGTGAATTAATGGGACTTGCTCATTGAAATCAACAGTTGAGGGCAGGAGGAGTTACCCCTTTGGCTATATTGGTGGAGGCAGCTATGGTCCTCTTCATTCCACAGTAGTATTAGGCCTGGTCAACTTTGTTGGACTATCTGGAGTTTAGTACGATAAATTCCCTTCTGCTGCTGGGAAGGTGGAAGGTGTCGATGTCTTCCATTTCTCTTACTTGCACGTGGTAGTTCTGCCATCTGTATTATACAAGACTGCTTTGAGTAGTGAATATGATATAGATGTTTTGCAGATTCTTCTGGAGTGAAGTCTGCTACTGTGCTAGCTTGAAAGGAAGAGGACCTTGAATTCAGAATGATCCCTCACAAAAAGAAAGGTTGTTTATACACAAAAACTTCATTATGTGCCTGTATTCAGTATATAATTTGGGTAAAAACTTTTCACTAAGTATTTGCCTGAAAGAAGGTATTTTTATCTCTTATGCTGTATGACTGTTGTCTTTCAGCTTTGTACTTGTCTTTATGATTTCTGCCACTGTTACTCTCTTTACGATACTACTTTTCTCATTTTTAGTCTGCACTGCTTGAACTCACTTCTTTGTACTTCTATCCTATCCATGGGATTTTAAGTACAGAACTTGTGAAACCCTTTAGCTACAACATCTGAATTTCTCTGATGTCATGCTGTCTTAATTCAATGACAAAGTAATCCTGAACTGGCTTCTTTACTTTCCCTATAGGGATTAGAGCATGATCCCTGCCAAGAGTAATTTTGAGAGAAAAAAACTTTAAAAGTTCAAAGGGTCTTTAAACAACTTTTTCACTAGTACATCAAACACCTGCAGTTGTGACATCATTTGTGGTATGACTTGAAGACTAGTATTCATTTGTTGGATTGTATTTTTCATTGCTGTTGTTAAAAGCTGTTTGAATGGATCTAGGACAAGCATGTTTTTAATGAACAGCATACGTTTTGTCCCATTCCAAGAGATGTTCAGCCAATCCTTCATTAAGTTTACTGACATACGACGCCTAAGAATTATTCCACTAAGTAATTGTTTCTTTGGCATTATTCTGCTATTCAAAATGACATACAATGACAATTCCATATTATCTGCTAGTACTGCCAACTGTACTGTAACACATATTTTTCATTCCCCTGTTCTTATGATGACGGATTTTGCTCCTGTTTCTTCAATGGTGCAGTTTGATGACATGTCAAAGTAAATAGGCGTCTAATCTGCATCATCCACTTGGCTCCTTACTTAGTCCTATCGTATGCTGTTGACATGCAGTGAGGTTTTTCACTGGAGTCAGAAGGTACATGTTGGTAAAGTTCTTTGCCACAGGCAAAAATCATTATGACACATTGTTTGTACACACCAAGCATTACTGGCCTTGAATTCTTGCTGTGCAATGTTTTGTGTTCATGCTATTTCTTGGGCTCTCAGTTTGAGAAATGAGAAATGCTGTTTAAATACACATAAATTCTAAACCTATTTTTTCTGGGTCATGAGAGTTTCCTCTTTTGAGTCTGCTGAATGACTTCTGCATTGAGTTAGAAGAAAATAGTTTGTTTTGATTGTTCCCATTTTTGCACATTTGCTTCCCTTAGGTTATTTCCTCCCAGCCTCACAAATCTTAACTTTTTCTGCACATAGTGCCATCATGGGTTTAAAATTTGCATCAAACCTTCTCCTTATACATCTTGATACATTTCCTTTTGCTCTTCTATGTCTCATCTTCAGAAAATTTGCTATTTCACAGTTCACTTAGAAGATTAGGAGGACTCATAAAAGTTGCCAAGAATCACTATGCAATTCTCTAAACTCCAGTACACCACACAACTTGCAAGTCAGTGAGAAAAACAGCAATAATCACATGCTCCAACTGCGTCATCTTATTAAAACTTTGGGCAGCTTCAGGCATGTTTGTGCTCCTTCGTCACTAGGTGGCTTCCCGCACTGCACAGTTCTGTTAACCCAAGAGGAAGATCACCAGAATTTAACACAATCCCCAATTTTCAAGTTAAACTAGATGGGGAAAAGGTTGGGGGGGAAATAAGCTTGACTTCATTTTATGTAACTATGATATGTAGTTCCCTGCAGTTTCAGCTTATTCCTTTCGATGCTACATTCCTGATTATTTGGAAGATTGATGCAGAAAATGAGAGAGCTTTAACATACTGGAACCTGATTACAGGTTAGCACACAGTACTGTAAGGCCACTTCCTGCCTGCCTTATTGGCAGATGCTTACATACAGAAGTGGTTTTGGATCACACAAGAAGCTACGTGTTCTAGTCTTTTTGAATGAAGAGAGATCATTTGGAAGTTGTTTGCAGTTTCATATATCCGTAATTCTGACATCAGTATGCTTTCTGAGGTTGGAGATAAATTCCTCCTTGTTGAGAAGAGCATTCATTTGCGTCCCTTTTCTTAACACCCACATACGTATTTCCTAAGGGAAATCTGGACAGGATCCTGAGAAACATTTTATTCATTTCTCAGATTACAGTAAATACTGAGAAATAACCTCATGTGTCATAACTGATATTGTGTTGCCTTTAGTCCCAGCTTTTCACATAAAAACCCCCAAACTAGAAAAACAAGACAATCACTAGAGAAGTCATTGTTTTGAAAAAATACTATCTTGCTGAATGTTAGTGTGAGAAATGTCTGTGCTTTTACATATTCATAATTCTGGGGGTCTTAATGGCCTATTTTAAAATGTTATACGACTTAAGTGTTTAAGCTAAGTGCCCATGTCTTTACTGCTCATCAGCAGAATCGGATAACTTTTAGTTGCCTGATAATAATAACCTCTTTTGCTGGTGTTGGTATGACTTCTTAAATGCAACTAAAAATGAGAACAACTTGTCAAAGGGTCTGATTGAAATGTCTCTTGTGCCCTTTTTGGTTAAGGTGGAATTTTTTTTGGAGACCTGACAGGGAAATGTGTTAAGGGCTGTGTAAAAAGAAGAATCGGAATTGGGAAACATCTTGTGCTTGAATTTGTTCTTAGACTTGACCCAGAGATAATTTTAATGGAAAAAATAGTTTTCCCTGAATAAGATGGGGGGGGCCCCAAAAATTTATATTTTGCATTATCTATCAAAGTACGAGGCATGTTTTTGTGGTATTCTCATTGACTTGTGTAAATTTATAAGATTTGAAAAGTAGGGAGGAGTAGGGCATTTTAACTGTGATCATCAGTATGTGGCACAAGAGCAAAATCACTCAAGTAAAGATACTTTAAAAAAAACCCAAGCAAAAAATAACTGAAAAGTTGAATTTTAAGATCGTCCTTGGCAGACAAGGTGCCACAAAATCTATTGTAACATATTCCAAGTTTATTAATATTACTTCAAGTGTTTTGTATGTGATAGTATCTTTCTTTATATGGCTTCTTTATGTGGGGAAGAAAAAACTTGAAACTTAACACTCTTTAATTCTTATATTTATGCTGAAGCTCAAATAAGCTGTGAGTTTTTAACCTGTTAGCTTGCAAGGTCCTTATTTTTAAGATAATTTACAGGATCTCTGTTATAATTGCACTGTGTGTTCCTTTATCTGTTTGTGTAGCAAATTGTGGTGGGATGACCCTGACTGGATGCCAGGTGTCCACCAAAGCCGCTCTATCACTCCCCCCTCCTCAGCTGGATGGGGGAGAGAAAATACAACAAAAGGCTCGTGGGTCGAGATAAGGACAGGGAGAGATCTCTCAACCAATTACCATCACGGGCAAAACAGACTTGACTTGGGGAAAATTAACTTAATTTATTACCTATCTAATAACAGTAGGGTAATGAGAAATAAACCCAAATCTTAAAACACCTTCGCCCCACCCCCTCCCTTCTTCCCGGGCACAACTTCACTCCTGAATTCTTTACCTCCTCACCCTCAGCGGTGCAGGGGGATGGGGAATGGGGGTTGGGGTCAGTTCCTCACATAGTGTCTCTGCTGCTCCTTCCTCGTCGGGGGGAGGGATGACTCCTCACACTCTTCCCCTCCTCCAGCATGGGGGGTCTCCTATGGGAGACAGTTCTCCATGAACTTCTCCAATGTGAGTCCTTCCCACAGGCTGCAGTTCTTCACGAACTGCTCCAGCGTGGGTCCCTTCCATGAGCTGCAGTCCTTCAGGCACAGACTGCTCCAGCGTGGGTCCCCCGTGGGCTCACAAGTCCTGCCAGAAAACCTGCTCCAGCGTGGGCTCCTCTCTCCGTGGGTCCACAGGTCCTGCCAGGAGCCTGCTCCAGCGCGGGCTTCCCACGAGGTCACAGCCTCCTTCGGGCACCCACTTGCTCCGGCGTGGGGTCCTCCCCAGGCTGCAGGTTGATATCTGCTCCACTGTGGACCTGCATGGACTGCGGGAGGACAGCCTTCCTCACCATGGTCTTCCCCATGGTCTGCAGGGGAATCTCTGCTCCAGCGCCTGGAGCGTCTCCTCCCCCTCCTTCTTCACTGACCTGGGGGTCTGCAGGGCTGTTTCTCTTACATGTTCTCACTCCTCTCTCTGGCTTCAGTTTCTGTGCCCCAGCAACTTTTTTTTCCCATTCTTAAATATGTTCTCCCAGAGGCACTACCACTGTTGCCGATGGGCTCAGCCTTGACCAGCGGCGGGTCTGTCTCAGAGCCGGCTGGCATTGGCTCTGTTGGACACGGGGGAAGCTTCCAGCAGCTTCTCACAAAAGCCACCCCTGTAGCCCCCCTGCTACCAAAACCTGCCCACACAAACCCAATACACAAATACATTTTGAAATTTGGATGTTTGGGGTGAGTTGAAATTTTTCTCATTGAAAACTGAAAAATTTGGGGTTAGTATTATTGAAAAGTCTCACAATTCACATATATTTCAGCATTATTATTCTTGACTGTCATTCTTGAAATGTGATACAGTTTTTTAAAAAATCAGGTTCCTAACTGTAAAAACTAGTTACACTGAATTGAGTAATAGTTTTATTTGTGCTTCAAGTAGTCTAAAAAAAAAAAGAAAAAGTAAAATGCTTAGAGCAGATTTCTGCGCTCCTCCTCCTTTTGCTTTTACTACAAGTTGCATGCTAGAAGAGTTAGTATTTATACCAAGAATAAAAAAGTTTAAAAGAGGCACTTGAAGGCTCCCCTACCCCCAGTTGTGGAATTTAGGCAATAAAGTCTTAAATTTTTGTGGACACACAACTTTTTCTCCAGCAGGGTGGCTTAATAAAAAGCCGTTGAAATAGTTGCTTTAAATTTTCTCTTGACTAGTTGTTTTAGCTTTTCCATTGTACCAAGATCAATCTTACCCAAGAAATGAAATGTATGTTTTACTAAGTATTTGCTAGTACAAATAAGATGGAACTCCTGAGTTTCTGGTCCCTTCAGGATCAACATATTTCTCTGCAATTTGCTGGTTTCAGAACTGAGGGTACTCAATAGATCCCCCAAAATGCTGTGGTGTTCCTGCACTCCTATGCTGCAGAGTACCATGCAGTACCACTTCACTAAATGGGGAGACGAGAAAAAAAAAAGTCATGATAAACAAAAGGTAATTCCTTCCTCTGCCAACTGGATACCAATTGTGTGATGGCATGGAGAGCCATGTCTGTTTGGGGTTTTTATCTAGAAGATGGTTTCTTTTCGAGTATAAGAATACAAATACAGAAGAGAAGATTTGAAAAGGGCCTGG
The DNA here is from genome assembly GCF_964188355.1 of Buteo buteo. Lineage (NCBI taxonomy): Eukaryota > Metazoa > Chordata > Aves > Accipitriformes > Accipitridae > Buteo > Buteo buteo. The sequence continues at coordinate 6,276,946 of NC_134190.1, read as the reverse complement.
AGGCAGGTCCACCCTGACTGATTCACAGTTGTATTTGGGATTAAGTGAACTAGATTCATTCACTGACTAGAGAAGATCTTTCATGTGTTCCCTCTCTCTTTACAGAGATCACCCATTAGGTCCCTTTTTTGTGTTGTCATCCTTGTTTTTCTTAAGTCCAGACTCAACTGAGAGGAAGAAAAAAGAAGTTGTAAAATAAGATCTTGGATCCATATTTAGACTATAACAAAAAATAGTTGTATAACTTTTTTCAGCATGCTAGTACCTGCTATGTTCTGTTGAGGAGTGTGGAGTGGGGTTTGTACAAATGTTCTGTATTCCTTTCTGCTCTGATGCATAGTAGTGGTGTAAGATGCACAGAAAGCTTCAGTCAAATGAGCACTGAGTACTGTGTCTAGAAAATTAAGATCAGGTGTTTCTCTGTATCCTGATGAATTGTGTCGATAGTCTATAAACCTCCTGAAAGTAAAAGCTGCCATAAGTGTCTCAAGTACTGTTCCTGAGGCAAGTATTTCATAAGTCTGATGGACTCCTGACTCATCCTTACATAAAACATCTTTACAAACATGAAACATCTATATGAATCGAGCCTAAATGTGACAGTTATAGTCAACAGTGTAGTATTAGCTCATGTATACTGGCATGTCAAGGAGGCAGGTCCTTAGACCTCTATTTAATCTGTTCTTTTTCCTTTGGCTTTATTTCCACCTTCAAGGACTCATCTTGTTGTCCTGTATAGCAAGAATATGAATCCAGATGAAATAGCCCTGGCAGCATGTGCTTATGTGATGAAAAGTGGAACTGAGTGTGTGTGATTCCTGTTAATTTCCTTTCTTGCAGACACAACTGCAAGTCAGAAAGCTGGTGCTTTCCTGTTTGCTTATTATTGCCAAGGAGTTGAGAAACCAGGCTGTCCTGTTGGTGGGACTGTGTCAGTGTAACTTAAAACAGGATTTATCCTTACAAATGGATTTTAGTTGTCTGACTTTTTTGAGGGAGAGAGAAATTTTCTCTGCTATTTGGTTCTGATTTCAGAAAAAAGAACGTTTACTCTTGGAGGGGTGGTGGTAAGAAGTGAAAATTCAATTTTTTCTTTTTTAACCTCTTTTGGTCATGATTAATTACAATGATTTATTACTTTTTTCAGAATTACTGTTGGTTGCCCCTTTTTATGGAGATTTTCAGTTCATACATCAGGAATGGTTGGGGACCTCAAGCCTTTATTCTGTGTCTTGAATACAGTGAATGCAGTGGAGGAAGATGTGTAAAAGAATGCTTTGTGCTACTAGGAATATGGTTAACAGCTTTGCCCCTGAAACCTGTATCACCCACTGACGTGATCATACATGTTTAGGTAAAGCACAAAACTTACTGTGAGATTAGCCCAAACCAGGAAACACTATCGCATACATCTCATTACTTTCTGTTTAAAATGTGCAAACCACATTTTTAAGGCTTGTTTTCACAAACAAAAGTACATGGTAAACATGAGCCAGCAATGTGCCCTTGCAGCAAAGGTGGCCGACAGCCTCCTGGGCTGCACTCAGCGGAGTCTGCAGCAGGAGCAGGGAGGTGATCCTTCCCCTCTGCTCAGCCCCGGTGGGACACATCCTGGAGTGCTGGGTCCAGTGCTGGCTCCCCAGTACAAGAGAGGCATAGAGACACTGGAGCAGGTCCAATGAAGGGCCATGAAGGTGACTAATGACTTGGAGCATCTGGCATATGAGGAGAGACTGAGAGCTGGGACCGTTCAGCCTAGAGAAGAGCAGGCTCAGGGGGATCTTCTCAATGTGGCTAAATACCTGGTGTGGAGGACAGAGTAAAGAGGACAGAGCCAGGCTTTTCGCAGTGTGCCCAGGGACAGGACGAGGTGATGGGCACAAATTGAAATACAAGATGTTTTATTTAAACATAGGAAAAAAACTTTTTTAGAGTAGAGCTGATTGAACACTGGAACAGGTTGCCCAGAGAGGGTGTGGAGTCTTCGTCCTTGTGGTACTCAGAAGCGATCTGGACATGGTACTGAGCAACCTGTTCTAGTTGGCCCTGCTTTGAGGAGTGAGGTCTTGGACTAGATGTTCTCCAGAGGTCCCTTCCCAACTCAGCCACTGTGATTCTGTGATATTTAAATGAACATAAACAGCAGCAGAAAAACCCACAAGGTTTTAGATACAGACACTATGGATTTAAGTGCAGTTGCTTAACAGTAGTGGAGACCTTCACTCCAGAGGTAATTGTTGTGGTTTGACACTTTAAAAAGTAATACTCTAAACTAAGGGTTCCCCATCCCATGCAGAATGCATCCCCATTTCCTGACTTAAAAGCATTTCCTGTGCAATCCTGTAGGCCTGCTCAGCCTCAGGAAAGAGGAACTCTATTTCCAAATTCCTTGCCTGCTAGGCAGAGTGAAATATTCCCACTGGAAATATACACCCCAAGCTTCTCTCTCTGTAATTTAGCATGTTGAATTTCATCAGCTTAATTTACAAGAACATTTCAGTGCTTTTTTATTAATTTCTTTTTCTGTATTCCTCCTGCAAAACATACTTTAAAAAATCTTTTTCCTAAAGTAACCATGTAGAATTTTGTTTTTAGAGTTTATCTTCAAGACATTGGATGACAAGTAGGGTTTTGGCTTCTTTTTGCTTTAGGAATTTTTCTGATATGTGTGCGGACTGTGAAAAGGAGCTATTTAAGAAAAGGTCAAGTACAAAATTGTCACTCATCACATGCTTATCTAGCTTATTTTTAAACTAATACACAAGTGTCTAAGTATCACATGGTCTTTCTTGCATTGCAGACTGGTGCCAGACTTGGTGTCTTTTCTGTTTTTAAGGGATAAATGTCTAGTGGTTTTCGTTTTCAGTGAGTAGTTTGTGAGTCATGTATATTGTATAATGTTGCTTTGCTTCTGAAGTTTAATCATTTTGCAGAAGTTAGATGGAGTCTCTACATTTTAACTTGGTATTAGGCTGAAAACTACAGCTGGGGAATGTTTACTGAAGGGTTTGTTTAGTCATTCACATTCCTGTGTTCCAACAGTTTGTTTTAGATCATTTGTTAAAGAGCTTAAAGAAAAACTCCCTTTGCTTTTGGTGTAGTTTTTTTTTTTTTTCCTGCAAGTTAGGTTTTTTAATTGATTCCCCGTCCCCCCCGCCACCCCCTTCCAAAATTATACATCAGTTACTTTTCTAAGTAGCAGGTATGGGTAAAATAGTATACTGAGTTAATATAACTAGTCAAATACATATTGAAACTTTTGTCTTTTGTTTTAGGAATAATTCTTTAATAAAGTAAAATGTGATGAGTTTTGAGATTTTCTTTTTAATTTAGCACTTAAATGAGGAATAGTCTAAATGAAAGTTTTAAGTAGTAGAGGGAAAAAGTTATTACAGGTTAAACTATGTAATTATCAACATCTTTAGGAAAGTTCAGCTGTATAGTTCAGCAATGTTTAATGTATTAACTTACAGTTCTGTAATTCACAGTAATATAGCGATGTCTGTTCACCAAGCACACTATAAACATTTAAATAACCTTTGAATTCCGGCTAAAGGGTTAGTAGTCATGTCTCTACTAGGCTAATCCATTTTGCTTGAGCAGAAGGCATAAGCTGATGTGCTTATTGGCTTGTATCTGGAGTTTGTAGGGAGATAGTAGGTTTGCAAGGGAGTCTTGCTGTATCTGCAGCTGATCTCAGAAGTGTTTCTTAGACATGTTCAAATCTTAATCTAGCAATTTTTTGTGGAAACAGGGCCCTGTGTGCCAAGTTTAGAAATATATGTATGTGAAAGCACCAAATATGTAAGTTATACTAAGTGCTGTTTAGTTCCTATCCTTGTTTGTGTAGGTTCCCTTCTTGTATAAATGTTCCACTCATGCACTAGGTATATATCCCTTGCATCCATACTGAAAGCAAAGCTAGTGCAGAGACTTTATAACCACCTAATATCTAACATTCACGTTCTTTTTGATTTAGACATCTGCTGAACTTATTGCAGAGACTAGAATAGGAATTTTAATCATTAAACTTAAACTAGGCCCCATTCCTATATTACCAGTTCATTCTAAATGAATGAATGCAGGTAAAACAAGCACATTTTAAGTAGGATTTTTTCCTGAGGACTTGTAGCTGAAAACTTTTGTTTGAACACACATTGTTCAGAAAAAGTTCCAAAAATGTTTGTGGTTGGAAAAATGCCCTCAACCTGCCAAATGAATTTCAAATTCTACAAAAATAAGGATATTTTTGCTGTGAAATGGCACATAGGCTGCAGTGCTTTCTGGGACGTTGTATGAGAACAGTGCTGAAACACAACCAGCAAAGCAGATCTGTGTATTTGCTATGTATTTGTGTAAGGAGAAATGCATCTTTATGAGAGAATAAGACTTGCTCTGTCTGACAACTATTAAAATACTAGGAATGAGATTTTTCAGTGTTAACTGTTTTTGTTTCTTTAGCTTTATTTCAGATGTACTGGGTGTTTGTGTTTATTCCAAAGCCATTTTGCTTTTAGGATATTCAGCTGCATAGGTTGGTCCAGTTTGTGGTACCTTCTGCAAAATAAGAAAGAATAAGACTTGGTATTCTTCATGATTTTAATAAAATGAATTTAATACATAACGCTTGCAAGACTTATATGGGAAGATATTCTCAGCAAAGTGATAGGTATGTGATTTATGTATGTTATGTCTCATAAAGGTAATATCGCTCTACCTAAGTCCACTTAGAACTCCGGTATCTTCTGTCTTCTATCTCTCCTTTCTTTAGGAGTATCTAGGGTTTATCTTAGGTCTATGTGGAATATTTTATGAATATTGTTGAATATTATATGTTGAATTATTTTCTTATGCAATCAATATGTGGATAAAAGTCATGGTCCCCTTTGAAATGAAATTGTGAAAGTAATACCATAAATACTCAATAAACACAGTGGCTTTTTTATGTTAGTCTGGATCAGCTGAATGGCTTTATTTTCTGAAGGGAATAATGCTTTTCTGAAAAGCAAAGCATAAAGAGAGACGGATGTCCATTGAGTCTAGTGAGACTAGAAACTTGGATTCTATAGTTTGTGTAAGCTGTCTTAGACATGAGCACATGTAACAGCTTATTGCATATCTGTTCACTGAGGGACTTTTCTTTGCTGTTTACACAGTACATTCAGTTTTTTCCCCTGATCAGTTTCTTTTACATGTGATGCAGGTGTGTTTGCAGAAGAGAGTTTGGGATTCTTAAGTGATTTCAAGTTAAGTGAATGCACAAGTTTAAATGTGGCCAGTTATAACTCATAACAAAACTGACAAATTTCACCTTTTTTGGTAAGACTCGTTCACAATTCGGGTTGACTTGAACATTTCAAAGGGATATGGAGAAGCACAAATATACTCCGCTCAGGGGACTAAATTATGGCCTTTGCACAGTTACTCTCTGTATGACTCTAGATAAGGCTTAAAGGCATATTGATTAACGTAGCACAAAGGTGAAGGATGGCGGGAAACAAAGTGCAATTTTAAATGGCAGTTCACAACTCCATGGACATGGAAGAATGCCCGTACACCTGCTTTCTCAATGTCCAGTGTTATGGATACAGTGCCCCTTCCCTGTATTCTTTTATGCTGTGGAGGAACATGATGAAAGTGGAAACCTAATTTGCACAGAACTGATTATCTGTTGTCTAAAATCAGAGTGTTCTAATATTTTTTTTTTTTTCTCTGAACTCTTGGCTGGCTGTAGCTCCAGTAGCATGCTTGGGAATGTTTTGTTCTTGACTGGCTACTGGCGATCTGCTCCAGAAACTCTGCCATACTTGTTTCTCTGTTTATGTTAGCCCTCAAAGTGCTGTGGTGTACTTATGGACAGCATGTGAATATCACGTTAGTGTCACACTTTAAATGTATTTGATAACAACTGGAAGGAAAATTTTAAATGTTGACACTGTTTGTGGTATCTTTCATTTAATCTTCTTCTCTGGTTCTCCTTGTACAGGCCAGACATGGTCCTTCTCTGCATTGATTTCTCATCTTCTAGCTTTTCTTACCCCTTTAGTTGAATCTAAGCTTCCTGTGGTGTTGGAAGCATGCTAGGCTTCTCCTGTGTGTGTGTGTCTTACATGTAAGTGTGTGTGTACTTATCCATGTACACACATGTAATCCTGGAGCAGAGCAAGCCTTTGGGCTCTAGAAAGAAATAGTGTTCTTGTTGGGTTCCAGCATCTCAAAGAGATGAGATCAGCAGTAGTGCAGCCTGTTCAGTACTTGACCACTGTCATGGTAAAGTATTTTCTTCGGTCTAATTGCAGTTTCGTGTATTACAACTTGCGTCCATTGCTCCTAATTTTATGACCTTGAACCTCCAAGAACAGCCTGGCTGTGTGTTCACTGCATGCTCCCATCAGCTGTTTGTAGACACCAGTAATATCTCCTCATCCTAACAATGAGTAAGCCAGTTCTCAGCCTCTTCTTGTGTGCCATGTGCCTGAGCCCCCTAATCATCTTGGTGTCTTTCCTGTCTACTTGTTTGTTACTTTATGTCACGGTCTGCCTTGCTCCGGGGAGCTCAAAACTGGACACAGCACTACGGATGCAGTCTCACAAGTGGCAAACAGAGGGCAATAACAATTTCAAACTGTTGGTTTCATTCCTGAGAGCGCAGTCCAGTTGCACAGGACAGTGCGTTTGACCGTCTTAAATATAAAGGGCATACTGCTGACTCGCAGTCAGTTCATTGCCCACCTGGACCCCGAAGTCCTTATCCACAAAACTGCTTTCTAGCCAGTCAATTCCCTACCCACCTGCGTGTTGGCCTGGGGTTACTCTATTCTGGATGTGGGGCTTTCTACTTGCCGTTGTTGAAATTCGTGAGGTTCCTGTTAGCCCGTTTCTCCAGGCTGTTGATACCTTTCTGAATAGCAGTCCTGCCCTCCAGCTGCTCTCCTCGCTGCCAGCTTGGGATTTGCTGCAGATGCGTTACGTCCCTTCCCCTATGTCGTTAATAAAGTCAGGAAATAATAGCGGCCCCAGCATCTAGTCCCTGAGGAACGCTGATACTAACGAGCCACCGGTTAGGCTTTGCACTGCTGACCGCAACCCAGCAGCCCAGCCAGCTTTTAAGCCACCGTGTTGTCCACTTATTCAATCTGTATCACAGCAATTTGGCTTTAAGGATTCTATGGGAGACTGTTGCAAAGGCCTGCCTAAAATCAAGGTACGTGACATCCCCAGACCTCCCCTTCCCACAGGGTCGGTCACCTCTTTGTAGAAGGCAAGGTCAGGTTGTCTTTTTCTTCAGAAAACTGAGCCTCACAAGGAAAATGCCATTTTAACTGGTGCTGCTAAAAGCAAACAAACATCTTGTAGTATGATGTCATCAACCTTATTTGTGAAGGCGTTTCTGCAGGGAGGTTGTTGGGTGGTGCTGACTGAAGGAAACGGTAACGTACCTTGCTACCTTGGCTTGTTGGGTCTGTTCAACAGCCCACGTGCAGCCAGTGCAAACCCTCCTCCTCCAAAAGGTTGGGTCTTTTTAAGAACATTGTTAAAGCTGAAAAACGGTTTCAAGTCAGCCCTTGCAAAGATAATGTTGTAGCCAGATGTGGCTGTGGGAATACAAAGAAAACTTCCATTTAAGTGTTGACTAAGGCCTGTAAACAACTGAATTGCTGAGCTACTTTGTGTTTTGTCTGTCCATTCCTTTTTATTGTTAAGTCTTGCTTTTTATGACTAGAGCTGCCTCTCATGTATTTTCCAGCCTGTAATGTCTAGAAGGCTGTTTAGATCCTGAATTCCCAAGGGCTTCTGTGGCCTGTTTTTAATGCTCTGATTTGTGCATTAAGTGCTTTAGTCATGGTCTTTCCGATTTTCTTTTAAATGACTGACCATAACTATCTGAGTTGCAATGGAGATGACAAAAAAAAAAGAAAGAATTTTCATCAACTTAAGTCTAACCAGATAAAAACTAGTTGTCTTTGTGCTTAAAAAAAAAAAGACAAAAAACACCAAAACTAGGAAGTTTATGCTTTCTGTCAGAGCTGGCAGCAGTTGACCTGGAAAAGTTTCAGACTCACCACAGACTTGAGTGGTTAAAGAGGAAATCAAAGCATACAAACACCGGCCAAGTAGCTTGGAAGAAAGTCAGACCATTCCAGTCACTGGGACATGAGGACACCACGGGAGAGTTACAAGTATAATGGTCACTGAATGCAAGACAACAGGAATATGTTAAGAAAATGGCAGGGAAGAAAAAGAGAAAATAGAAGAAAAGAGCTGAGGAATCATTAGAAGGGGAGAATTTTTGAGAAGTAAAGCAGATGGAGAAGTTGAGGATAACTAGTTTAGTAATGAAAGGCTACTGTTTCCTGTTTTCTGCACTGTCACTATGCTTTTAAATTCTGCCAAATATATTTGGATATATTAAAACCATAACATTATAAAACAATGAAAATAATTTATAAATGTTAGTTTGCCTAATTATTCAAATTAGTTTCCCTAATTATTCAAAGGTAAGTACTTTAACTTGCATTTTCTATAAGAGGTACATGGGCAGTAAGGAAGATATGTCCATGAAGATAATCTGACTGACTCAGCTCCATAACTGTTTAAAGGGCATTAATTTGCTTTTGAAAATCCCCTTGGAGACTCTTAAAGGCAAACATAAGGCCCCTGGTTTAAATTTCTATTTTTGAAAGAAATCAGTCATTGGAGTCTTATAAGAATAACTGTGTAAATCAGTCCATTAAATTGCTTGGAAAATCTCAGACAGATTTAGGATTGGGCAATTATGTTGAAATGTGTGGTCGTCTTTGATTTTAAGTTGACAAAGTAATACATAATGAAGAGTAGGTACTTGAAGCATGTATGTCTGTACTGCTGCACATACAGTTTTTTTTCAGCAAGACTTAACCAATTTATCACAAGACAGAGATGATGTTTATGAGCAACAACATAGTATTAATGGTAGATAATGCTTAGATCCTTGTCCACATTGGAACTTTTAACATTTCTACTGCTGCCACAACCAGTAGGACCTTTTGGGGCAGAAAGCTTTGTGTAGACACAATCATTGGGAAGGGATTCTTTCTAGATTATAAATGGTGAGTTTGTTTTTATTCTGCACTTATTTCCATTATTTTACCCAGACAATTCAGATCCACTTTCCCACAGACATTTTACAAATACTTTTTTTGAAATTGGTCTGATGGCAATTTCAGATAAATTCTAAATTAAGCCTGGTAGTTTCAGTGCTGCTGAAATGTAACTTTTTTTTTTTTCCCCCCAGGATGTTTTGACCAGTACAAAAACAATACCTTTTATCCCAAGAATCTGTGTGGTACCTGCTGTATGTTACAGAATTAACTGCAGCCTAATGTTTCCTGTGAGATTTCACTACTCTAAAAGGGTCTGTCCCAAAAGCCATTCAGGAAGTAAAAACAATAGCTCTTATCACAGGCAGTGGTCTACTTTTCAACCATGTTTTCTGTGTGGGTGATTCAGGAGCTGCTAATGTTGTGAGGATGCGTGGTAAGTGAAGTGGTTTGCTTGTAGAAAGACACTTGACTCCCCTTACCCTTCTTCCACTCATGGAGATCTGCTGAGATGCTGCATTCCTGGAACAGAACTTTAAATGTGCTCATTGTCTCCCCCCTGCTATGTAGAAACCACAGTTTTATTGTAATCCTTAGTATTTTGTCAAAAAACTTTGAAAGCTGAATTTTTAAAGCTTATGAAATTGTTTATTTCTGACCCAATTAGGTTTTGCAGCACATTCTGTATAAGTTATGCTAAGTCATCTGCCCCTAGTAGAGTTTTTTTTAATAAAATGATACTATTTGATGCTTTAAATACTATGGCATTTGTCAAGTCACAGCTCTCTAAAACTTTATAAATTAAAGCAAGCCTCTGAGAATCCTGTCCTCAGAGGTCATTTTCCAATCATTGCTGTTCATTAGGAGGGATCTAAGAATAATAGTTGCTTATGCATGCTGAAATTGTGATGTTGCCATATTCTGCCACTGTATATCTGCTGTGAGCAGATTTCTAAGAAAGTCTTTTCTATCTAAGGTTTTTCTGTCATAACTCTTTATTTCTACCACCTTCATTACTGCTATTTGACTGAGACCAGGAGTCATCATCTTCCAAATATTGTTGCTCTTTATGAAGTGTTGAAAGAATTGATTACTTGTAGTTAAAATGCCGTGGCATTTTCTGCTCTGTGCAACCACAGAACCTAATTTATCTACCTGTGCTATTTCAGCTGAGTCACTTTCTTGATATTAATGATTGTCATGATCTGTCCCAAAGTTGTGGTCTGTGTAGCCAAGCAGCTATTTGGAAATGCTTCTGAAGTAATGTATGTCTCTGTGAATCATAGAGCTTTAGTTTGAACTGCAGAGAAAAAAATCATTGCAGTTTCCAGTAAGCATCTAGCAAAGCACCATTTTGGGTCAGGGTGGGGAACACAGATCTATGCAGCTTAGCAATGGAACGTTTTACCTTGTAATATCCATTTAGAATGCCTGAATTAATGCAAACAATTGCAGAACTGTGTAGGCAGAATAATTAATCGAGAAGTTCTTTAGACAAACACTAAAAAAGTGCCACTGATGCACTTGATTTTGCTGATGTTAAATCATGGGCCTTAAAGTGAGCAAGTTGAATGTATGATGATATAACCACATAGCTGTGACCTTTGAATCACCTGCACTTGACTGTAGGAATTCAGTTTCACAAAACGCAAATATTTAAAGTACAAAATTAAATCTTATTATAGCTTATCAAACTAACTGAGCTGCCTTCTCTCAAAATTCCTTTTGATTAGTAACTAGTGAGACATTACCAAATAAAATGCTGGCTTCAAAGGTCTTTGGAAGAACAAAATTATAATGCACTTTGTTCCCATTTTGCTGAGCATGGAATGGGTTGCAGAATTAAAAAATAGCATCCTGTAGTTGTGTCCTACTTTGAGAAAAATGTGTGTGCAATCCCATACACTGTACAGTGCTTGTTGAAGGGTCATCCTATTTTCTGCTAAAACTTTCTTGAGAGGCTGGCTTTTTCTTTTTAAGTCGGCATTGCACTTTCAGAGCAGTTTCTAAAATAGTTGGCTACAAAGATCATTTCAGAGAAGTCCTGCTTTTATCATATAGAAAATGTTGTAACATTGAGTGCATCTGTGTAGCATAGCCCCTGTGGCTCATGTCCAAGCTCAGTCTGAACAAGCTGGGATACTAGAAATGGTATTTCTGCAATAATGTGGTTTGCTGCTTAGACTAATTAGCCTTGATGAGAACTAGTTTGCCACTGCTTCAAAAGTATTTTAAGTCTTGAATCTTTTTAAAGTGAAAGCAACCTCCCATGCCCCGAATTTTTACAGGAAATATCTTCCCTGTCATAGTGGGTTGAAAAGCTTTATTGTAAAATGTGCAAACTTCAAGCAAAAGAAGTTTCCTGAAAACAAGTCAAGTGTATTGGGCATGGGATTTTTTTTTTTTCTGTAAACTACTTTTTTTGTGATCCATTGCAGTTAAGTTTGGTGGAATTTAGAAATTTTGCAAGTACGAAGTAGCATTTATAGAGGAAAAATGCTAAGAAGTATTCATTAACTTGATAGTATGATATTTAACTATAAATACAGTATAAATGCTGTTGTTAGGTTATACTAAGGAAAAAAATATTTGTAGACTTCTACTACCTCTTGTTTAGTAAGTTTTGACTAGTATCCATCTCCTTTTCATCTGCTGGGAGTATATTTCTGGTATTTCTTTTGCTCAGTCAAGCATGCAAAGGGAGTTTTCTCTTTACTCACACTACAGAGCATTTTTATCAAAATTACATTTGGTAGAAACTCTAAAAGTATCTTACAAAAGCCTAAATCTCTTCTCTAAACTGTATTTTGAAACAAGCAAATCATGCTCCTCTTTCAGGAAAACCACAGTTTACTAATACAAAATATTCTTGGGCTGGAATTATTGAGGCCTGCTAAGGAAGTGTGATGGTAGGTGCAGAGAGATGGTGTGGGTGACTGTGGTGAGCAATCTTTCTATATTTGTACTGATGTGATGTTGCAGTGTTGTTAGGGGCACTGCATTACTGTTAGAATTTTTATTTTTTTTAATAGGGCAAACTTCATAAGATCTTGAATTTGTATAACTAGTCAGAACTCATAAGGGCAGATATTAGTATTTAGACTGAACTGTGATTAATGATATTTTACTTTATTTCTGCAGATTTTTAATTTGGGAGAAGACCACCTTAGGACTGGGTTTTGGTTGGGTTTTTTTGTTTGGGTGGTTTGTTTTTTTTTTTTTTGCTTTTTCTTTTTTTTTTTTTTTTTTTTTTTTACCAGCTCATTAGGTTGATACCTAGCAAGAATTTATTGGGTTATTCAGGAAATTAAGGGAGCAATACCGCCTCCCTCCCCCAAAATTAACCACCTGCAGAGCAGCAAGGATCTTCTGTCATATGACACTGTTGCAGCTATTCAGCTCTCCCATCTTGCTCACAGATGTCTGGTCTTGGTCAATCACATTAAATGTGAGTGACTAGCACACTAATGGCACATAGCAGTCTGTAATTGAGCTGTTTTCTAATCCTTGGATGAAAGATGTTTTATACTTTTCATATCTGAGGGTGGAATCCTGTCTTCACTAAACTTGGTGGCACAAGTCCCATTAAGAGGAACCAGCATTTTGCTCCTCCTGTCTGTGCTCTCATTCTCATCTGCTGCTGAAATCCACTGATTAGTCCCACTGAAGGAAAGTCTTTATGTGTCTGCTGTGTCATAAGTATTCTTACTCCTAATTAGTTCCATCTGTAAGGGTTAGCCTTTCATGTTAAGTGTGTGTTTTATGAGGAATATTACTGTTTCGAAAATGAAGAGTCTGCTTAATCTAACGCACAACATAAGCACATACTAGCTAAACAATGTGAAGACCACTGTTTCCTATGTCTACAACAAAATTTCAGGCACTTGACCAAAATGTTGATGACGTTCAGTTTGGTAACATGTTCAAAAAGTTTTTAATTAGCCACATGGTAGTAATTTATCTGTGGATAATATTTTACCTTGCTGTGAAATAGTTCTGTGTATTGGGCACATATCTGATTAAAGGTTAATAATTCAAAGCAAAAGGTTAATAATTCAAAGTATCTCCATCAGTTTAGTATGTTGGAAAACCAGGACTTAGTGGTTTTTGTTCTGGAATCAATACAAAATTTATTCAAAACATGTTGATAATAACAAACACAACGATGATTAATTGTTGTTGCTGTAAATTGCTGTAATGTCTTTGTGCAAAAAACCTTTGACCTGTATTAATATAAACTAACATTTGCAAACCAACTTTAAATGCTTGAAGAAAGCTTCCACTATAACGCAAAGCAAAATACTCTTTAGCAACCACTAGCATGTTGGCTTTTTAGTCCCATATGTTTGAGCTTTAGCCATGATAAAGGCTGATTTTTAAGGAGAGCTTTACCTATGGGGTTGGTTTTAAATGATCCACTTGCTGGGGCATGCCACTTAGTAAGAAGCAATGCTCAGATTCTCAGAGTTCCCAACAGCTTTTTTCCGCTTGATTGTCTGTGGTCTGAGTATGTGGCAGCATGGACGTATGAATAATTTCTTATGCTGGGAACTTGGAGTAGAGGCTGGCTTACTAGGGGAAAAAAATTCTACAGATACTTTATTATACTTATGGTTTGGTTTAAAATTATATTTTCAAGAACAGATTATTATCAAATCTCTGAAAAGTGGTTAGTTCAGCATTTTTACAAGTATTTGAAATCTGCACTCTTGTTGGTCAGCTGCAGCCCAAAATATTTTTTTTTCCCAAGTTGGAATTAACAAATATGGTACAAATAGGATTTAAAAGTTTTGTCTTTTTTGTTTTGCTTTCTAAAATTGATCATTTTCTATGTTACATCGAAGTCTGTCTCATTTTGGTTAATAGGGGAAGTATAAACCAATTATCTGCTTATACTTTCTTGATTTCAAATGCCACTCTTTTAAACATGCTTTAGATCTTGCACGATGAAAGGCTTTGATTTGCAGAAGGAAGGTGAGATACATAAAAATTGTTTCACATCTGATGATTAAGTTGTCTTTGGGTGGGAATAAATCACTTATTTGGAGCAGGTTGTAAAGGTTCAGATTTAGGTCTTTTTTTTTTTTTCTATTTTTAATAGATGACTCTGTATTTTACTGAATGGCAGCTTATTTCATATAAGTTTTTAGCTCTTAATAGAAGAGCCTCATTGCTGCAGTTAAGCCATATCTTCTAGTTTTCTGATCCAAAATGGACACTAAAATCTGAAGTTTGGGGGTGATAGGCAGGAAAAATAATATACATAAATTAGATGATGTACAATTTACATAATCCAGTCTAGCAGAGAGAATCACAAACTATCTAGATGTCCTCTGGCAGAAAGTAAGATTCTGTTGGTGGAGAAGGTCTCAGGGCCAAGGTGATGTGCAGGGGCAGGAGGGCACTTGAGAAAATGTTGTGTGCAGTGTGCTGCACTTCCCGATCCGCTGCTTGTGCCTAACTAATGTGCAAGGGGAATCTCTGAATGAAAACCTTTAGAGTTTGCAAAGCAGTAATTACCTAGTCATGGAGCTGCCAGACATCATAATAGAAGACAAGGTATATCTGAGTAGTAAACACAATCTTGTAGCTGGTGACTTCATCAGAACCCACCTGGTGCTATCTTTGCCTTTTCATTATTGTTTCAAAAGTTCTGTAGTAATTCTCCTGTAGTTAGCCTTTTCTGGCACCCAAATGCTTTATGGTATTGAAGCTGTGGCTTTTTTATTGTGAAAATGGACAGAATTTAAGGTGTTCTAGTAACCATGAACGAGAGAAATGTTTATAATTGGTTTTTTTTTGGTTTTGTGGGGTTTTTAGAGGTTTAAACAGTTTAACCTATAAAAAGCTGTAGGGCAATATCAGCTTTAAAAAGCAGGGAAGGGGAGGGGGAAAGTGCAATGAATTCCTCATAACATTCTGCTTATTACATTCATGTCACTACCAGGATTCAAAGGCTGGTCCAGGAAAAACATATGAGTGGTTTTTTTGATCTTTCCATCCTTTTACTTTGAATTAGTCTGCCTTTACTACATTGTCAGGTAAATTAAAAGCATTCACATTATTCCTTTAGTTTCTTATGAGGGTTTTTCATTAGCTCCCCAATCTTTAGTGCTAAGCCATCCTTCTAGTTGGTGATTCTGTCTTCATTATGTTATTTGTTCTGTTTATACAAGCCAAATGAAAGAAGAAAAAAGTAACTCAAATGTGTTTTCAAGAATATGCACTATTTTTAAAATCTACTTTTAGTCATTCAGGACTTTTTTCCTTTACTTCCTTGTTCAGGTTAGATTTTTTTATGTAATATCAGGATCGGAAGCCTGAAGATTCATCTTTAGTAATGAAAAATTATTAACCCTGTCATAGCTTTCTAAAAATATGCCAATTCCCACTCCTAGATTTTTTTATGTGATTTCCACTGATCATTTTTTCAACCCTTAATATAGATGTGAAAGGTGCTTTCAGGAGGTAGGAGGACAAAATTTTTCAAACTACTTTATTGATTTTAAAACAGAATACTATTTTCTGGTCATAGATACAAAAGCTTATTTTTCCTGATGTACTTAAATATAGCTGTGCATATAAAGGCTTTCTTGGCTAGAAACTGAGTATTTTTGTTTTCTAAACAGGTGTCTCAATGCATGTACCTACTGCAAAACTAAGCATGCCAGAGGGGATCTAGCAAGTTATCCGATTGAAGAACTAGTGGACAGAGCCAAACAGTCTTTTCAAGGTAAGCAGTTTTATCCCTACAATAAAAGTCAGCCTCTGAAGTGTACCAGTTCTTATTTTCACACGTAATGATCGTGATACAATGTGGCTCTATTACGGTATTGATGTTCTTAATAGCCATAACTGTGTCTGGTGGTGCCTTTGCAGTAGAAAGCCATGCTTTCATTATGTTGTGCACCACTATTTACAAAATGTAGTCCTACCATAAGGAGTATTTAATTTTGATTTTAGGCTTGCTGAAATGAAGTTCCATGCAAGCATTTTTTCATGATGATGGGTTAACTGTAATATATGGACATTTTACTCTATCTCTGGTTTCTTAAAGGAGAAGAGAGTAACTTTTTTTCACTCAACAATAAAAGCCAATTTCATGACCCTCCCTAGGATTCTTAAAACCCTGTTTTAAGGATACATTGCTTTTTCTGGTAATGGATTTCCTGGAGGAGTTCTGGGATCTTTCTGAGAGCCATGCAAAGCTTATCAGCTTTTAAGTTCAATAGGATATTGGTAACATCACATGGATCCAATCAAACATCAAAAGTTTTTCCTGCAGTACAGTACTCTGTGCCAGTATCTATCTAAAACTCTTGTGTGTCTGGTAGTTATGATAGCTTTATTGTACCTTAATATTTGTTCTTTATATCTAAATTTTGCCTGTGTTTCAAAAATACAGATTTCCAAATAACGCCAGTATTCATTTCTGATGCAATCTCTGTGAAGGCACAGGTGGTGTTTTTTGTGTTTGTGTTTGTGCCATGTTAAAGGATTAAATGCATATTAAAAAAAAGACAGAGGTAATTCAGGTATAGCATCTCCTGCCATCTTTGTATCAAATACTTTGAATCAAAAGTAGAGCAATAAATACGACATGAGATGTCACATCTTCTGTGTATGTACAAACAGTACATGCATTGGGTTTCACTTATGGCTCTTGAGTGTTGTATCTGTTCTAGTAAAAATTAGGTCTCTGATGATTTAATGTGTTTTTAAATCCATCCTTATTTAGGGATCCATAATGAACCGTATTTAGGTCAGTGATGAACTTCTGGCTATTACTATCAGTACTATGCAAGGAAGAGTCCTTTTCCTAATCAAAGCCCACGTTCACAAATTCTAAGTTCTACATTATCTACATAGAAAGTTTTCACTTAAGATTGTAAATACCTTTTTCTTTTGCTTTTGTTAAAAGTCAAGCTCCTCTCTTTTCTTCCATGAGGCTTATCTGTAATTGGCACAAAATTTCTCCTGTTGCTTAGGTTTGTACAGTTAATGCTGTTGTTGCTGTGAATTGGATTGTCTGTTATGATAGACAGGAATCCTGTCATGTCTCAGATTTCTTGTTTTAGTAGGACAAGCTTCTAAAACCTGTATGCCTATTATGAAATGCTCAGTAACTGAAATACAAGATGTGTAAATACACTTATTTTAGTAGAGAAGCAGTTCAGGAAATGTTTCAGAAAGCTAGAAGTTTTCAGTTGTACAAAACAGGTGATTTTGAAATTGTAAGTAGTCACTGTGCAAGAGAAAATCTGCCATTTGATGGTTATGGTTGTTTTTATGCAGTAATTACCAGACACAAGTAAATGCCTGGTGATAGCAACACATGTAGGTAGAAGAGGAACACTACATTCTTTTCCCTTCATCCAGGTGTAACTCTGAAGTACTTTATATTATGTGTACCGTAAGAATAGTATTATGCTGATAGCACTATATAGCTGTTGAAATGTTCTAAAGAAACTTGGAACAATTCAGCAAGGGAATATGACAGAAGGCAAGATATGGGTAATACAGTCAGGATTGTGGTCTTACTTAGGTTAACTATATAAATTTTATTTAGATTTATTGTATGTATAGAAAGAAAAATTCAGACTTGTCTGTCCTGTTATAGTTGTGTATACATGCCATAAAGTCCACATTACATTATCAGAAGGATGTATTTGCTTGATATAACAAGAAAGAAGACTCAAGTTTTGTCTTTGCAGACAATAAATGTGAAATTTTGGAAAGTATTTTAAACTTCAAGTATTGTACATTTGGATTGAAAATTCGGTAATTCGATTCATCTGTCGTACTGTGGCCTTCATTATAAATATTGACTCTTTCAAAATAACTTGATTTCTAATGGAAAAATTTGCCCTTAAGCTATTGTTATGAAATTTCTTGAAGAAATGCTATGACATGTCTCACAGCAGGCATCTCCAGGGAGTTCTATTCTTATTTGGCCTTACACTAGTACCTTTGTTAGAGAACATAAGGAAAGAAGCAAGTACTGAGTTGTAAAGTGACAGGCTTTGCCTCCAGCTTTCACATACTTAGAAAGAAGCATGAAATAGTCAGATACTTAGTTTGCAGTGTATGGAGAATTTACTCCTGCCAGCTTGCTGCATCTGGGCTGCAGAAACTTCATCAATCCAGTGAAAGACTTAAGCAATTAAAAGTCATCATTAAAGTTCTTGTTGAGTTACTGAGCTACAATTTCTTCAGCAATCACTTCTGTTTTCTCAGAAGATGTGTTGCTGAAGCTCTAGTGAAAAATAGAGAGGTACAGATGTGCGATGACAAGTTTTTCCACTGTGGAATTACTCTTGGGAGCACTGAGGTGTCTTAGAAGAACAACAGCAAACCAGTATGTGATGATTTACTATATCTGCATGATGAAGTCATGTAAGAAAAGAGAAAATGATGTTGTTTGCAGTGTTTTGTACATATATATTCTTACAGTACACAACTTCATAGGCTCCAAAGGTGTGATGTTTCAATTGTGGAACACACTGAAAATGGATTAGAAGAGCTGTATTTAAAGACGTTTTGTTACAGGTCCTTAAAGCTCAGCACAAAAAAGCTCTCTAAAATGCTTTATTCAGGTGATCACACTTCGATAAGATTGCAGCTGACATCTAGAAACGGTTATTTCTAGTAGCAGTATGTTGCCAGAACAGGCTTTAGAGTTGCAATCAGATACTCCCAATTTTCCTTCAGTCCCTTCTGTACTGCAGCCTCTGGGTAGGATGTCTCTATGTAGGATGTCTCTACGTAGGAAGTATTTCCAAGCTGTAGTATATGCTGCGTTACTCGGCTGCAAGCCATTTCAGGTAGTCAGTGGACCAGTCTTGGACTGCTAATAATATGGTACATAATAATATGGTATCTGTGTGACAGCTGCTGTAAGGTGGTGCCTGACAGTCATCATGCTGATGTTTGTCTGCAAGATGACTTCTAAAGATTTTTGTAACTCTTAGGCTTTTTAGTCAAAATTTAGCTCTGTGATTTTACTTAGCTGCTGGTTTTTGAGAGTTTTGCATACTTTGTCTAGGTAAGTAGGTATTTATTTCAGTGTATTTTAGGGTCCAAACATTTATGTTGTTGGTCAGTTTTGTAAAAATGAAATTTAATGCTCTGCTGACAGTGGTAACTAGATGACAGCAGATGATAAAGCCGTAATAATTTACATGGGTGTTCAGATTATTTGTATAAGCATAAACTTGATTTAAATCAACTGATTAAAAAAAGATGGCTGAAATAATCATGACTGAACAGATATCAGCCTATATCTTTTCCAACATCTGAAATAGTTTTTCTTTTTTTCTTTTTGGATTTTATTTTCATATCTTAAATGCAATATAATGTGCACAAAACATAAGTGTATTGCAGGTTTCTAGTACATGTCCCATACTTTCATAATGTGTTGGACTAAGTGTTAAGGTGCACTGAAATTGAGTTTGTTTGCATACTTTGTATGGTTTTGTCTCCTGTCTGACCTCCATAGTAGTTTTGGAGTTATGACTGACATCAACCTTAATAACTGATAGAATTTCTTCAACAAAATAATCTATCTTAAGTTGAGAGTAGACTGCTGAGGTTTTTACTTTTTTAACTTTTATGTTTTTTCTGTAAATTTCAAATTTTAGTAAGTAGTATCATTTTTTTACATGGACAGCCTTGTCAAATCACATTGTATAGCAGACGTCTATAAGACAGCTAGTAAAAGAAAGTATTGCGAAATATAGCAAAGTGGTCTTTGAGTTGAGAACAAATGTCTACTGTAAGGTTGTTTATGCAAAGAGATTTTCTACAGCTGATAGTACAGCACTTTCTTTGTGTCATCAATTTAGTAGTATGTTTTTTTCAAAACTTGCTATATCATATTCAATGCTGTATTTTAGGGAATTGCATTTGCAGTTATGAGAGAGCTCTTTCTTTCCTTCCCAAAGCTACTTTATGTGTAACAATGTGGTTTTGCTTAGTATATGAAGTGGAAGGCTGGGGTAGCAGCCATTGGTGAACAGTGTTCCAAGGAGACACAAAAGTTAAACAAGCCTCAGGTTTGAATGTGATGTGGAGTGGTGTCCTGGGATAGCTTTGGCTAAATTGCAAGACTTTAAATTGATTTTATATATATTTTTTCAGTGGGATTTTAGTGACCATAAAAAGGTATATAACTGATAATGCTACATGGTGATTTGTAAAGCCTACACATTGTGAGAGACTTTCTGGGCAAAGATAGTACTTTATCTTGCAAGTGATTTTTACTGGTTCAGCAAACTAAGTTAAAAATATAAGTAGTTTTATGGAATTAGCTGTTATTTCATTCCAGTATAGAATGATAATGTTCTGCATGTACCAGTACAAAATTACACTTTAGCATGGCATGCCTGTTGCAGATGGCATGGAATATACTGCTATTAAAATATACACTGTATAATTACTACTATATTAGCTTATTTTATGGTAGCAACCAGGGAGCTCAAATGAAAGTCAAGTCTTGTTGGGAAACATTGTTCTCGTATCCTCAAGCTATGTGGAACAATTGCTTCTGGTTGAATAATTGCAGTGGCAAAATATCATTTATTTTTATTCCATTATTTGCATGATGGTTCACTGGCATGCATGGTGTTGAATTCTGAATAACACTCCTGTTTATGAAATCTTGGACAAAAAGTAGCACTGCAAAGCAGAGGAGCTATCTGAACGAAGATTCTGAGTCTTGACTTTCATTAGTCGTCTTCAGCAATTATCCCTAATCTGGTAGATTTTGAAGTGTTGAGAGTTTAAAGGAGATTAATGTTAAATATTTCTGTCTCTACAAGTATTACTGTAAACAGATGTTTATGCATAATGATAAGGATTGATTTTGTATAATGTGACTTTGTATTGGGGGTTACAGGGGTGGCTTCTGTCAGAAGCTGCTGGAAGCTTCCCCTGTGTTCGAGAGAGAGCGAGCCCATACCAGTCGGCTCTGAGACGGACCCGCCGCCGGCCAAGGCCGAGCCAATCAGTGATAGTGGTAACGCCTCTGGGATAACATTTTTAAGAAGGAAAAAAAAGTTGGGAGTGGGAGGAACAGCCGCCGGAGAGAGGAGTGAGAACATGTAAGAGAAACAAGCCTGCGGACACCCAGGTCAGTGCAGAAGGAGGAGGAGGAGATGCTCCAGGCGCCAGAGCGAAGATTCCCCTGCAGCCCGTGGTGATGAAGACCACGGTGAGGCAGGCTGTCCCCCTGCAGTCCAGGGAGGTCCACGGTGGAGCAGATCTCCACCTGCAGCCCGTGGAGGACCCCACGCTGGAGCAGGTGGGTTCCCGAAGGAGGCTGTGACCCCGTGGGAACCCCGCACTGGAGCAGGTTCCTGGCAGGACCTGCGGATCTGTGGAGAGAGGAGCCCGTGGAGCAGGTTTTCTGGCAGGACTTGTGACCCTGTGGGGGACCCACGCTGGAGCAGTGTGCTCCTGAAGGACTGCACACCGTGGAAAGGACCCACGCTGGAGCAGTTTGTGAAGAACTGCAGCCCGTGGGAATGGCCCACGTTGGAGACGTTCGTGGAGGACTGTCTCCCGTGGGTGGGACCCCACATTGGAGCGGGGGAAGAGTGTGATGAGCCCTCACCCTGAGGAGGTGAAGCGGCAGAAAATAACGTGTGATGACCGTAAACCCCATCCCTGTCCCCCTTGTGCCGCTGTGGGGGCTTGGTGAAGAAATCCGGGAGTGAAGTTGTGCCCGGGAAGAAGGGAGGGGTGGTGGGAAGGTGTTCTGAGATTTCTTTTTATTTCTCATTACCTTACTCTGGCTGATTTGTAATAAATTGAGCTAATTTTCCCTAAGGTGAGTCTGTTTTGCCCGTGACGGTAATTAGTGAATGATCTCTCCTGTCCTTATCTCGACCCGCAAGCTTTTTGTTATATTTTTCTCTCCCCTGTCCAGCTGAGGATGGGGGAGTGATAGAACAGCTTTGGTGGGCACCTGGCATTCAGCCAGGGTCAACCCATCACAGTCTTGTTTCCAGAGCTTTTCAGATGACTGTGAGCTTTGCTAAGGAACTTCGGTTTTAGTAGTTCTGATGAGGTGCTGTCAAGACATTCTGCTTTATTAATTGCTAACTGTTTCTTGCTGCACAACTACCAGTAAGCTCTCTGCATGTTTTCAGAACAGCTGCCGTTCATGAAAGGACAAATATTAAGTATCGGCAATGTTTTTAGTTTCCCATTGATTGGCAGAAGGAGTACCAAATTAGGATGCTTAGCCTACGTCTTCTCAGTAGTGGATTTGGTCTTTGTACGCACTGAGAGGGGCTGGGTGCCCAGTCACCCAGCTGGAGACCTGGGCTGTGTCTTCAGGGTCCTTCTAGGGGTGAAACCAAGGGTGTAGAGAGAGCAGTTGTTGTATATGCAGGTCTCACCTTGGTGTGAGATAAGCACTTACGCGGAGCCTGGACACAGATCCAGGAGTGAATAAGCTGTCTTAGTGATTTCAACACAGCCTTTGTTAATGATCCTAAGCATGTCCCAGGAAAGCTTTCTTAACTGATTTTAATTTTTGCTCACTGTTATTTTTGCCCTCCTAGTTCAATGTTCTGTCAAATAAGTATGTATCTATTATACCCACACCAATGTCTTTCTTCTGTAGCCTAGCAGCATTATCAGAAGTCGAGCATTTTCTTGTGCTTCTTTGTCCTAAATTTTATTCGGCAATTTCTGCAACAGTCCTGGAAGAAAGCTAACTCTTCTTCCATACTAGCCATGTGATGAAGAGACTGTTGAGGAACCTGTTGGATAACAAATTCAATACAAAAAAATGTGCGCTGGTGTTACCCATTGATGTCTGGGAACTGAGTTTCCATATAAACTAAAATCTTGACAATGTGCAAAATGGTAGTTGATGTTGATTTCGTGGCTGTCAATTAATTTCTGTTGGAGTTATGCTTGAAGATGCTTGGAAACTCCCTGAAATTGAGCCTGCGCTGTATAGTTCAAGCTCATAGTCAAAGTCTATGACTCTGTTGTAAGGATAGATTGGGGTATGCTTTGTGTGAGAAAGAAAGGGAAAGAAAAACTTGTCATTTTATATATATATTGTTAAATACTAAGAAAAACTATATCATGTTAATGGCAGACAACTAATCAATTAGTTGAATTGGATGGACATGTCTTGTGGAAGTGTTGTTGGGTTGTTTTTAATTCAGTTGTCTTTTGGAAAGATTGGGAAATCTGCTTTGTATAGAACTGAAATATGTTTGCTTGTTTGTTCTCAGAATAAAAGGTTTTGTTTCATTTTGGATTGAATTAAATATTTAGATTGACTTGAATGTTTTATTTGGTTTTCAGAGTACCCCTTGGCTTTCAAAATACAGGTCAACCCTGTAACCAAACATTTGTGAGTGGGTTGATTTTTCTTTTTTTATTTGTTTTTTAAGGAATGGTTTAGTGTGGAAAATGGTTACACTGAAACATGTCACTTTCATTCCATGTGAAATAATTTACCATTTTGAAATTTTGTTAATTTTTTTAAATTTTCTTTCCTTTTGAAAATTTGATTATTTCAATACGGAAATGATGCCTGTTCCCAGAAAGCTGTAAGTTAAACTTTAACAGACGTCTGTTTCTGTTCAGCAAAAACAGCTTTAGAAAAGCAAAATTTTGAGTATTATTTACCAGTCATTGCTGAAGGCAGCATAACAAAAAGTTGCGTATAAAATTAAGAAAGTTAAGCTCAAGGCACTTTTTCATGCTGTGTCCTTTACAGCAAAAAAGGAAGCAAAGGTAAACGCAGGTTTTACCTGTAAATGCAGGGTACATGTTATTCTTTTTTTGCTGCCTTAGGCACACTAAAGAAAGCTTGAGGGTGAAAAAGCCAATGTTAGTACACTTTAAACACCTCCAAAAGGGGTTGCAAAAGTCAAACACAATTTTCTTGTAAGGTGAATGTGATGAAGGAACATGGAACTTCGGTGCTGGTTCACTCTTTCTTGAGTTCTCCCATACTTAAGTCACAATAGGCATGACCCCATAAAACCTCAGAAGGAAAAAAGCCCATACTTAATATCTGATATAAAATGGTATGTTGAAGGTGTAGCATGTATTGGCTTCTACTTGCTCTCTTTTAGCAGCAAGAATGACCTTGTAAGAGTATGAAATTCATGCTCATTATAGTTGGCTTTAAACTGTCTTATGGAATGCTTTTCTATCAGAATAGACAAATTTTCAAAGTGCTTAATTTTTGACAGGAATATATTGAATTCAACAATAACGTTCTCTAGAAAAAGCTGAATGTGTTCCATTCGGCATTGTATAATATAATGCTTGACTGTTCTTTTCCAAAATGCTTTTACCTCTGTATTTTCTGATTTATAGAATCAAAATTTTCTGATGCAGATGTTATAACATATATAAGACAGGAAAATTTTATGTGGAAATCTTTTCTAACAAACACTCTTTATTGTTAAAAAAAACGAACTCAAACCCCATACCATTTTTCAAATCCTTTCCATTTGAATTTTTTGGGAGAGCAGAATTTTCCATATCACAGATAATCTTGGTTCATACCCACCTTTGCTATGCATAGTGTTTCCTTATGTTGTTTTTATTTGGGTTTGGGGTTTGTTTTTTTTTTTTTATTTTGGGGGGAAGGAGGAGAATGGTGACAGTGTTTTTTCTAAGATAAACCTCTTCTGTCAGCCTTTTTACTGACTTCTAGAAAAAACAGGCTTTATTCTAATATTGTTCCTGAAGTATAACTTGAAGTTGCATTCCAGGGAGCTTGAGCAGCTGTATTTGAGACACTTTGATAAACAGCTTCTCTTTGTTCTTCTGTGCTTTTTGGCTATAGCTAAAAAGCTAGGTTTTTGTTGTTGTTGTTAAGTTTATTAAAATTCTTTCTGTATTGTCTTTTGTGCCTTATGAATGTTTTAAGTTTTTCCTGCTGACTTTGCTAATGCACAGAATACTTAAGCCAAGATAAATATTTTGGTACCAGCCTGTCATTTCTTAGAGTTATATGGGACAGTGTAATGAATTAGCTTTTCATGGCCCCATGTAATCTTTTCTAATGATCCTGAAAGAAAAAGATATAATTACATTCCATCAGTAGTGATTAGAAGCAAAGTTTTCAGGTATGTAAAACCTGCTGTGTAACAGATATTTAAACATACATAACCAACGTCATATATAGCAAAGAGATATTTAAAAGGATGTCTTTTCAGCAGTAAATTACAATATTGTAGATATTTTAAAACTTCATTTGAGCAAGAAAATTAGAAGTTTAGTGAGCTTTCCTCTTGGCTTAGAAAAAAATTCCTCATCCTGTTTTTGATATGTGTTTCCTTTATACAGTCAAGTTTACCAATGTTACGGTTTTTTCTGTCTTCTTCAGTGTTTCTTGTTGCATAAAAAGTTCCTTTGCTTTTTTTTTTTAATTTTACTTGAGAAATGCAGTGGCAATTACATTAAATTATTGATGTCTAGCTTTTCCCCTCATTGCTCTCTTCAGCCTTCTGAGGAGGGAAAGTGGAGAGGGAGGTGCTGATCTCTTCTCCCTGGGATCCAGTGCCAGGACATGTGGGAATGGCTCAAAGCTGCCTCTGTCAGGGAAGGTTTGGACTTGACAGGAGGAAGCATTTCTCTACCGAGAGGGTGCTCAAACCCTGGAACAGGCTTCCTAGAGAGGTGGGCGATGCCCTGTGCCGGTCAGTGTTGAAGAGGCATTTAGACAACGTGCTTAATAACATGCTTCAGCTTTTGGTCAGCCCTGAAGTGGTCAGGCAGTTGGATTTGATGATCATTGTTGTAGGTCCCTTCCAACTCAACTCTTCAATTCAATTCTTCTTCCTCCCTCCTTCTCTCCCTACCAGTACATGCTGAGAAAATAATTGATGGCATTTCTCCCCAGCCCTGCCCTAGCAGAAGTGATTGAATGGGTAATCATGTCCCAGCATAGACATTGGCTCTGTCACTTTGTGGGAAGGAGGCATGTACCTTCTGAGGGGGGTTGAGAGCTGTGGGTCATCTCCAGATCACTTGACCACCTGCGTGCGTGAACTTTGGTTTTTGAAAGTTTCCTATGTTTATCTAGTTTAGTTGGATTTCCACAGGATGGGAAACCCCCACATCTGTGACACTGGTGAGGCTCAAAGATCAAGCCAGCCCTGTCTGAAGCAGGAGGTGCTCTGGAACTAAATGGTTGCAAACCTTTTTGAGGTGAGCAATACCTGTTCATTTTCCTGTGGATTTATTTTTTTCCTCTTCCTTGTACTCATTTTTAGAAATGCCTGAGCTGTGTCCCTTGGAAAAACATGCTAAAACAGAAGAGCCAGCGAACAAGTGTTCCACCAGAGTGAAAGTCCATGTGGCCCAATACTCTGTCTCCAAAGTGGGCAGCCATAAATGTCTGAAGGAGAGTGTATGAGCAGTGCCGATCTACTTCTGCCAGGGTCCTGGGGGTGCTCATAGGCCTCAGTGGCTGGGGCCGTCCTCCCCTGGGACCCCCCCCCCCACCGTCTCCTGCCAAGGGCCCGGGGAACGAGGTGTCTCAGCTCTGCCTGGGGCCTTCAGTCCCTGCCTGAGCCATGTTGTAGGTGTGTGCCCGTCTCTGCCCCTCTCTCCTGGATGGGCCTGGGACCTGCACTGCAGAGAGCTGCTCTCCTGGAGGGAGCCCTCAGACCTACGCCAGAGCTTGTCACGCAGAACTATATGCATAACATAGCATAACTATTATATTCTATTGCCTCCGCTCACCTTGAGTCGAATACCAGTGAGACTATTATTTGCCTGAAATGCCAGGGTACTTTCAGCTCCAAAAACATGTTCGGGACACATCGCAAAAGTTAGAAGTGGAAGCAGGATTTTATTTTTATGTTATTTTTCTGAATTTGTTTCAGGGCTGATGCTCACAAGCATTAACACAACGTGCATGTGTAGCCAGGACCAGGCTGATGCATTCTCCAGTTCAGCTTGAAAAAACATCCCTTGCAGTCTGGCAAAGGGAAGTCACAGAGCTACAGAAAGTAGCAGCAGGCATACAGACTAAGCAGTCCCTGTTTCCTGTGAGAACTTGATAAATGAGGATCAGAACCAACCACGCACAAAAGAAGAAGGGGTGTGTGGTACTGCGGGGTATTTTCCAAATTAGGACACATATCAATGACAAGCATCCTTTTTTGCCTTCCCAAACTTGCTCTGCTCTGCTTCTTGGCCAGTAATGCATGAAAAGCACTCTCGTGCCTGCCCTGCATTTGTGTTGCGTGCAGGGAGAGCTGGAAAGTGGCAGCTCCTGATGGGGCAGCGAGCCTGGAGCTCTTCCAAGCACAGGCTGTTTTGCACAAGCAAGAACCCCTATGGAAATGGAGCCAAGGGAAGAGCAGAGCTCGCTCCCACTACAAACTCACACTAGGAGAGAGAGCCTGAGAGAGCCAGAGAGAGCCAGGGCACAAGTAGCACCTTCGTGGAGCAAGAGCAGCAGGCACCTGGCCTAAGTGGTCCAAAGGAACCCTGGCAAGGGGCCATGCTCAATGCTGCAGAGGAAGGCAAAAAACCCCCAGGGATTCTTGCTAGTCTGCCTTTGGGGGAAAAAAAGTCTTCCTCCTGCCACCTGCAGGGCATGAGAGGCCACCTTTGTGGTGCGTGAGCAGCAGGCAGTAACCCAGCCAAAATGGAGCAGAGGAGCCCTGCCCTGACAGGTGGTCCTGCTCAGTGCTGCAGAGGAAGACAAAAAAACCCCTGGGGACCAGTGCCAATCTGCCCCGGCGGAAAATTCCTTCCTGACCCCAGAGTTGGTGAGCAGCTATTCCCTGAGCATGTGAGCAAGACCTGCCTCCTTGTCCCACAGGCTGGTCACACCTCCCAGGAGAAACCCAAGCCCTATTCTCCCTCAACCTGGAGCCATCTCCAGGGCTCCCAGGAGTGGCCAAATGCCCTTGGTCTGATCGACTTTGGGGGCAAGAATCCTTCCCACCCCTGGCAGGACACCAGTGGCTGCTCCAAAGCACTGGGACCCCTGGCAACATCTCTGCATCCTGATTCTTATGGCTCTTGCCATTGGCTCCGCAGGAGATGAGGGTGGCGAGCTCTGCAGCACTCCTCAAGGAGGCATTCCCTTGCTCTTACCACTGTTCTCCAGCTGAGAAGGCCTGATAGCCTCGGGCACCTCCAGATGTTGGTTCTTTTCATCTCCAGCAGCCTCATCCAGCCTCCAGTCTTCTTCTCTCACCCTCCTCCAAGTATCCACCGGCTCCTCAAGGACTTCCTCTCGGATGTCTGCAGGCTGCCCCCGGGCCAGCTCTGGCAGTGGGACACGGGAGGATGCTCCCTTTTATCCTGCCCCGGCGCATTGTGACTGTTGCGTTGCTGGGTGGTGGCAGTGTGACACTGGGGTGACCGGACCTTCCATGCGTAGCCCTGCCTGCCGCCCCTCCGCCCAGCATCCTTTGGAAGGAAAGTGGAGCGGGAGGTGCTGATCTCTTCTCTCTGGGATCCACTGCCAGGATGCACGGGAATGGCTCAAAGCTGCGTCCGTCAGGGAAGGTTTGGACTTGACAGGAGGAAGCATTTCTTTACCGAGAGGGTGGTCAAACCCTGGAACAGGCTTCCTAGAGAGGTGGGCGATGCCCTGTGCCGGTCAGTGTTGAAGAGGCATTTGGACACCATGCTTAATAACATGCTTCAGCTTTTGGTCAGCCCTGAAGTGGTCAGGCAGCTGGATTTGATGATCGTTGTTGTAGGTCCCTTCCAACTCAACTGTTCTAGTTTGCTGCATTCTGAACGTATGTATTAGAATACTGAGCAGACATCTGTGCTAGTTCCTTTTACATGTGAAAAAGCATCCATTTTACTGCGTAGTTACAGAAATTTTTAGGCAAGTTTGGTTCAAGACAGAAAGTCATATATATGCCATTGGATGATTGAGCTGAACTGTTTTGTCTGGTCTGACCAAAGTTGTTCCTCCTCTTGTCCCCTCCGGAATTTGTCAAAACTGCATTACAGCGGTGAGTTTCCCTCCATTTCAGACATATTTTCACAACAATGCACCTTTCATTTATACCTTTTTTTTAAAGTTTCTCTTTTGTATTTGCTCATTAGTCCTGAAAGATGACAGTATATTTACATTCCTGTTTGCTATA
This sequence comes from Buteo buteo, assembly GCF_964188355.1. Taxonomy (NCBI): domain Eukaryota; kingdom Metazoa; phylum Chordata; class Aves; order Accipitriformes; family Accipitridae; genus Buteo; species Buteo buteo. The sequence goes on along the minus strand of NC_134190.1, from coordinate 6,247,752 downwards.
CAGTGACTGAGTTTCCAGTTCCATGTATCCCTGCACCTAGCTTTAGTGAAGAGAGAATTTCCTCCATTCATTTCTTTATGACCTTTGATTAGTGTTAAATTGTATCTATGTGTTTGTTATGCCACTCCTTTATTTTATTAAAAATAATTGCATTTTAAAAAATAATTGTTTCTCTGCATATTTTTACTTTGTTTTGCATGTTTTTACTTGGTCTTTGCAGTTAGAGTTGAAGTCTCCTTCTGAGATGGCCAGATGTGAGCTGAGTTTGATCTAAAAAACATGTAGCCATTCTTGTGCATTTGTAGTGCATTATATATATAGTCAGTCCACTGCTGTCAGAATGCTTCAAACCTATTGCACGTGCTAGGTGATAGACTCATGCAGAATAAATTTGGTGTTTTCAAGATCTCTTGCCAAAGGCTGATCACTCTGCAGTGCACTTGCGGTATGTTTGATGTTGTCATCAAAATATTAAACATACTGATCATCTCTGTGCCCTGTGGCCACAAAGGATTCTGGAATTCACAACATGCCACTGTTTTTCACAGAAACGCTAAGAATCAGCAGAAGGCTCAGATTTAGTTTAAAATGTTGTTAATATTTTCATTAAGGGTGTAGATCATGGCATCTTCTGATTTTATAGTTGCCAAGAACTTTCAGTAATATAATCTTGCTTCCATTTCCTTATAACTGTCAAACTTTAATTGATACATCTAGTTAAAATCATCTAACTATTTGCAAGAATTATGTTAGGGAAAAGATGTTATTCTAGACAAGTTTAGAAATAAGAAAAACTTGCCTTACTGAAAAGTTATGGAGGACATCATGCCTTAGTGTGGTAGATACTTTGCCTCAGGTCACCTTTTTTTTAAAAAAAAATAAATATGCTTGGTTCAAATGGGTTTTGTGGAGACTCAGTAGATTTTGACTGTTAGATTTTGTAGGCATGCTCCATACCTTAGGCTGATTTCATGCATTATGGTTTTTTTTCCTTATTGCAAGGTCTGCTGTGATACTAGGCATCAGAAATGAGGAAGGGAAACCTCTTTCTCTTTTGCTCCATGTGTTAATGCCTTCTGGTGTTGATAAAGGGTTTAGTCTAGTCGATCTGTTTAATTGTCCATGGCACAGCCTCATATAACAAACATGCCATAACAGTTAGTTTGCCAAAAAGTCATGTCTAGGCTACATTTAGGACACAAATGAATCACACAAGATTTTCCAAATATGCAGTGTAATGTGCAGAACTGTAACTGGGCTCTTCCCTTGCAAGGAAAACCACTTAGGCACCGTTTACTGTTTGTATAGTTGGGATTCTACTATTGAAGTACTGTGTACCTTTACAAAAAAAAAAAAAAAAAAAAAAAGAAGGAGGTGGCCCTAAAGAGCTTATAATGTGATGTAAACAATTGAAGAGCAATACAGTAGAATAAAATATGCTTGCATTCAGGGTAATAAACAGTTGGTCACCGTAGTTACTACCAAGACGTTGTCCAGGGTCTTATGTGGGATGACAGAGGAAAAATCGTTATTTGGGAAAGATTGGAAGAAAGACAATGCAGTAACAAGGAACGGTCATTCATTTGGGGAGGAGCTATCCCTCTAATTTGCAAAAATTTACGTTCCCCTAAAGATTTTCATCAGGAGTCAAAGTCTGTATGTGCTGGCTTGTGTTTCTGAAAGTAGTAATTTCTTCTCTATGGGGATTATTATAATAAGTTTGAATAGCTTTAAATGGATTCCTTGGATGCTTTGGAATGTTGTTCATGTCATGGTTGTCTGTTCCAAAATATAAAGCCCATTAATGCTGTAAGATGAAATAAAATGCATATTTTCTGAAAATCCAGACAATTGTTGGTTTAGGATGCTGTCGTCTCTGTAAGTTGTTGTCAGAGGTGCATAGTCATTGTTCTGAGGATAACTTGCCAGATGTATTGACGCTGTTGCCAAAATTTCTCATAGCGTGACCACATTACCTTTTTGTCTCCATCAAACCTAGTCTAGTAATGTTGCTTTTTTATAAAGTGTTTCTTACTGTGCATGGGTTGTTGTAGCTTACAGTGTTGGAAAAAACAATATAAAATGTATGTGAATGCTTATTTTGCATGCCTGCCTAAGACTCCTACAGACAACAAGACTCCACTAATCTCTTAGCTTTGGCAGTTTGAAGAACCAGAGAAGTCTGTTTAAAAAAGGTCTTTTTTTTTTTAAACAGAAAAAAAAAAGCAATTTTTGGTCACATTTGCCCTGTATAATTCAGTCTTCTCATCCCTTTTTATTTTCCTACTCAAATATTTGCATTTGTGCTGTTTAAATCCTTGAATGACAACCAATCAGTTTAATTTCGCATTTTTTTGAAAAAGGTGTGTTGTTTTTTTTTTTAAATAAAAGTTTAATACAAAAGAGCCAAAACAGAGATGTGTGCAATTAAAAATACAACTTGATCTTCAGCCTTAGGCTATAGTTTCAGCTGTACTTTAAGCAAATACTGCAACTAAAAGAAGCATTTCTTTGCTGTCTTCCCCCCTGCCTCCTCTTCCCCCCCCCTGCTTTCCTCAGGCCACCTGCTTTCTTGCTGGTGGGAGTGGGTTCCTTATATGAAGCAGGCTGGGGAACTGATCTAGGGTAAAACTGAATGTCGGTCGTTCTCCCCACTTCTCTCCTTCCTGCCTCCCTAACCAAAACCAGCCCCCTTCCCCCATTTTAACTTGGATTGGTTCTCCAGTCTGGTTTACTTCAGGACAACATAAACACTTGTAGTGTAGGGAATAAGCAACTGAGGACAATGGAAGGTGGGATTGATTCTCTCATCAGCAGTGTTGCCTTGCGCTGCTTGAAAAGCATGAGAGAAACTGGGCTGAAAGAATGATCAGATCTTGCTTTCTGGGAAAGGCTGCAGAGTTGTGCATGTATTCTCTTGTGAGTCTTACATTCCTGCACATACCGTTGTGACTAGAGATGGTGAAATCTGTCATTCTAGTTTCCATGAAATTTTGGTTCTTCAGAATATAATTTTGTTGTGTTTTAAAATGAAATGTCCTGCAAAAGAGAAAGCTGGAAGGAGACTATTTATTATCTCTTATCACTGAAGCTGCATCCTACCCAAGCTTATCTAGCTTGTGGGGTAGAAAATGGCCCTACAAAACTTCACCTAATACTAGACACAGTGGGGTGTCTTCTTTCATGTTCTGAGGGCATAAGATACCTGTTCCATCTTAACTCTTTCCTTCAACAACTTACTAGGAGATCCACAGATTTCCACGAGCCCCGTATGCACTGTGACACTGGTGTCTTCTGGCATTTTAGTGAGGAGACAAGAGAAGGGGTGATCACTAAAGAGGGGAGAAGCAGAGTTCGCCTCCAACCTTTTCAAACTCTAAAGCAGAGATTTTCAGATACTGTGGGAAGGGGAGAAGAGAGACTTACAACACACTTAGCAAGACTAGATTGGATTGCTCAAGGCAGAGGAAGGCAGGGCACAAGACTACTGTTTAGGAGTAGTTTAATCATTTGGATATTATTTTATATTGCATATATTAGACTTACAGTTATACCATGATAGTAGTTAATTGTTGATAACTGCTTGATGGCTCTGAGAAAGATTGATGTGATTCCTGTTGTGAGCTTAAACTTTGCTAAAGATGAGTGATCTTACATGGTCCCAGACAGTGAATGGGACTGGATTTTGGGAACCTCCAGATTCCAGAATGGTAACGCGTCAGAGTTCCCCAAGCTGGCCTCAAAAGTTAGATGTTCTTGAGGCAGATGTCTCCTCGTGGAAGCAGCAACTGGGCAGCCTGAAGAGCTGCTTAGCACAGGAGACTCAGTGGGAAACACTCTTCATGTCAAGATGTCCCAAAATAGCAGATCTGGAATCCTCGTTCAAGTTTTTCAGCTATCAGGTTGTAGAAAGAACTGGAAGGTGCATAAAGCCTGACTACAGGTCCAGACTTACAGGCTCTGACAGTGGCACTTATCAAAGCTGATGTTCTGAAAGAGGCTTTGCTGCAGCAAACCAACTTACTGGTGGCTTTGGACTGCATATTTTACTTGACCTCTTCTAATCATTGATCAAAAACTATCTAAAACTATTACTTCTTCACTGTGCTTGCTTAACATTACAAAAATACGTAACTTTTAGAAGCCAAAGTAATTTATGGACATTTTAAAACAATTTGCTGTTTTCTTCGTCAGTTACTGAATTAGGTGTTGGTCTGCTAAGCAATATGATCTTGTAAGCCTTTGAAAATTATATCAAGTGCTTTTCAAGTACCAAGATAATTTGCTTTTATCTATACATTTTTATTCATCCTTCTTGAAACAGACTTCCTTAGAAATACAGTTTTTTCTTTCAGTGTGTATTTTCACTACGTTATTAGGAAGACTTAAAAATCACAGTTTCAGTGTTTTCATCCAGAAAGTAATTGGTTAAAGTTGCTGCTAAATTTTCACGGAAAAGAACTGCTGATCTCTAATTATTAAAAAATAAAAGGAACTTTTGGTTCCTGATTGGTACCTGTAAATGCTGTGGTAGTAGAATACTGCAAACAAAAGGGAAGTTCAAATGCAAGCCACCTGTGTCTTTCTGAAAAACTTGTTGGAAGCACAAAGGCATCATGTCCACATTCCCTGTGCAAAGGAAAGCTCATACACCTCATGTAGACTGTAGCAAGACAGTAATGGCCAGGTGCGAGTAGTTCTGGCAGAGGTAGGAGTATACACTCTAGCTGTGGTTGTCATCTTGCTGTTTAATACTGTTAGTAACTTTACCATTATAAACAGTATCTTAAAGTTACTTTTGAATCATGTTATTAAATATTGTATTTTAAGAATATAAGTTCTTAGAGGACATGTAATTACTATCTGTAGCTGTATCGTCTTAGAACAAAAGGTAGCCACTAAGGCTGCTGTTGTGTTAAAAATCTCTTAGATGCAAATTGGTGGGTTGTTATCGTGGTTTTGTTTGAACTCACCCTATTGCCAATATATTCCCCTTGTAGTTCTTCACTTTGAGCTTATGCTGAGATTATAGACAGTAGAGTTTTTACTTCTTTTAAAGTGTTGTCAGCCAGTTTTGTGTCACTTTCACTTTCTTTTGTGAATTGTAATGCCTTGAAAATTTGATTCACTGTTTAGACCTGCTGAGGAAAGGACTAAAAAGCTTGTACTGTGTATGTTTGGCAGTGAAATAGATGAAGATTCTCCATGCTTTTTAATAGAATGTTTGGCTGGCTTAGGGCTTCCTCAGAAGAGCTATTCAATCTGATGTTTGCTTTAAAATCTTTTTTTTAAAAAACTTGTTTTATACCAAAGTAGTGTGTGTTATATTCTTTCCATGCTTAGTGGAACAGCAGCAGAGGAAAGCTGGATAGCATTGCTTGTTTGTTAAGTTTTATTTATAAATATATTTTTGTTAAGTTTGCATTATTTGAAATGGAATGTAAGACACGAGGTATAGTAATGCCACAGCCAGTAGTTGAAGTCTTTACCAGACAGATTAAGTTGGTTTTGTGTGTATTTTTCGATTCACAATTCAATTGTGTTGAATTCAGAAGCAGTTCAAATTAAAGCACAGTGTATCTTTTTAATTGATCTTACTTTCAGGAAAAGAATTTATATCTTTAATTTTGTTTGAAAATAAAAGTTTGGGTTTATGTGGCTTCTTAGCCACAGGGGTATTGGAGGTTTTTTTCACTAGTTTTTTCACTCCTTGTAAGTATTTCTTCAGCTATGGGAACTTGTTGTGTTTCTTTGTTGGTAATACTTGTTTTGCTCATGTATTTACTGCTGGTTTTGTAAAACCTGGACTAGAAATATTGTCAAAATGTTGTAAGAGTATTATCACAGCCAACTTCGCACATTATTCAGCATCAGCTACTTGGAGCTTTCCATTGCTCCTGTGACAGTATCACAGGCAATTCTTACTATAAAAGAGATACGGTAACCAGAATCCAAATTGTTAATTTAACAAATCAGATGCACTGTGTTGCACCAGCCACATACCAAGTGGTCATAGTATAGGTCATCATTATTATGTCCAAAGGTAGTTTATCAGAATACAGCAATTATTTGTTCTATCATTTGGTAAGTAGTCTCCTACTTACTTGTGCTGATCACTGCAAGGTGACAGGTGTGCCAAGTACTTCTTAAAATGAAGAGTAAAGTTAGATACCTCATCCTGTACAAGGTTTCAAGGCATTAAGTGAAACTAGCAAAGGCTAGGTTCAGCACAAATGAGATTGGGATTCTTAACCTCATAATGTGGTTAAAGCTGAGAAACTTCCCAGCATGGGACATAGTGAAAGTTTACACGTTTGGGATAGGACAGATATGTGGAAGAGGAATCCATTTTCTTTAAATGGGAACAAATCTTACCGGGAGTGTTGTGATTTGCTGACTGCTCAGCAAATACTTTATGCTGCCTGTATTTGTACTCCCCATTAAGCATCCTTTGAGAGAGGACACTAGGCTAAACTGACCAGTGGTCTTACTCATGGCTATTCTTAAGCTGCATTTTAGCAAATATGTAATTTCCCCCATTTTGCTTTATCTAAAGTGTGCATTAGGCTTTTAGTGTTGCTCTGTACCACCTTTGTAATGAGGGCTTTCCTTCCGTGTTTAGGTTGGGTTTTGTGGTGTTGATGCTCCTGTTATGTTATGCAATACCATTGTGACTCAAGTCCATGTCATCTCCATACCTAATGCTACTATAAGATTGAAACTTCTAAAATTCTTTTAATAGGAAACTAAGAGCTGATCTGATCAAGTCTGACTTAGCTTTCTTCCAAAGTCCTTTAAATGTGCTAAGTGATTAAATGAAAAAGGTATGGTTTACAGAAGCAAGAGGCTTCAACATCAAACAACTCGACTCACAGCATATGTCACGTGTAAACAATCTGTAAGTTACAAAAAGAAATTGTCTAATCTTTCATGCTGTATTCACTGAAGTCATAGTGAGAGCAAAACTCTGGGTGGTGACGAGCCCAGCTGTGACAGTGAGAAAATGCTGAAAGAATACTAAATATGTCTTTTGAAAAAAATAAGTTAAAATGCTCGGTCACGGAGATTTGATTGAGCTCTCTCATGGTTAGCTGTTGTCCCTTCTTTTTTTTTTTTCCTTCCCTTGAATATTTCCTACTATGGTAAGAAAAAAGTCAATACGAGTTAAAGTATTTTGAAATTGGCTTTAGACATAATACTACAGTGAATTGTGATTGCTCGTGAAATAACAGGTCAGGACTAGGTAGAAGAAAACATTACTTTCGTGCTGCTCTGGCATTATTCACAGCATTTAATACAAAGTCAGACTGGTCAATCAACACTGTTTTTAAACAAAATATATTATGTAGCTTTTAGCAGCCTTCTGAGAGCAGCTAGTTATATTGTATGGATGCATTAGTGGCTCTTTTCATTGGACAAGGCATGGCTGCGGTTTTTCTTGTCTTAAAACCCTCTCACGTGAACAAGTATCTGATGTTCAAAAGTTTAATCTTGTTATTAAAGTGTTACAGAAGTGATAATTTTGATATAATTTGCACCTGTACATTTTAGAGAGCTCCGTGGCCTCTCTATTCTAAATCAAAGCAAATAGGTCTTAAAATGCATGTTGTAAGAGTTATGTACAACTTGCTAAGTTCAGATGTTAGAGAGATGGCTTTTATACACAGTTTGGTTGTTCGTGGAAATAGATTAGGAGTAATCATGTTGAATGACACAGAAAAATTGTTTCTGCAATGTCGCCCTATGAAAATAAGAGCTGTGATGTTTACAGATGTGGGACTCCTGATGTGCACACCAGGGTGTCTTGGTAGCTTAAATATATGCCTTTTTCAATGCTGTGTACGATGTGTTAAAATACTGAAATCTGAAATTCAAATATTTCACGTAAGCTAGGTCTAAGAGCTGTCAGTGAGGGTTCAGGATACTCCAGAACCTTTAGGAGGATACCTGGTTTACCTGTGAAGACCATTTGATTCTGCTTTACTTTAGGGTAACTGTATTTGTGACCTGTTCATGGTTTGTTTTCACGTATGGGCCCAATGCCCCAAAGAAAAAAGGAAAAATAACACTCTTGTTTCTAGTTTATTTGTAAACCAGGTCAGATACCCTTGATTAGCTCTCAGCTGGAGCATAATTTAAATCCTGCCAGATTGAACCTAAACAGCGGGCTTTTTTCAGATCGGCCGAAAGATAAGGAGAGAAAAATAAAAGCTATTTCCACTTCACGAGCAGTACAACAGTGCTGAATAAATCTGCAACTGTTAATGAATAGCTATTTCAAATATTTACAGGAGGCAAAAGAAAAGAAGATTGGCATCCAAGGCAGCTGTGCCCAGGGAGAGCTATTAAAAATAAACATGATAAATGATGTTCAAGTGCTCGTATAGCTGTCAAATATCAGAGGTACTCAAAAGTGGAAAGGGTTTATGGCCATGCTGCTAAGCATTCTGGACAGGGATTTTTTTTTCTTAAAATTTTCATAAAACTAACATTTAGCACATCAAAAGGGGACAGTGGATCTAATGTAAAATATTCAAAAAAAGTTGTACTTTTTTCTACATTAAAATACACAAATGCTTATTTGCTTTGTAGGTGAAAATCGAATTGTTTTATACATTCAATTATTTCCACACTTGAAATAATTTCTTTAGTCTTGATTCCTAATAAAAGTGATGAGAGTTTATGGTCATAAAAAAATACATTACTTATTTTTATGACTCTTTCAGTCTTCTGTATTGGTGGATGATAGTGATGAGGGTGTATGATTGTTGCATTGATTTTGTATGAAACTTGAAAAATTGTATATACGTAGTAAGCTATGGACTTCATGTGCTTCTGTACATAGATTTTTTTTTCCAGGTTGTCTAGAAAGTATTTTTATATCAATTTTCAGTTCTGAGTTTAATGTATGTCAGTTGACTGCAAACATTTTAGCAGATGCTTTATTTTTGTACTTCACTGTGAAGCTAGTTTCTCAGAAGCTGTCATGCTGGCAAATCCCTCTCCCCCCTGCACCACCACCACCCCCCCCCCAAAAAAAAAAAAACCCACAACCAAAAGAAACCAAAACAAAAAAACCCAAACAACCCTATCCCTTATATACCAGATAGACCAAGTGCAAAGGACATGAGAAAAATGCATAATAGAAATCATGTGTTTGTTGTGCATGGATATTGCTTTCTTCCCTCTTGCAATGGTTTTTTCCCTTTGAAAAATGAATGAGAAAAAATGATGCTAAAATACTAATCCAGCTTGTCTTAGAAATAAGTTCAGGTCCTGTGTTTGAGCGGTAAGCAAATGTGGAGTACATGTAACAAGCATATTTTCACTGAAACGCTGCAGGAAACCCATGTGTTACAGTTACATCGATTGCTGTCTTGCTTGTGCATAAACTCCTGTCCTTTAGCACTGAAATTCTCTGTGAAATGGGTATGAGCTCAGCTGTCTGAATCTGTCATGGAGAACAGCCTAAATAGTGTCAGTTTTATATTTGGTGTCTTGAGCTTTTGAAGGAATTCCTAAATTAAGTGTATGCTGATGACTCAATGAAGAGGAAGAAGAAATCTGAAAGCATCTTTTCCCTTAACCTTTGAACATCTTTATTGTTATGGAAATGGCTTAGTGGTTTCCTCAAAGTAAGTTTTAGCAAAATCTACCAGATCCACTTCTTATCGAATTGTGGTAAGAAGTGCAGTGATGATGAAAAAATGGGAAAAGATGGGACCTCCCCAAGCCTGAAGACATCCCAAGCCTGAAAGGTTGACTCTTCTTTGCAGTTTTATCTTTCCCTGTAATGGCAGATGTTACCTTTCAATACACTATTGCATAACAGTATAGTTTCCTGAAATGATCAAAGGAGACAGCAAATTCTATACTGGTTTCCTTAACATGGAGGCTTTGTATGTCACTGGGCATTGATTTGAGAGTTAGCACAGTGTTGGATATGGAAATGATTGTAGCTGCCATGGCCCAACATGCTTTCAGTCATCTTTAGTTAAGCATGCCTCTTGCCCGATTTCCTAAATGGATCTCATGATAGTTACACTTCTATTGTTTCAGGATTATAATGCTGTGCTGCATAGGGTGCAACACCTGAGTTACTTTAGGAAACTAATGTGTACTGTTGTATGTATTTTAAGTGAAATTTTATAGTTGTGCCATGTAAACCAGACCTCAGAAATCTGAGACATTTTTTGTAAATTTTAAACGTGAAATCTGAGTTGTCTGTGTTACCCTTGAAAAGTCCATATGGTTGGAGTAAGCACTTCTCTGCCTAAGTAATACTGCCCAGCTAGGAGCAGGAGGGGCATTTGATTTGGATTTTCCTCCTTCTGGGAGTGAAACAAGCTGTTCTCTCTTCACTAGATCTTTTGAAGGCTTACTCTGCAGTTAGCTCACCGGAATCTAGACTGCTTAACCTTCTGTATGTGATAAAAACCCCATAACTTTCCAAATTATTTAAGGAGGAATACATAATGACGAAGGAAAGGAAGCTGTTTGGAAGGCTTGATAGTTATGTGTATATCAAAATAGAATTTGCCATATATAGATAAAACATATATTATTTTTAATCTGTATGAATACTGTGCAGAGCAGGAAAATCCAGTTTCTCTAGCCTTCTTTTTTTTTCAAACCCCTTTTTGGTTGCACAGTAGGAATCATACTCATTACAGAGTAGGCCTTTTCATTGGTTTTGGATAAACAATAAGCTGACATACTTTCTGAACAAGAATTGAACATTAGTAGTAATACTTTTTTGAAAAATTAACTTTTAACCTGCTGTCCTGATTTCAGCTGGGATAGAGTTAATTTTCTTTCTAGTAGCTGGTATAATGTTATGTTCTGGATATTGGATTTAGTGTTGATAACACATTGATGGTTTCAGTTATTGCTAAGTAGTGTTTATACCAAGTCAAGGATTTTTTAGCTTCTCATGCCCAGCCAGCGAGAAGGCACAAGAAGTTGGGAGGGGACACAGCCAGGGCAGCTGACCCAAACTGACCAAAGGGATATTCCATGCTATGTGACATCATGCCCAGTATATAAACTGGAGGGCAGTAGGCCTGGGTGGATTGTTGCTCAGGAACTAACTGGGCATCAGTCAGCAATTGGTGAGCAATTGCATTGTGCATCACTTGTTTTGTGTATTTTGTAGATTATTTTGTTGTTGTTTTTTCTTCCTTTCTGTCCTATTAAACTGTCTTTTTCTCAGCCCACGAGTTTTACTTTTTTCTGATTCACCCCCCCATCCCGCTGGGTAAGGGGGTCAGTGAGCGAGCGGCTCCGTGGTGCCTAGTTGCCAGCTGGTGTTAAACCATGAAACCTGCAGAGTCTCACTGGAAGAAATAAGATGCTTGTAGCATTCATTTAACAGAGATCTATCTAATGCCAAGTAGTATGTAATACTCTTCAAATAGTGCTTCTTATGGATAAAGCTTACCTTCGTGTATTTGAACTAAAATTTGTGTGCACTGCATTATTCACACAAGCTAATGTTGTATTATGATGTGGTGGTTCTTCAGCTGTGGCGAATACTGTTTTTTAAGCACTGATGACTTGAAGAGAATTTTGTGTAGAACCCATTTTATTATAGCAAAGCTTAATAAGTAGAGCTTCTGGTTGGAGGATATGAAAGAGAAAGGGTTAATGGAGAGTTCAGGAACGTTCAGTTTGCATTACCACTAGAGAAGACAGTCTTACTCAGAAACTCTGGATTTTTAAAAGATCTTCTGGTTAACCTATGAAGGTATATTTCATATTCTCTGGAAGCACATGTACTTGCAGACTACTTTAGTTAATTACTGAAAATAAATACATTTTCTGCTAAACCTTGTAAATGTCAGGTGCATTGAACTACTGGAAGGGTGTAGCAGACTTATATTTTCTTCCTCCTTTAGTACTTTCCATTTTCTGCAAGTAGAGTAGATTTTTCTGCCTTCTGTACACAGAGAAACTTCTTACTGTTCTTGGGTGTAGAAAGGACAGAGATTCAAATGGCATGCCCAGACAAAATTTACTCACAATATCATAAAAGTGATTTCTTTGGGCATGTCTGCTGCAGCATCCCACCACCATACCCCATACTGAAGGCAGCATACAACATCTGCGGTGAGCAGACTGCAGCTGTGTAAGCTGACTTCAGTAAAATTACCCAGAGCACTTTTGTAAAAGTAATTATTGTTGTCCAGCTCCAGATCTTCCGCTAACTGTGAAGAGGGGAAGGATACTCTCCATTATTTTACTGTTCCCCAGGACCGTATCTTTTTCCCTCTTTGTAAATATGCTAATGCTTGTGTCTGCTTATATTTTTCCCAGGCTGCAGCAATGAGAAAGAATAATAGGGTTGCAGAAAACCCTTAGTATCCTGAGCAGAAGCAGAGAAGCTAATAAAATTAGCATTAATTTCTCTGTTGCTGCTCTTCCAAAATTCTGTGAGGAGTGGTAGCTGGATGGACCTGAAGATGCAAAGAGATGAAACTTCAACTACTCAACTTCCACTGTTAGGTGGGAAGTTCTTTGCAAACATAGGGATATAAATTTTCTTTGAGTTTTAATCAACCACATATCAGTGTTTCCTTATCCACAAGAGTTTGAATAAAAAGGAGTAAGCACATGGAATTATTTTTTTAACACTTTGTTAGAGCAAAATATTAAGTTCGTTTTTGAAGATGGATAATTGAAACATAATTTATATCTTGTGTATTAAATACAGTGTTTGGTCCTTTAAATATTCCAAGTAGTAAAGTTGTCATAAAAGAAGTAACATTTTTACATTTCTGGTATTCTGTGGCAAAAAATATCTTCACAGCAAATAATAAAATGGAAGTTCTATAAGGATTTTAAAGTTGCTTTCATGTTTGGTTATTATAAACTGCAATATCCTTCACTGTAAGTTAATTTTGAAAGTATCTGAGGATAGAGCAGGTATTATAATGTTAAAATTTCTGTGATATGGATAATTTTACAGGTTACAGGAATTTTATTTAGACATAATAAAGTTAGAGCTGTGAAACTTATCTTTTCTTTCTCAGCCTCTTCCCCTAATGCAACTCTTGCTTTATAAAGATTTGTGCTTGATTCTTACACATATTTAATGTATTTTTTGGTATTTAATTATTTTAATTTGCATATTGGGCTTGCATAGTCTCCTTAAGTTAATTGTTTCATTTCTCCAGCTGTTCCTAAACAGCCATTGTGCCGATCAAGCACTTACTTCAGTATGTCCTTGATAAAATTAATGAAAGCATCTGTAGAAGCAGCGACAGCAGCTGCAGTGCCTTATGGAAGCCAACTTCTGCTTAACATTCTGATAAAAGAAATAGTTTTGTACTTGTGCTGGAAGCTAATGCTGGCTGGCTTACTTCTAGCATAAAAAGAGTTGCACCTGCCACGGCTAGACCAAGCACTGAGGCTTGCTGATTACATGTTCTTGTTAGTGTCATTGTTATTGGTAAAATGGGAGTGATGTCATCCTTATCAAACCCTACTGGCACCCTACAGAGTGACAAATAATTTGCCTGCTGCTGTTTATCAGCATGGGCCTTGTTTTAGAAGTGACGAGAGTGCTGAATTTTCACAGTTGAATGCTGTACAACTGCAGAGGTGTATGAAAATGAAATGGATTGGTACTTGTAATCAGTGTGCATAGTGATGGTTAAGGTGTAATGAAACATAAGTGCACATTTAGGGTAATTATATTGCTACCAGGTGGGGCCCTGGGGCTTTGCATGTATAGAAACTGCTTGAGGTGGCGGATATGCAGGAAGAAGTACTGCAGCACCATCTGCTTTTTTCTCATTTCCTCATTAATTCTTCTATCCCCCAAGCCTGGACTGCACAGACTTTGAACAGCACTTGGACTGTTCAGTATCTCCTCCCCTTCTAGTTGGGTATAGCCCCAAACACTGGAGTGGATGTGATGTAAAACAGCAGCTCTTGTGAGCAGAATATATTAGTACACCCTTCTAGAGCTCTCTGAGACATATGTTGCATAGTTCTCCTCTTTAACCTTCTCTCAAGATGTCTTGTAGTAAAATCTGTTCTTGTTATATTTTAAGGCAGTAACTAATATTTTAAAGTTTTCTGTATGTATTGGTTGTGTATTCTTATGTGTCTTTTTCTTAAATGGGAAATGAAAAATACTAAGAATTCCTCCAGACAGGCATCTGTATTTTCTGTTTATTTCAGTGGAAATCTGTAAACCTTAAGCTACTTGCATTTCTTCGAAGTAAGTAATGGGAATAAATGGTTGGTAGTTAAAAACACTACAAGTATCTTTTGCTCCTTGGAATCACTGTGCAAACTGAAAAATGAGAACTGCATATTGTCATTCATTTGTGGTAATTACTATGGGAAATGGGAATGTGTATTTTCAAATTTAAAAAGGGAAGAGGAGCCTGGTGCCCCCAAGGACACTACTGACACAAGCACACCAAATGTCTCAAATGTGGTAGATGGACCACACGTGCAGTTTGGTTGCACATGTCATGTAGAGTAGGTTTAATGTATCTCAGATGCCTTGTATTCATCTGCACTTGTTGATAGCTGATCTGTGTTATGTGCATTTGCTTGTCTGGGAGTATGCTACAAAAAGCAGTGTTTTCAAAGCAGTTTCTGGACTGATGGCCACAGTCAGATTGTATTATTGTGAAATGTTTTGTCATTTATCTAGCTTTTCTGTTATAATGCATCTTTTATACATCTTTGACATTTTTATTAATCTCAGTTTTTCCCTGCTGAATATAGGTCATTATATAATTTGCAGTGTTTGTTCCCTAATAAAAAAAGAACATTGCTGAATGTGACTTTTTTTTTTTTTTTTTTTTTTTTTAAATAGCGTGTACCAGGGTCAGGCCAATACTACTTCATGTAACTGCAGGAAAGTCAGTGGAGTAATACCTTGGCTAAATTTCACCCAACTTTTACTAAAGCATTCAAGTTTTAACTGAAGCCTGCCCTGTTACAGTATTAAAAAAAAAATATTAAAAAATTATGTGAGAACTGTTTAGGTATAAAAACAATTCTATATGTCTGAGGTGGTTCCTGGTAGCTATTTAGCATAAGTTACCAAACAAACCCAGATTTTGGAAGTTAATGCTGATGTACAGAAGCTAATGCTTCTGTAAACCATCACATTTTAAACTAATTACTTCAGTGAGAGAAATGATGGAAATTTTAAAAATAGATGTGTGTGCAAGTAGGGTGATAACCTGTGCTGCATATATGGAGAACATAAAAGTTTAATCACTGTAAACTTTGAATGAAAAACGTATTTATGGGTGGCAAGGCCATTAAGTTTTATCAGCTTGACAAAAGGCAGTCAATTCTGAACATTATTAAGACCTTTACTAAGACCTTTTATTAAGACCTTACTTCTGGGAACCCTTGCAGAATGAAAGCATGAATGATCCATTTTTTAGAATTAATTTGGTGACAATCCTTTATCAGAGGAATGCATCAACATCTCTTGGCCTGGTAGATAAATTACCTCTGCAGCCTGTGGCCTGAGAAGCTGTACAATGCTTGGATGTGATGCTCTTAATATACTTGAAATTGTTCTTTTGATTAGAATACTGGAGTATTATTGTGTTTATCCCGCAATTTAGTAAGTTATCTTACTAAGGTGGAACATTTCTTAACACTCAAGGAAAGCAATGAATGTCCAATTTTATATATTTTTTTTGATCACATTCCTTTCTCTGACAGCAATGAAAAGACAGATACTCTGTTTCTATGAATTAGTCTTTTAAATGGGCATTGGAGCTGGTGGTAGTGTAATGTGCAAGTGTGTACCACATATGCTTACAATATGCTTTTGGTAGAAAGTGCTTACTACTAGGCAAGAAATATGTTAAGTGTTTCTGTCCTAAATCATGGGCAGTTCAGTTTTATTCTACCAGTTTTGGACAGACGGGGGAAAAATAGCAGCACATTTGTCTTACACAAGACCTTAGTTTGCAAGATTTTAGTATGTGTTTGGTTTGTCTTTTAAACACAGTTTCTGCCTCTACCTCAATCCTCTCTGACATACTTGCCTAGATGGACGTGTCTCTCTCTTGAGAAAAAGAGCTTTTTTTGGCCTCGCAGGCATAAGCCTCTGGTACTGTTTCTGTTGGCCTTCTCTGTGCTTGTGATATGAGGTGGCAACTGTCAGTAGCAATGGCGTTTCCAAGTTAAACGGAAGCAGCAGCTCTCAAACTCCAGGGATCTCTCATCCCCTTCTCCATACACACACTACGTTTTTAAAGATCAAGATGAATCCTTTAATTCTATAACAGCTGATGAAAGAGTCAACAAAAACACCAAACTGAAACAAAAGCATAGCTTCAAAAGACAGTTGATTCTAGGCAAAATTCTAGTTTGAACTGTAGTGGCTTTCACTCATATCATCTGTATTCTTAGGACAAACCAGCTGTTATATTGAAAACTTTCAACATTTATCTTGTGTACAGCACAAGAAAGGAGATTTATTTTTGCCTAGAATCTGTAGGTCATCACAAGTGAAATACCCATGGTACTGGGCAACTTCTCTGTGTGAGTAGTGGCTTGATTGCTATAAATACTTGGTGGTGCTAGTAAAAAAGTTATAAATTTATTTATATTTGTCCGATAATACATTTACAGTTTTCTGTCTTCAGTAGAATAATTATATGAATAGTACAGATAAAGTTCATTAAATGATCTGACAATAAGAAGTGAAACCATTGTCATCCGCTTTAGAGGAGAAAGAAGCACTACAAAGGTGATGTTAAATCTGAAACGTAGGGTGCTCTTGAATTTGTAGCTAGACACAAAACCAAGATGAACTGTTGTGATATGTTTTTCTATATGCCTACTCTTAGGAGCATAGTCTTCAGCAAAAAGTGAGAGGTTATGATGCAATTGCCAAGTTAGTGGGAGGCAAGATGGGTGTGAGAACAGGGGAGGAGGGAATGGTCAATGCTAAGTGCATCATGAAGACAGAATATTCTGAATTGCTTGAGCCCTTGAACAGTACATGAACTTGTACTCACTGTTTTTTATTTTAGAATTCTGTACTGAGATGTTTGATATTTTGGTAGGAAAGAAGGACAGATCTTATTTGTCTGCCTGGTTTTCTGGGTCTTGGCAATATGAAAAGTGCTTAGTTCACAATAAAACAGTGATCTTATACTTGTGAATCACTGTGTTTATATTTAATTCTATTTGTTGAATATATTTCTGTAACAGGACAGGTAAAAACTGTGTGCCTGAATAGATATAAAATTTGATTCCATCTTATCCCTATACCTTTTTGAATAAGCACTTTCAAATTCTTCTGTTGGTTTTCTGTTTTCTTGATATCCTTAATTTGACACCTGTCATAATGTCAAAGCTGACTCCTGTATTTTAGATCAACAGTTCATTTTTAAAAATGATACTAAAAATATATTTTAATCCACAACTCTCAAATTACAACACTTAAAGGTGTGCGTGACTCTTAGCATGCCAGAATTGCTTGTGGATTAGACTAAATTAGTTTATTAATTCTGAACATGTTCTATGTGAATGTAATGTAATTAGTTGAGATGGATTAGTTAATATATGAAGTATGGAGGATGAGAAATTTCAAACCAGAAGAGGGCAGCAATGCTATAAAAAAATAATTTTGGCTCAATTATCTTCCTTTTTCTGTTTTGCCAGTAAGTCACATGTATGTGCTCTGCTAATGTCTTGGACAGACTTTAAGATAAGTAGCATGAAAAAAGTCTGTTAATACCATTGCAGTGGTTATTATTTCAGTTATATTTCTTTGAACAGCTTCTTCCTGCCAAAAGGTATTAACTTGAAGAAGTACATGTAGAGGACCTGTTGACTTTTTTCTTTAACATATATTTCTACTATGAAAATTAATTTTTATGATGTTGTGGTGATTTCTGGTTTTAGTGTGCCTGTCCTTAGATGATACAGAATAAAATGTTTAATTTCCTAGTTGTCACAATCATATTCATTTTAGGGTACTGAATATCAAGCTGGGTGCTTTTTAATTTACATGTTGGAAGCAATAAGCTATCCTGACCAAATATATTGTATTGTATTTTAACAACTTTACTGTCCTCGGAAAGTGACTGTAGAAACACTAGTGTATTGCACAAATGTACCAGAGTGCATAATGTAAAACAGTATTAAATACTTGTGTGTAAACTGGAGTGGGGACTATATTAAATGTGAGGTAGTGCCTAGATATGCAGGGCTAAAATTTAGTGGATTCTTTCTGATGATGCATCAGTTGTAGGAAAAAAGTGGTGTCTTCTTTTTGGAGTATGTTCTAAGAGGTAATGGAATGGGGAAGGAATAGTTTCAATGCGTTTTCCATACATAGAGGAAAATAGGTCTGTTGAGGAAGGTGATGTCCCACATATTCTTATTATAGAACAGAGCTACTCCTCAGCACTCAAAAGTGCTGATATAGTTCTGCAAGTGAGTGGGAAGAGGAGATAGACAAGCATTGCTTATTTTGGTGCTGAGAGAACATCTGAAGAATAACTGCAGCTATTTATATGGCATTAGCAATGTGTGGGTACTAATAGTTGTGGAAATGTACATCTTGTGTACAATCACATTTGTGGAAATATAAGGTTTGAATGTTCTTTTTTCCCAGTGCTGATTCAGACAGGAAAGCAATAGCCAGAAACTGTTCAAGGGTCCACACTGTTCTGTAGTCTGAAAGAATAAACCCAAATGTTCACATGCTACAAAAGAACTGGAATACACAGAGGGTGTTGCTTCACCATCTGGGGAATAATTAGCATTTCATTTGTATTAGCTGCTTCTGCTCTGGTTTTAGAAGCTGACTCACTGTCTGAACACACTAGAGGGCTTCTCCTAATATGTTAATTTTAAACTAGTCTGTGTGCTGATTAGTATCCTTAATAGTTTCCTGAATGTGGTGCACAGTGCATGCTAACATGCCATTGTTAAATAGCACCATACATCCAGGTTGCTATTGGGTATGCCCACTGGAAAAAGTAGAAACTTAGCCTTCTATTGTTTGGGTATGTATAATTATCTATGCTTCTTCCTGGCTAGACATGTCTTAGTCCTGTGTCAGTCTTGACTAAGACATGACTAAGGGGAAATTTAGAAACCAAGAAATCTTTGAAGATGTTAAGATGACAGCATTGTTTAAGAGTACCTGAGCTGTGTTACTTATGTCACGGCTGTTCTCATGATTACTTACGGGGAATTTCTGGTTCCGGATTTCTGGTGCAGACAAGGCTGTAGAAGGAAGAAATATGTGCCAGTATGGCACAAAAGCTCCTCCCAGTGGGCAGCCCCCCCCAACCCAGCTACCCACTAAAGATGAAATCATTTAATATTAACCATAATGTATACACAGTAAGACAAACTGGGCACTAATACAAGGAACTATTGAGTGACTGAAGTCTCATATATTACTACATGCCAAAGGCATGAATTCTTTTAAAAAGACATATCCATAAGTATGTCTCACAGCTTTTAATTAAATCCTGCAAAATCCCAGCAAGACTTAAGCATTTCTACTGTTCTCTGAATCTTGCTCTTCCACTGAAAATAGTGGTTTGTTTATTTTATTCTGAACACAGAGGTGCAAGTTGGAATTCTTGCCATTAAATGAATCTGGAAATGCAAGATAATGTCGGTAGGCTTGATCTGATTCTGTGTGCTTCAGTTTTAAAGATGCATTTATTTGACTTTAGGTGTGTAATTGAGCAGCCTTGGCTTGATGTGTGTAAGTCTGTATCTTGTAGAGTTTTTTAAGCTTTTTGCCAAACTGACAGAATATGGCACAAGAAAACAGGATTTCAAGCACCTTGGAAGTTGTTTTCTATAGTTTCATTCTTTAAAAAGAGGTAATTTTTTTCCAGGAAAGAAGAGAATTGCTTCCTAACTTCCCTTAGTATACTATGCACTTTGGTTACCTACCCAACATGTGCAGGAATTGAGAACTGAAGTCCAATCTTCCTTGACTATATAGGGAAATAATCTCCTCATTTAGACACCTGAATGAGGTACTCAAAATCAATGTGAATACATCTGTTTTCCCCAAAGTAGTCAGAAAATTCCCTAGCATAGTTTATAGATGAAAGCATACTTAATATTACCTTTGTAGCATCCTACCAAAATTCTCAAATAACACCTGAGTTGATGTCATATTTTCTTACGTGGAAGCTGGAGGAATTTTGTTTCCTACAGTCACGGAAAGGTTCAGGCTGGATGGCACCTCTGGAGATCCTCTGGTCCCACCCCCCCTGCTCAGGTGGGACCAGCTTTGTGAAAGGATTTTTTTTGTTGTTCATTGATCTAATCCAACAGGTGTCCTAGCTTTTTACCTTCAGTGCAGGCTACAAGCATGTTAACTTCTTCACCATAAGAGGTACCTGGTAGGATATACCTCCCCACAACCCTGGCCAACTTACTGCTAGAAATACATGAATTACAGTTAGGAAGGACTTTCTCTATATTACGATATGGTTTTAAGAAAAGAGTATATGTTACTACTGTGTAAAATGCATAAATATAAACCAAACTTACATAATCTGATTTCTAGAAACCTCCCTTTTCTAGTTGGGTTACTGAATACAATATTCAGGTTTAATTGCAAGATACTTTTGGATTTCTTTTCAAATGCTGTATATCGTGTGTTCATAGTTTCCATATGAATTATTGCTGGACATTTTGACCATCTTTTCCTGTTCTTGCTGTAGTAATGGATAAATTTCAGTTTGCAATTTAAAGCACTCCGTGGCAAATGTAATCTGTTTTTAGTTTGATTAGACTGTGCCCTATCAGCTGCTTTTGGTTACTTAGTCATTCAGAATTGTTCATGTAAGTGTTATGATCATGCTGCATCTAATATATATGTGCTGAATCTTATATGCAATACTTAAATTAGCTGGTTTGTTAATTTTGTATTATTATTGATTACACTATTTGGACTAAGGTATGTTCTTGAACTGGGTAGGTGTTGTGTTTTTAACACCATGTTGTAAAAAGCTGTCTCTCCTTGGATTCTGAGTGGTTTTGTATAGGGTTTAATTAATAGTATTCTTCTAAACAGTAAAAGTCTTTCAGTGTGCTTAAGTGAGGTTTATATACTATTTAATTTTTCCACAGTGTTCTTGTGCTTCCACATGTTTTTCTCTTCTTTCTTTTTGTAGGTGCTTTTTTTTTCCCTCTGGAATATCAATTATGGAATGATTTACTTGTGGTTTTTGGGTTGGGGACTAATTATGGAATGGGTACATTTTATAGTAAACATACCTGACAAGTTGGTCGAATGCACTGCAGGGTGGGCTGGGTTTAGCATCTCTCTCTTTACCACTTTGCCCAACTGTTTTTCAGACGAGGTGTGCTGCCCAGCCTCCATGTGTAAGCAGTTATTGCTACCTCTTATTTTGTAAAACTCATAGATCTGAGGGCAGAGGGGATTTTTAGGAGCTTCATTTTTAGGGTGGTTTTCTGTTAAAAACCAGCAGCTTTTTTCTGTTTTTTCTCTTTCTCCCTTTCTTTTTCAAGCTCTGATGATAGAAGTGTGAGATACTAGATCAAAAGACCTTGGGTTCTGTTCTTAATCTGGAGAAACTTGCTCTGTGATTCCCCTGTAGAAAAAAAGAGGGCTTTGTTCAGTTACCTGCACAAGAAATAAGCTCATGGACTTTCAGGCAAACAAAAATGTTCAGAAATCAGTTTAGTTCATTATGTGACATACATGAAAACATCATCCCATGGAGCTATATAAAAGTAGCACCTGTGGCCATAATGTCTGTTTGGGGTTATTTGTTTCCCCCCCTGCCCCCATCCCTCCTCCCTAGGCCTGTGTATTGCCTTAGTCCTGCATTTTGTAATGTTTGGGCCTGGTCATTCACTTCCCTATTTTTTCCCCTTCCTGCACAATTACCTGTGAAAGGGGGAAAAAGACTGTCAGCTGTGTACATCAAGGACTCTTAATCATGGCTCTCTGGAAAATGTTTGAAAGTATCATTGGCTCTAACATAGCATTACTAGTAATACTTCATGTAAAAAGAAACGTTTGGGCAGACAGCGCATTAAAGGGGCACCAAAGTGAGCACAACATAATGATGATTAAATGGATGGCTTCGAACGAGGAGCGGTGGCATCTCCAGCTCTCCGACTGTTGCATCTAAATTACTCTTTTTCCTCGAGTACTTTGGAGAGGTCCAAAAATTGTGCTCTCTGTTCACTTTGGGCACAGTGAAGCCAAAAACCTTCTGTGCTTTTTAAGATGGAGCCAAAGGAAATGCATGAGCACCGGCAGCTGGCTTTTCCCGTTGGTTTGGGGTTTTTCTGTTGTTTTTTGTTTGGCGTGTCGTCGTCCCCCCCCAAACAGAGCGATTCTCTGAGTCTGTTTCGGAGGAGGCGCTGAGGGGCCGCGGTGCACCGGTAATCCCTACGTGCCGAGGGCTAGCGAAGAGTGTGGGGAGCGTGTGGGGTGGAGGACGCCGCCTGATCCGGGCCTTGCGCCCCGTCCCAAACCTGGTGGCAGGAACCGGCGACGCCGGCTGCCGCAGGCCGCTTCCCCAACCGGTGTGCCGCACCTGGTGATCCGAGGAGGGCCTGGCAGGTGCTCTCCGTGCGGCCTCCCCGGCGCCGAGAGCAGCGCGGGGGTGAGGGGGGCAGGCCGCGCTCCCCGGGGCCTGCTGCCAAGAGCGGGCCGAGGCGCTGGGCGCTGCCCCGCGGCCTGAGCGGCGGCAGGTGCAGGCCCGGGGGGGCCTTTTGTCCCGCACCTGCTGCACATCAGGTAAGTGTAAACAGCTGCTGGATGTAAACTGGGATTATCCGGTAGGTGGGCCTGGACCTGGCCCAAATACGTGCGCTCTTTTTTTTTTTTTTTTCCCTTCCTTGTGCAGCTTGGCTTTATTAGCTGTTTCGAACCGCAGTTTACAGTGCAAGCAGGCGGTGGGGGGGGGAAGCGTGCTGGCCTTGCCTGCTCAGACTGGAAATGTTCGCGCTAACACGTGCGACAGGATTTAAACCCGGAGCCCTTGCGTTTTGCAGGGTTGCTAGGCATTGTGCTTGCTCTGAGGTAGCTGGAAGTTGCACCACATTTAAGTTTTCAGATAAGCAGACAGCCCGTTGTTTAACTTAGAAAACATTAACTTCTTTGTGTGGCTTGCAGCAGCGTAGCAATGAGTTGAAGGGTAAAGAGAATAGACTAGAAAGTAATACTACTTTACTGTTTTTATAAAGGACTGTGATCACTGTGTCATCAATACTGAATTACAGAAAGAGACTTTCTTGCTGTTACCTTCCTTTATGAAACAGAAGTACTCTAATGATAAACATTTACAGTGGAAAATTTAAGATACAAATATATCACTGTACTATGTGTACTAAGCATAGGAAATACCACTGTAGGTCAGTACCGTGGCATAGTAAATGTTTACTTTTAAAGGGCACCCTCTTTTTACAACTTTTTTTAAGACATAGTTGTGTGCAAAGTGTTTATATATCAATAGTACTGTTTCGAGAATAGTCAAGTGAAGAGAGCAGATAAACCACAGGAGAACTCATTATGCTTCAGCTTTCTAATTTTCATTTCTTTATTATTGGGACTCCATAGGTTTTTGTACATCATTAATACCATAAAGGAGCTATAACTGTAATTATCTACAGTGAGAATAAATGTAAGTCAAACAGACTGTCTCTTTCTTGAGCTTCCTTGAAGTTCTGAGAGCACTGTAAATGAAGACTTTTAAAGCAACCAGCAGTGAATGGCCTAGATTATTAAACCTGTGTGGTGTCTTTGTTAAGATCTCCTTCAGAATATGCATAAAATCTGAGGGAGACAATGATTCTGGATAGAGTAAATGCTAGTGGCAGATGGAGGTAAAGAACCTAAACAGATCAGAACAGTAATCTGGAAAATCCAACAGCTATCTTGAATTTTGAAACAGAAGTTCTTGAAATTAGCATATGGACCTATCAAAATGTTGTCACTGCTGAAATACGGTTGGAATTTTCTGAAAATTTGATTTGGTCTCACAATATCCATTTAATAGCTTAACAGGTTGGAGAAGAGTGCTGCAGTTACTCTCAAAGTTCATAGTCTCATTTGTAGGCCTATTGGAAATAGATCTGAACAGTCAGTGTATAGTAAAAATGTTTTAGGATGTTTGAGATATTCAAATAGATGAAAGGAACAGCTGCTCTTACATTGATTTTTTTACTCTCGGAAACAGTCATGATGGAGAGAGAGTCCCTAGAGGACCTGGAAAAAAAATAGAAAGGAAAGAATAAAGAGGTTAAACTTTTAATTTGGGATTATTTTGTCACTCTGAGGAGAAAAAGAAGGAGGAACTGGTTCAAGTTAAAATTGATTTTTATTAGCATAAAGGCACGTGCATGCCCAGATAGGATGTACTATCGGGGGGGGGGGGAATATGTTTTTTTAATGAGAAGAAGCTACATAATATGCAGGCACAGAAAATGTTTCATTTACAAAGAGTAAAATATTACGCAGATTTTAAGGTACTTAAAAACTGCTTCTTATGAAAATAATTAAGCAGTTTAAAAAAGCAAAATAAAACAAAAAACAATGATCTGATATTCATGAGAGGTATCAGAATAGCAGTTGGAGACTGGTGTCTCTCCTGAAGCGTTGGATTCGGTATGATAAGAGGCAGACTGCTTCTGGCCCGATCATATCCTTCTCTCTTCGTGTCCTGGTTTCAGCTGGGATAGAATTAACTGTCTTCCTAGTAGCTGGTGCAGTGCTATGTTTTGAGTTCAGTATGCAAAGAATGGTGATAACACACTGATGGTTTCAGTTGTTGCTAAGTAGTGTTTAGTCTAAAGTCAAGGATTTTTCAGCTTTCATGCCCAGCCAGCGAGAAAGCTGGACGGGCACAAGAAGTTGGCACAGAACACAGCCAGGGCACCTGACCCAAAGTGGCCAAAGGGATATTCCATACCATGGGATGTCATGCCCAGTATATAAACGGGGGGGACTGGGGGCGGGGGAATCGCTGCTCAGCGACTAACTGGGTGTCGATCTGTGGGTGGTGAGCAATTGCACTGTGCATCATTTGTATATTCCAATCCTTTTATCAGTACTTCTGTCACTTTATTAGTCTTATCACTATCGTTATTATAAATTCTATTAAACCGTTCTTATCTCAACCCACGAGTTTTACTACTTTTCTTCCCGATTTTCTCCCCCATCCCACTGGGTGGGGGGAAGTGAGTGAGCGGCTGCGTGGTGCTTAGTTGCTGGCTGGGGTTAAACCATGACACTTCACCAGCAAAGGCCACCTGTGAATAGATAGTTCAGTCTCCTGACCTGTTCGCTTCTTAGTGCATTGGCTGGAACTGGCCCTGTGCTAGATCATTAAATCATAAATAAACAGTTTTAGATGCCCTTTAGATGCCTTTAATACTAACTGAGGATTTGGTCACAGGTTCTCAGTTAGTGCCTTATTGAGAAGTCCTCAAGTTCTAGTATTCAGAAGAAAAAGAAACTCTATTAAAAGGCAGTAGTCATGCATAGTGCTCTCCTGTAAACTTTCAGTCTTGTCTATGTGTAAAAGAAAAGTGCACAGATAAGTGAAGCTAGTGAGAAAATTCAGCCATTTAAGTTGTGATTTCATTTCAGATTTTCTGCTTAAGGGAGGGTTTTTTTACTCAACACCTTTTGAATGATCCTGTTTCGTTGGGTTTCCACTTGCAGTGAAGGACCTTCATTTTCCTTAGACTTGTTTACAAAGAAATACACTTTGGCTCTGGGTTTGTTGGTTCCTCAAGATGAACTGAAATGAGATGTTCTGTAACAATGGATGTTTCACATATTCGGAGTATAGTAACAAGCAGACGTTGTCTGGCAATATAAGGTAGCTGAAACATCTAAAATGAAGGTAATGACATTTTATTACATCTCATTCTATATATATAAATGGCCTTAAAGGTTGAAAATTAAAATGAGTTTTAGGCAACTCCCTGTGCCACATGAATTGTCAAGGTTTATTGTGACCAGGATAGTAATTTGTTCATCATTGCTTGTGATCCGTTGTGTCCTGTTGCTTTAAAAAAATGTACATTGAAATGTGGAAGTGTAATATATTCAAGCACTTGCAGGTGCAATAAATACATGTGATGCCAAAACCAAGTAACTTGTATATTTGAGAGGAAGACAGTTGCTTTCAAATACAGTAGTAAGACTGATTATGGTGCCATGTGCTTACTTGAATTGTTTCTTTTCAAGCATCTGCTCCCTTACTGAAAATGTATTTTTGAACACCTGCAGAGCACAACCATTTCCCACTTCCTTCCCATATAATGGAGTTGTATTTGCTAATGGTTCAGAATCCAGCACACCCCCAGGGAGAAGGGGAAGGCACGTTTTGTTTTTCATCACTGTGTGCTCCGCTGTGTCAAGGAGCATACTGTGATAATCTCCCTGTGCAAATGCTAAAACTCATTGTGAGGTGTTTGTTGGGGGTAGCTGCAGGGCTTAGCATCTAAAACAGTCCATTTGTAGGTGCAAATTTATTTTACCCAAACTTTAAAATGTATTAAGCTACCCAACGATCATGCACACTGTCTAATGTAAACCACAGGGAATTGTTCAAATATATACTGAAGTTCCATTGTATCCATACGTCCTAAAACCTAAAAAAAATAAGCAAGCCCCCTGGTAGAAAGAAGGGGAAATGATCTATAGTTGAATTCTGTAACTGCTGGAAAATATATGGGAAATCAGCTCTTCCTTTTTGTCTTAGACAGCAGTCATGTGAATAGGTTTTACTGCTCGTAAGGTAAGTTGTGAATAACTCCGGTGTAGGTCAGGTGGCAAAAAATTTACTTGTTTGGTTTATAGTGTGATGGAATTTAAATTGCTGAGGTTCAGGGTGCTGCAAAGTTTTTTGATGGTTTGGGGTTTTGTTTTGTTTTGTTTTTCTTGTCCAGGCAGCTTTTTTTGCTATCCTTGAACCCTGGGTTTAAGAATATGGTTTCACTGGAAGTTTGTGGGGTTTTGTTTTGTTTAGTTTTTCCCCCAGTATTGGCAGTATTATTATTTCCTACCATTACAGGTGGTACAATACAGACCTATTTATTCTAATGGCATTGGTATGCCAATGTCAAGCTTCTTTACCATATAACTTTTCATAGTGACTGATGAATGTAGTAAAAACAGTTGTTATTTGCAGAAACATTTTTGTTAGTACTTCTTTAGCAAAAGACATCACTGCTTACCTTGCTTAAAAAGTCTTAGCACCAAATTGAAGCATTTAGGTTTTGTAGAGTGAGCTTGGTGTTAAAAATATTTTGAAAGCATTTAGATCTAAAATAATGGCTATCCAATAATTTTTTCCCAAGTTTTCATATGAGAAGGTATTTATTAATACTGTTTACTTGCAACTAATGCTTTTCAACAAGAGAATATAGAAACCATAGAAGAAAGTAGAGTGCATAGGACTTCTGTTCATTGTCTGTTTTCTATCATAGAGTAGACTTTGTAATGGCTAATAGTTTTTCAGTGTACTATTTTGAATCTCCAGAGACAGTCTGTCTTTACCTGCCTTTTAGTTTTAAAGGTTTTATTGTGTCATTAGAACTGATGTTATAAGTCCTTGTCAGTACCATGTTTATGTGGTTAAAAACAAACAAATAAACAAAAGTACACATCTTTAGCTGCACCAAAAACCTCCAAACCTGTTGATAGAAACATACAAATGTAATTTTAATAGAAACAGCGATAAAAAGCTTCAGCTTCAGTATAAACCACTGATAACTGTTGAAAACTTCAGTCCTGCATGATTCTCCTAGGTGTGTCTTACACTAGTGTAGTTATTGGAGTAAATCATAATTTTATCATCATTACCTTGAAATATTTAATTGCAGCTAATATAAGAACTTATAAGATAAGCACAGTGTATGTAATATATAGCTCTTGTGGTTTTCCCTTATTATAAACTTCATAAAATTAGTATTTTAGGTGTTAATAGTAAATGTATTGATTTAACATTTCTATTTCCATGAGAAGGGGTTTTTACAGCTATAACTAAGTTGTTGATACACGTATAGCAATTTTCTTGGTGGTTCTTCATAAATGTATTAATTTTACATCTGTGAATAGACTAGAACTTCACTGTAGTATAGGCAGACACAGGATTCAGACTGTCCTGTTGCAGATAAATCTAAATTGAATTAACTTGTGTCTGCCTTGGACTGACTTCTCACAAATGAACATTACAGTTGATGAGGTAACTCTGATATTTGTCTGAGTCCTGGAAGAGCACATAAATTTTTGATTGCGTTTACATATATACTGCATAGATAAATGACTTTCCTTGCCTTTTTTTTTTTTGTTCCTTGTGCATTTTGATTAGTATCATTTCTATCGAAAGTGTGTATTGATAATTTGTAAACTCTTAGAATTGCAGATACTAATAGCATTTAGTACTTTTCCAGTTAACACACAAGAACTTTCAAAAAAGCTTTATATCGTGTAACCTTCCCTACTGGTTCAAAATAGTAAAATCTTGGTTTTGGGGATATAACTACCATTTTGATTTTGATACAATTTATCTTTTGATAAGAATATACGGAACTGGTGACAGAAGCATTATATCTTTTATGGCAATGAACTGCTCAAACAGGGTTCTATGGCTGCTTTTTGCAGGAGTGTTTATTTTCGTATGTCCCAGATTCTGCTCAGTAGGCTACAATTTCATAAGCCCACCTCTTTCTTTCCTTGTTTTTGTGCAGTCTTCCAGGACTTTCTGCAGCTGTGCTTAATGTATGGTAGTTGTGCTGCTGTCCAGCTTATTGTTTTTGCACTTTAAATTGCAATTTTCACAAGCATTTTCCATTCTAAATTTTCCTTTTCAGTCAAATTTTCTTCTCTCTTTCTGAGTAACAGAAGGAGGCTTTCTGCTGGAGTGCTGTGAGTCTGCTTGAGGATTCCCTGGCTCAGGAGTAGATCTCCTGCCCCTTCTCAGTTCTAGAGGTTGTTTTTAAAGTTTCAAGAAAATAATCGAGAGCTCATGCGATTGTACCGCTGGCTGTAAAGCTCTCTGAGCAATTTTGTGGGCTTTTCTTTCAAGCATAAAAGACTTCTTGAAATCACTCCTTTTTTTGCAGTTTTCTGTTTCCACCTATGTAAAATGTCTTACCTGGATCTGATAATTATTCACCCTGCTAGAATTAAAAATGCTTGAGTTTAAAAGGCTTCTTCATACAGAACTGCTGAGCTGTTAGATTTTCTGAAATAAGTATCTTTATTATTCTGCCTTATTTGTATGTGAAGTATGTCAGGCTTCAATCTCATTCAGTAAGAACCTTCTTTAAGACTGGATATTGACACGATGCTTTTCATATTGTTTCTACTGCTTAAGTTGCACAGACTCCCTTTAATCTGAGTTTAGCTATTAAACCCAATATGCTCTTGCCATGTTTGTTCAACAGTTTCAAAGGACTCTGTAAAAAAACCAAACAAACAAACTACTCCCCCCCCCCCCCCCCGCCCCGCAATGAGGCCACTATATTGATTGTATAGGGGATTCCTCTCTCACCACTGAACCTGAACATACGTCCTCAGCTGTGTGGACCTGTGTCCCCTCCATCTGAAAGGAAGAGTGGAAAACAAATAAAGCTGGATGTGATTGCTTGTCACACCCAAGCCTATGTGCTTTGTTGAAAAAGTGCATTCTGACACATATTTCCAATCAGTTATTGGGGTTTTTTTTAAGTTTAGTTGTGCTTTCCAGAAGTGCCTGCTGACATTCCATGGTTTTGCTCAGCAGAGTGTCCTCTCTTCAGCAAGCTGTGGCCAGTTTCTCAGTAAAAGGTAGCAGTCGTATTCTCGTACTACTAAGAAATTACTGGGCCATATTCTGATTTTTAGCTTAGAAAAATAACTTTTAGAAGAAATCCGTTTTCTCTGTAGAACATACAGACTTTCTTAAAACTATATAGAGAGTGTGTGTGTGTGTGTGTGTGTGTGTGTGTGTGTGTGTGTGTGTGTGTTCGGTTTTCTTCCTGAGTGAAATGGACATTTAATACCAGAAGATGATTTTTCCTGGAAAATAATTAATTACTAAAGACCAACTATTACAATAGAAGCTATTTTGAAATCTTAATTATAGTGTTGATATATTCAATTTACAGGCTTCTGGACATGACAAAATAAAGACTGTAGGGTTTTTAGACACTGAAAACGAGATGTATAATTAGTCTATTAGTGTCGTTATTAAAACAGTGTTTCCTTTTCCTTATGGATCAATACTAAAAGCAGAAATTTTTGCTTTCAAATGTAATTATGTTCATAACATTTGTGATCCAGCATTTTTAATGTTAATTTGTTACTTGGTGCCACTGGAAAGAAACAATTTTCATTGGAGATAATTTTCTGGACTGGAAAGTTGTGTGGCTTTGTGCTTTATTATTTTTATAGGGTGGAGAAGTTTTCCTGGTCTGTTTCTGAAAGAGAAAGAAAAAAAAAAAAGATCAAAGTGAAATGCTCTGACATTTTCCTGAGAAAAGACCACCCTACGGTTTGATAGGTTTTATGTTTTTCTCTTGCTTGATGATTGATGCTTCTCTGGCACACTGACGTGTGTCTCAGGAGTATAAAAGTGAGGGGAGGATGGTGCTAATATTACATATCATTTGAAAGGGCATTGTGTAGTCATTTCAACACGTTTTATTTTTGTGTCCATTGTTTACCGTATTTTTCTGAAGTTTGGAAAGCTCTCGTGTTCCACTGGGTGAATATTTTCCCTGCATGTTTCTCGTTGAGTTGAAACAACTTGTCTAGTTAGTTCCTCATCTATCATTCTAAAATATTTCTTTTTTGCTACAGCAGCAGTTTTTGCTCCCTACTGCCATGTAGGCCTCTGAGGAATCATTTAACATATCTGAAGTGACTCTTCAGTGCTAGAAGTTATTTGTATGTGTTATGAAAAGCAAATGATTTTAGTTTGACAAAGTTAAGGAAAATGAGGTATTGGATAAAAGTTTCAGAATCATCTGTAATGGCTTACCAACTTACACCATTAATAATTAAAAAGTGCGTTAATTACTAGAGAACCTCTCAAAACATTACCCTGTGTCCTTTGAAACTTTGGCTTTACTCCTCTAAAGTTCAAAAAGCATCAGACATTGTTGGGAATACTCTGCATATAAAAAACAGTGATGGAAAAATGACCAGTATAAGGACAAAAAACATAAACAGTCAAGATACAGAAACATGAAATGTAGCAAATTTGATAGTCATGCATGTGATTTTAGTTGTTGTAGGAACAGGTTTTCAATACTAATTGAGATTTCCATTTTGCATTACAGGATTGTATATTAGATGGGCAAACAGGTTGACATCCTTTAGATATCTGAGAGCTGCTATTGGCTCATTCAGTCTTTTGCGAGCCATTTCCTCCAGCATATCTCCTTCTATTAGCATTAGTAAAAACTACACGTTTTGTTGTAGATCTGTAAGGTTTTTTTCTCTTTCTGTAAGTGTCCATACTCCCCAACTTATGAGAGTTCTAGCAATTCAGGTTTGTAAATCCCAGTAGTGCAAATTCATTGGAGGGCAACTGTAGTAACATTGATATTTAAGGAAATAGTTACAGTGTTTTAGGGAGCATTAATGTTTGCAGTGTGTAGGTCTGAAGAGGGTTTCTGTAGTTCTGCTAATTCCCTATCTCAGAAAGCTGATGGATTTTCATGAATATGGCTGAAGGATGAAATGGCCAGACAGAAGAGGAGGAGAAACAACAAAGAAAGCTTGGCGGGGGCAAGGGGGGAGGAGAGTTGTGTTAGACAGCTTTAGTTTAGTTGTGTTAGTTTAGCTTTAGTGAAAGGAGGAGATGAAAATAATTGAAACTTAAGACTCTGTTTTGCTTTAGAACAAGGCAAGAAGAATCTACTTACTACAATTGCTTCTAAATAAACAGAAAAGGAAACCACCAGAGGGAGATGCAGGGTAAAAGTAAGGTCACTTTTCCAAGTGAGTGGTAAATTGAAAACAGTAATTAAAAAGGAGGGGGAGGGAGGGAGGGAGACTGCTGAGAACTAGTTTAAAATTTATCAGAGAGAAACCAACAAGTTATTCGGTGGCAACTTTATTAATAAAGAATTTTATTATTTTTCTGAAGTTAGTGTGTTTCAATTGCGTTTATTGATGATTATTCCCAAGTCTCTTGGGAAATTTATTTTATTAACATCACTTTCATTTACAGAATATATCATTTCATAGTACTAAATATTGTGAATTTATAGGTCATCTGAGGAGGTCCACTACTCCACAAATCAGATAAAACATTTCTGTACTGGATATTGACCTGAAGGGAAAAGATGGACTTTGATTCATAAGTCAGCAAAATTTAATAGACACCTTACATTATTCAAGCCAGAAATGGTTTCAGAATATATGTGGTTTTCCAGTTGCTCTGAGATAGATGTAATACATTTCAGATGTTGAGAATACCAAGAAATGCCTTTGCCTTTTATATTCTTGGTATTTTACTGTCTTGTTCTTCAGTACCATTTTTAATTTTCATTAGTATTGGTGATTTTTTCATAAATCAGCATTTATTTGAGATTTGTTGACTTTTTTTTTTTTTTGAGTTTTTGGCTTCTTGGAGGACAGGTGCACCATCTTCAGCATAGCACTACACATCTAGGTGCTTTCTGTCCCCAGATTCACCACTGAATCTGTTTTTTCTAAATTCTTACAAAAGGGAGGATTCACACTTTATGATCTAGAATGTAATGTTTGCAAGTTCTTTGGACTGGCAGAATTGCGTAAGGGTGCAGGCATGGTATGTACTCAGTTATGATGGCTGTGTCCTTCTAACAGAAATAATGTCCAGCTGTTGTTTTCCTCTAACTTGGCATAAAATTAACTGCAACTTAGTGTTTAAGCATTACTTTTTCTGTAAATTGTTGTCTACAGGCACCACTTATTTAAAGCAGTGATTATTGAGCACTTCTTTAACTGGCCTACGCTGCCAGCTGTGAGGATGTTAAACTTTGTGGCTCCACTGTCAGTCTTAATCTCCCTCAAAGCGGAAGATTTCTACCAGCAAGAGAACCAACCTACTTTTCAGTTTAATGCAAGTCAGTCATTTGGGAGCTTTGTTTGGGTTCTTTATTAATTTTTGTAAATAATATAATTGCTTAATTCTCCAAAATTATGTGAATATATGTCCGTTGCAAGGAAGGAAAAGTTAATAAGTATTTAGGCAATGTAACTTTTTTTTTTTAAAAAACGTAATTTGATCATTTCTGGTACTTAAAACTATTAACTGTTTTACAAATATCTTGAAAAGAAAATAACATATAAGTGGTATTCTTTGATATTAAAAACTTGTGTATTTTTTGAATGTCAATATGTTGGTAGTTGTAGCTAGATACTTGCTTATCAGTTTGTAGGAAGCTCATCCCAAATGACTGTGGCTAGATAGTTTTGTTGGACCAGATCGTTAGGTTTAGATAAGAGAAAAGCAAGGCTCCTCTTCCAAAAAGAAGACATTAAGCAGAAAAAAAACATTAACAAGGTAATGAAATAAGGAGTTGTATCTATTGTAAAATTAATGAGTTTTCTGGATTTTCTTGTCAGCAATGCAAATTAAGCCACTGCTATCTAATATTGTAATCTGTTCTTGAAAGCAGTAATTTCCTAGTTCATGGACTTCTTTAAATATTTTGAATTAATTGCAGTGAAGATGATAAGGAGCAGTTGCCCTTATAAGTAGGAGCATCTCTATAGATCTTAATTTTTATGATCTGCTTGATGGGTCTGAACAACTGGAGAACATTTTTGCTCTCCAGGGTCAACAGTAAATTTAGATTTAATACTCTGAGCCACTCTGACACACCAGAATCGTAACTTCTGTTATTCTGTGACTTTTGCATTCCTCCTGCTCTGTCTTCTCTGAAATCCTCTGCATGTTCAGAGTTACTCTTTTTATTCTCCTTCCAAAGATCAATATGATTCCCTCCCTTTCTCCCTTCTCCCTTTTTTGACCAAGAACCCATCAATATGTACTTGTGAGTGAAACTGGGAAGAACAGACATTTCCAATTATTCAATACTGCTCTGTATTGTATAAGAATCTACTGCTGCTTCTGGCTGAACTGAAATTTGGAAAGAAATTTGAAGTGCTGTCTTGGTTATCATCTTGGGCCCTGTCACATTCATCTGTGTCCCAGCAACTGCTATCTATTAAAGATATGTACTGTAACACATATGTGTATGTGCATACATATATGTTGTATATAGAGATGTATGTGTAAGGGAACCAGGAATCATTTGCAAAGTATGTTTAATAGGATTTTTTGTTTGTGTTTGTGTCCTTGAATCAAGAGTGATTATAAACCTTACTTAGATGATCCACCTACTTTCCAAGACTCTGTTTTACGTACTGTACAGAAAATACGTTTGGTGTAATAATCTCAGTAAGTGAGCTTTTTTTTAGAAGCAGGTATGTATATGTCCAGAAAGAGAGTGGGGAAGAGTAAAGTAATTTTTTGTGAAATTTTGTAAATATTTGAGAACATGAAACGTACTGAGGTTTACAAGTGTATCTAAATTTTATAATGAATTGTAGTTTAAAGATCTTGACAGTTGGATTGGGGAGACTTGAGCTTGGTAATGCTTAGGCATCAGTTTGATCTGTAACTTTTT
This sequence comes from Buteo buteo, assembly GCF_964188355.1. Classification (NCBI taxonomy): domain Eukaryota; kingdom Metazoa; phylum Chordata; class Aves; order Accipitriformes; family Accipitridae; genus Buteo; species Buteo buteo. Next base: position 6,213,105 of record NC_134190.1, on the reverse strand, counting down.
TTTTAAATTCGGTTACTTGTTTATAGAGCATTAATGTTTTGAGTTTTAAAAATGAGAAATGGAGATTCTTCTGATAATGTAGGCAAGCAGGAATCAAAATAGTAAAAAAAAAAAAAAAAAAAATTAACATCTGATAGAACAATTTGGTATCCTAAAATTCATATGCTTTAAAATTCATTTTTGGTTCATTTAAAAAACAGGTATATAAGGTTACTATAAAAATTAGGACTGTAAGTACAGTGTTTTACTACTGTATGTATATTTTTATTGGTATTTTCACAGAATTATGAGGTGCTGATTTGAGTCATTTTCAAAACAATTACTGTATATACGTGTCACACGAACATATATAAAAGTAACATTAGGGTTGGTTTCTTCAGCGAATACCAGTATTTGTGTCTTCATAGAGATAAGCCTTATCTAGATTTACATTTCCATTTAGAATTAAGAATTGTTTTCATACATGTCCTGGGGCTTTTTTTTGTCTTCTGCCAAGGGCATGATGTTTTCTGAAAAAGAACCAGTTTTTAACAGAAGCAAATACTCACTTGTTATTTACTGATAAACCAGCATTCTCTTTTATGTTGGAGTGGAAAAGTACATTCTGACGTTACTTACCAGAGATGTATTTCAAAAAAATTACAAGGTGTAATTTGGGGGTGAAAAGGTACAAATATTTGTAATATTTGGGCTTTTATATTTAGGTGTTTCAGATATTATAAGGGGTCAATATAATGAATATGGTACTGTAAACATAAACTTATATATTTTCCTGTATATGTGTGTATATATATCTGTATATTAATATCAAAAGCAGGTACACAGAGCAGGCAGCATACATTGCTAAGCTCATTGTGAATGTTTAAATTTGGGAATTTCGTAAATTACATACAACTGCTTTTCCAGAAAGCCACAGCTGTATGTAGTGCAAATTTGTGAAAAAAATGCTACAATGTGCTTTGTTGACAGATTTGCTAATGCAGTTGTCTCAAGTGTGTATTGGTTGAGGTTGTACATTGGGCAGCCTGCAAAGCATTTGCTATGGTTTTAGTCTTATATGATGTCTAGTGTTTTTCAAAATTAGGTCATTTAATTATGTATCCTTTTAAGCCCCAACTTAAAATCTTAGGCAGAGCTTTGTCTTCCCAGCTTTGTCATTGTAACTCTTTGAAGAGACTGGGGAGGAAGGCTGTACTGGCTTGCAAAGAAGTGATTCAGAAAAAAGAAAAGATTCTGTAATATGCCTTCTCTACAGCTGACACGTGAGTGTCTGTTGACTGCCCGTGCACATAAGAGATTAGGAACATGCTCTGTATTAAGGCTGTTGTACAAGCTTGCTATATCTTTAATAAGAGTATCATGAAATTTGCCTTCACATTCCTTTCTGATTCATTTAGCTGAAGAACAGAAGAAAAGTGTGTGGCTCTGCCTATGGTTTCTCAACCATTGTTTACTGTGTATTATATCGTGTAATCCGTCAGCCAACTTTAATTTCACAAGCTATTCATTGTATTTAAACAGTGCATTTCTTATATTAAATATTTATGGAAGTCTTTGAGAAGAATACATTAAAATGGCAGATGGAGGTCGTTTCAAGCATTTTCTTGATTGAAGGCTGGGGACCCCTGTGAATTTGAAGTCTGCTTTCAAGGAAAGTTCACAATGTCTGATTATAACCCAGGCAGGCAAGAATTCCACCAATTCCCTGCACTGTGATTTCAAAAAGGAATGGCTGCCTACAATCTTCATGCTTCAGCACCTTTCATTTTGAAATCATTTGCAAGTGCACTGAAGAATGGTGAACAAAAGCATTTACAGTTGTATTGCTTATTAATAATTCAACAGAGCTGCAACTTTTGCACATTAAGATTACTTTACTCATTGATTTTTAACTACTAAAGCTAAGTAGAAAAATCTGGCTTTGATGACAGTGCAATTGAGACACATACATTCAGACTCACACCAGTAACCTGGGATTTTTGCTAGCCAGGTCTAAAAGGAGCCAGAAAGAAGGGATGTTGTTATGTCAGGCAGCTGAGGTGTCCCAGGTCCTCAAAGGAGAGAGCAGATCATGGTGGCTACTGCCTTGCCTCAGCTAGCTGATCTTACTGCTTCATATTGCTATTTCTCAAAAAGATGCCATGAGCATCTCTGCTGATATGCAAAGACTGATTTGCAAACATATTTCATTTTTAATACTTGTGAATTTCACTGGTTTATCAAGTACAGTAGCTGATTATTTTAATTCATGTGACGATGTCAAAATAACATTTGTATATATTTTTCCTTGTTTTTTATTGTCTTTTGATCATGAGCTACTTCCACTGATGACTGCAGTCAGCAGAAGAACCTAGCTTTTTTTCTTGCTAAAAGCTTGTACCCCAACCCCTTTTCCTTTACTCTATGGAAACATTTTCAATACCCATATACATGAGAAAATAGATCTAAGAATATGTGGGTTTTTAGAAAATAAAATATAGTGTAAGAAATGCAGTCTTTTACACACAGTTGAATTTATATGACTAAAGTCATATTTGGCATTGTCTTCTTTTGATAATTTCACATTTAAAATTATAGGGAAACTTTTAGGAAAGTATGCATCAAGATAGCATCTGATGACCAATTTTTAATCTTTTTATTCTGTTCATTATTACATAAACATATGCATATGTGATACGAAATTGATGGTTTCTGAAGTAATAAGGTGGAAGAGAAATTACAGAAATACTGGTATATTGAGAGTCAGACCAAGTCCACGAGGATATATTCATCACATTTAAAAAAAAACAAAACAAAACTAACAACAAACCCCCAAAACCCAGCTTCATTAGATAAGGCATTGTTTTAATCGAGCTTCATTACAGTAGCATGGCATTTAGGCAAGTTTCTGTGGGAAAAATATAGTAAGTAATGTGTTACCATCTGGGGGAGCCTACCTTTTGCTTTTGTTCTTTGGTAGAATAGCTCTAGTGTTTTCCCATTGCAAAGTGTGTTTATTTTTGTCATTTAGACTTTTTGACATTTTCCACTTAAACTGTATTTATGCTTTTGCTATATTCAAGTATGAAAAAATTAGTGTTGTCATTATGCATTATCTTATAAAAATGTATACACTGTGTAATAGTTATTTACTACCTATTGGGAGTATTATACCCATCACTTCATGGGTCGATAAAAAGTCCTTGCTGCAAAGAGTCTGTTGTCAGAACAAAAAGCATGCAACCACAACAAAAATAACTATACACAAAATGACCTGGAATGCAAGCAAATGAATTATTACTTCTGCAAGTATAAATTTGGTTTAATTTTTTTTTAAAATTTTTTCTGTCATTCTCTGTCCATGTGAATCATCATAACAGCTGTCTACTCTGTGCAGCTTGGGTGGCTTAATCATATCTCTTGACCTTAACTAACGGTGATGCTAAAGAGGACATGTTTATGATGGAGGCTGTTGCTGATAACAAGGCAGTTTTGGAGTTGGTTTTACTCCCTCAGAAGTTCTTATATCTCAAGATTTGATTCAGATTTAGAAATCTCATACATTTCTCTGAAAAGTTATGTATATACTAGATTTACAATTTTGTCTGTCAACCATTTTTTTTCAGTTACGTGACTAAATTTTGATTACTTGTTTAAACTTAAGAATTTGTGGGTTTTCTTTGAATTTCTTTAAATTATATACTGGGTGTTTTAAAACTTCCTGAACACACAGTCTGAAATCAAACCTAACAAAATAATTTCCATAGAAAATTCAGAAAATTGAGGGAGAAAATCCTTATGCATGAAATTTCAACTGTAATTCTAGCATTGTTTGGCCATGTTGCTATAATATATTCACTGTAAAAACTAGAAGCTGTGTAAATAAGTGAGTGGCAGTTGCCCCAGGCAGAAATTTTTACTGATGCAATGAGGTAAAAGTAATTAAGAAACATGTAGACTGATGGGTAATTAAATCCATGGGAAGCATTTTGTAACTAATTACTACGTTCTAATCACAGATTGCTTTCTATTTGTCAAGGTAAGTGTATATAATTACACAGTTCCCATTTTCTTTCATCTAAAATCATCCCAGTTGGATGAGTATTTTTAAGCAAGCCCAGACCTCTTAATTTTTGACAGTTCTTTTTTCTTGGAATAAAACAAACAAAGTGGTGGTCATCTTATTGCCTGAATCCAGGTGGCACAGCTGTCTGCGTTTACCATTGATGCTCTCTGCCATGCTTGCATCATGTCATGCTCTGTGACATGTTATTCTCACTGGTTTTGCATGTTCGTACTCTCTTTAGATGCCTAATGACATTCTGATACATGTCACTAGACTGAATTCAAACACCAACACTTAAGCATCTTAATTGCATGTCTTTGTATGGCTCAGCTTTTCAAGTGCAAATATTTTAATACTTGAAATAGAAAGATTTTCTTTTGTTAGGAAGAGTGATATAGTTTAGATAAGGCTTTGTTAGTATGTGCTTAGATAGAGCTTGCCTACTCAGTTTAGTTTTTTCCTAATGTGACACTTCAGTTTGACTTTAAGTTGGTTTATGTTTTCAGCTTGACAAGGTGTTTGAGGAAAATGTAACTCCGTATCTACACTTGATTTTGCCTTAGAATACAGGATTCCCCAGTATGTCTTACCTGAGCCCAGATTTTCCTTGAATCAAGACAAAAGCATGGAATAGCTAGGATACAAAAATTGTGGCCATCTTTGGAATTGCTATTCAGTACACTGTCTTCTATTATAAAATCATGGATTCATCTGTAATCAGTTAACTTGACATTTTCTCCTGCCTTGTTTACACCTTGACAAATGGCTGAAGCGGGTAACGTAAATAAGTATTGCTCTGTTGTGCCAGGGAACTGCCATGAATATGCAGTAAGCTTGTTCTAGTTTTCTCTGGTGATGGTCAGTACTGGATGCTTTGGGAGCGGTGAAAGAAGAGAGGCAACTCAAGGTGAGGCTTAGCTTAAACCTTGCATAGCCTCCCAGCTTGTAGGGCCCTCCCATGCCAGAGGTTGCAGCCTGAAAATCACGTTTAATAGCTTCTTCTTCCGTAAATTTGCCAATACGCTTACAGTTCCAATCTCTGCAGCAGCCTGTAGCAGTGATTTTCATAGTTTCTCTAATCAATAACCATGTACTGTGTGAAAAAATTTCTTTTTACTTAAGAAGTCTCTGCCTGAGTCACTTGCTGGTTGAATTATGTTTTGGATTCCTGAATAGTGAAAATAAGTGCGTAGTCATTTTCCTGATCATCTTTTCCACAAGTTCATGATTTTGTAGATCTTTGTTGTATTCTCCTTCACATCTGTCCTTCTCAAACTCTGTGTTCATTTTCTTGTGTCAACTTTATTACAGTCTTCTTTATGATAACTTTTATGACAGAATGTCATGATGGAATTCAGAATTTTGGAATACCAAGGATGTGTGAAGAGGCATAGTGTTGGCTTCCCTTTAGTTCTGTATTCTTTCTTTAGTCAGTGTTAACATTCTGCCAGCTTTCTTTGATTGGTGCTAATTAGTCAGATAATGCTTTCAAAAAAATCTCTAGAGGAAAAATTATCTCCCTCATCCAGGCTATAGTAAATAATTCTGAGCCCATCCTTCTCAGGTTTTGTTTGTTTGTTTTATTTTTGGTTTGGTTTGGGTTTTTTATATGGTGTGTTATTTTGTGTTTATCTGCATAGGGTTTCATTGGCTGTATTATTATTACCTGTTAATTCAGTATACTTTCTGCAAGTTGTTACAGTGAATTTAGTTCTGACTTCCTATAGACAATTTTATGTCATCACAAATTTTTCTCGCATTCCTATTCCACACTTTTTCCAGATTGTTTGTCTGTTGGATACACCAATCCTAGTGTAAATCTGGTAACTTCTCTATATTGTAAAAACTGGCAAATTGTTCCTAGTGGTTGCCTCCTATCTGTAGCAAGGCAATCCACAAGAGGTGTCAGTCCCTCTATCTTATGAGATACTACTTTCTCTAAAAGTTATTGGTGAAGGACATTCGAGAACTGTTTGGAAATCCATGTGCACTGTTTTGTCTGTATGTTGACTGACTTTTGAAAAAAGAAGTGTAATAAATGTGTGAATTCACATAGGTGTAAGGAGATTTAATTAACATTGACATAAATACAAGTTGTCCTAAATGTGGCAGGGAGTTTCATTAAGAATGTGGATATGATTGTACCAGAATAAAATATAACTCACCTACATATAACATGCAATTTTGGGCTCAAAGGTATTTAATCTCTTAAGTTTTAAATTCTTCATAGTATTTTTAATACTTAATTTTAAATACTTAGTTTAAATACTTAATAGATGCATTCTTTATGCAGAATGTTTTTGCAGCATATCAATTATTAAAACAAACCACACTGAAGCTCAGTAGGGCTTGTGCTCTTACATCAGAAATGGAGAAGTTAAATATTATTCACATCCTCTGGCATAATACAGGACTGATTTGATTTGCGCCATCCTAGGTTTGAACTTGGAATTGTAGCTACTACAGAACTTTTCCTAGATCCTCTTTATCAACTTTGTAAGTATAAAGAAAAACACTTTGCGACACTTGTGAAAGCTGAAATTTTGGAGCCTGTAAGTGGAACACGGTAGCTACTTCTTTGCTGAACAGCTACTGACCTGGTCTAGGAAAAATTGAGGTTGATTTAAGGGGAAAGAAGCCCTAAAATGAACAGTCAAAATGTGAAGTTTTATTTTCAAAGCTAACAGAAGCCAGCAGTGAGCTCAGGGAGACAGCTTCAATCTCCTCCCACTCCTGGCCCTTTGTGCTGGCTCCTGTACTGCCCTCTGCCCTAAGATGATACACTCTATGGCTGCTCTGTGAACATCTGGAGAGCTGGTTCAGATTAAAAGTAGCCTTATGAGGATGGGGAGAGGTAAGGTTTAGTCACTGTTAATCAATGAGTTTCTTTTTCCTTTTCACTGCAGAATGGAAGGGAAGAGAAATAGGTGGCTGGAGAAAAGTTATGACTATTTAAGATGCCATCCTTTTTTGGTTTGGTTTTTTGTCATTTTTTTTTTTCCCCTGAATAAGTCTTTTGGTTCTTTCTAAGGGTGCTTATCTGCAGCAGTTTACATTGGTCAGTGTCAGGGCTGTCCACTGTCACATGCTCTTCCTTCCAACTAGCTTTTCTGATTCCATTGCTCATTATGCAGCCAAACAGAAGGCCTCTTCAAAATCTGTTTTTCAACAGAAAGCTAAAAAAAAAAAAAAGTTTCACTCCTCAGCCTGCTGTTTGGTTTTGTGCAAAGGTAAGGTAGGGGACATAAACATGCAGCAGACAGGAGAATGGGACCATTGTAGATCCAATATAGATCCTGTTAAGCTTCTTGTAGGACGGGATCCTTAGAAGCAAAATAAGGGCTTGAAAGAAGCAGAACAGACTTGGCAATGCAAGTAGACTTGATTGTCAGGCTTTGTCTGCAAAGGATTGTTGGTCGTTGATGAAGAGGTGTCTACCGAGACCTGCCTTTAGGCTGAAGCAGTACTGAAAGTTGTGTTGTAAATTCAGTCTATAGAGGAAGGGGTGAAAGAGAAACCTCTCATGAAATAACTGCTTCAGATGAATGTTGAGAGTTATCATGTATATGCTTTTCATTTCCAATATCCAAACTGATGACTTAAGAGTGCGATTTTTAGAAAGGATGCATTGAGTTGATGTTTATAGAGTACCTGGCACTGTGTAGCTCATATTCATTCCTACCATATTAGAACTAATTACGGTAAGAAGAAAAAAAACTTATCTGCTGACTTTTTAGTTATAGAAACAGAAAAAAGATGAAGTGCCCTCTTTCAAAAAACACTTTATTTTCTTGTTTCTAAAATGCATTCATTATTTGAAAGAAAAATCATATCTCCAATGGGTGACATAGCCATGGAGTGTTTGCAGTTTAGAAGAGAGCTAATTAAGTGCTCCTTGTAGCATAAGATGAATGTTATTTATTTACTGAGATCACTTAGGCATCAACAAATAATGTTAATATTACAGAGTGTTATGTGACTCTTTATAAAGAACCAATTTTAAAGAAATTAAGTATGACCAGACTACAGGCACAGCTGTGCTTGTACCTCATGTAAGCATATACAATCTAGCTTGAAATAAGCCACCCTTTTCTTTAGTAGTACTATAACTTCAGGTCACCAGAATATTTGTCAAGGTTCTCTAACAGGTTTCTGCTGACTTCTGTGCCGTTAGTATTCTCTTTCTATAAATAAGTGCCTGGGATAGCTGCTTCAAGCCAGCTTATGGGGACATGTCCAAGCAAAAGCAGTAATGCATGACATATGCCCTAGTTTGTATTATTTCTTTAAATTAACATGTTGTTTAGAACATGATACAGGCAGCAAACTGGTGATATATAGGCCATCTAAAATCTTTCAGGTTTTTAGTCACCTCTAAATTGGGTTGTATTCACATTACTCCTCAGTCTGAGATGAAATGCATTATTACTGTTACATGGAGTCATCCAGTCCCTCATGTTTCATAAATATGACTGGAAGAAATTCATCCAGTAGTTAAGCTATAGTGAGGTTGTTTATATTTTCTCCGACTGACTTAAACAATGCCAATTTCTTCATCCTGACTCTTGTGAAATTATGTAGAAATAACAGTGCTTTAATATATGTTATGAAATTGGAACATACGTTTTAAGTAGTGACATTGGAATGCTTTGCATTAGAAACTAGTGAGTGGCCTCTGCCCTTCTGAAGATCAGATGCTTAAGTAAATTACCATTTTTCTATGGAATAGAGAGGCAGAAATTAACACTTTGAGATGGACTCTGCAAGTTCCACAGAAAGTAGAGTTCTTTTAGGTGTAGAAATAGTTTCAAACATTCTTTCAGTGTATTTGTGTTCCTGGATAGTCCAGTTCAGTCCTTATAACTCATGTAAAATTACTGTTCTGTAGTAAGATTTCTCTGGAAACTTTGTGCTTTGTTTTAGTTTTACAATACCTGCCTCTTGAAATGCGAATGTGCTTGTATTTGTTAGAATATATCTTCATTAGGAAATACAACTTGTGAACAAAAACATGTATCATTTTGCTTCTCTTTGCGGTTTAAAGTGGGCTAAATAACAAGATGCTTGTGTTAGTTCTTTTTATGACAGATATTTAGGTGGTCCTCTATGTTTCTGTTCTTCCTATAAAATAATTTGAACTGCAAAAAATTCTTTACTGGCAGTCTGCACCTTGGCTAATTGGTGCTGAGGATGTCACTAGTCAGGTCTGAGCAACCTCCCGCTGCTGGTTTCCCAAGTTACAAATGAGAATTAGCTGCTGACAGCCGGCCAAATAACTTCAGCAAATACCTAGGACAATGGGCACTGAAAAGCACCAAGTCTGTGAAGTCAGTGGTTTATGGACACTGAAGCATTCCTGAGGATCTCTTAAGCTGAGCCACATGGTGCTCAGCTAGGAAGTTGATTGATGGTTTTACAAAGAAAAAATGTTTATGAAAGAATGCTTTTCTTACAGATTATCCTGCATTAATATATATCTGATGTGCCTGGCAATGTTTCAACAACTGGATGTTTGCCAAGACTTGACGCTCTCGCAAGACACAATACAGTTTGTGTCTAGCAGCACAGAGCTTTTTGGTTTATGATCCTGTTTTTAACGATGTAGACACTTTCATATGAATCGTCCTTCTCTAAATCAATTACACTTCTACATTGTGATTGTTACATGTTCAGTTGTTTATCTGGGCTGAAGTGGAGTCCATTTTTGCAAGTTTTTACTTCTTAACCAGAATTTCAGTCTTATTATATCATTCTGTTTCAGTGATTGCAATAAACACAAAAGGTACCAGAAGGGTACTCTCATTTGAAGTTGAAGAAGAATTACAGGCTCCATAGAAAATATGCTAACCAAGTTCCTGTTCATATATCCTGAAAATAAGCTCAGAGATGTTTAAATACCTTTGTAAAGAAAAGATCAGTGTTCTAGGCTATCAGTAGGAGCTGGGAACCTGAATCCATTTGTAGATTTGTCTGTAATCATTTCAGAGTATGCATTTGATATTAAATGCCCTTATTGGACTTGCTTAAAAGTTAATTTCATCAGTTCTTTTGTGTAATTTCCGCTGTTAATTTCATGTATTTTGTGTGCTGTTCTGTAGAGGACAAAAAAAAAGCATTAATGTGCAGTGGGGAGAATTATTAAATCCTTCCTCTCAATCTGGGAGAGCAGAAAAACCTAGTCATTCTCAAACTGTGGCACAGAAATTGCTCAGGCTATGATTCCCTTATGTTAAATTTATAATTAAGGGCTGGAACAAATAAATTATTTTACTTTGAACTTTGACTTACATCCAGCCTCCCTAATGTCACTAATGAATGATTTTTTTTTTAAGCTAAAAACTCGTATGATTCAAAATGATTGAAAAGTTGCATATGCTTTCTTTTATGAGAGAGGCTTTAACAAACCATCATTGAGGCTGAATTATTTCTCGTTACTAGCAGAGGGTGGTTCATTTAAATTGGGTTTAAGGTCATTGACAGGGCAGGTTGAAGGGGAAGAAAGAGAGGAGATATGCATTGTAGTTAAATGTGTTGGAACAGACCTGCAAAATAAAATGGAGACTGTCAGAGAGTCTCAATATTTGTTCTGTCATGCATAGAAACGTACACAGAGAGAATATGCAGAAAAACCATTGCTCCAGTGGCTTGCATTCAAGCATATGGTATGATGAATTGCTTGAAGCCCTAGTAATAAAGAATATTAACAACTTGAAAACAGAGAATCATTTAACTGTCCCATACTATTGATTATTGTCACATACTATTATTTAGGTATAAGTAGAGGTAAACTAAAGTAGTTGGACAAGTAACTGTAATTACAAGTTGCAAATTCTTGTGAGTCTGTACTTGTTAATGCAATGCTTGCAGTATTTATTTGCAGACCAACTCTCATGATGTGGTAAAGCAGGCTTTCTTAAAATTTGGTGCCCTATGGTGCTGATATTCTTTTCCACCAGTATGAACCCCACTTCCTTCCTCATGGAGTCTGTGATGTCCCTGCCATGGAGGACTTGTAGCTAATCCAGCCTGGTGACTGCAGCCAAATAAACTGAGTAGTGGCAGGGTCCTGCCTGACTTCCCCTAAGTGGGACACCCATTTGGGTCATGCTTCTCCAGCTGGTTACTAGTATTCCTGAAACTTGTGGGAACTTAATGTTGAGATTTCTAGTTTTCAGTCAAATTTGATAGAAAAAGGCCAATGAGTTCAAAAGTTACTGGGATAGAATGATACATGCACAGCATGATCATGCAAGCCTTGTTTTCTTAGGTATTTTGATTAAAGATATATTCTTAAATACAAGCTTAAGGAATCTGAGTCCACATTGGAGACTTGAATAGGAGGATTTAGGGTAACAGTATTGGGATCTAGGAACTCACTTCTTAGTAAATGCAAAACATAAGTTGTTTTAAGAAATAGAAGCTCAAACTTGTCCATTCTTCTGTATTCCTAAAGACCAATGTGATTGATTTAAACTAATATTTCATAAGTAAGAGTGGCATCAAAACCCTCGTTGGAATAGTAACTCTAAACCTAAATAAATGAGGGCAAACTTCATTGTAATCCCAAGATGACTTGATATTTTGTTCAACTGGAGGAAAGGAATGTATTTCTTTTGAAAATTTTCTTTTAAGAGGTTTCAGTTTATTTTTCTGTGCCATTCTGTAGTTAATACTGTGTGTGGTGTTATTTAACACAGTCAGTTTTGCTCGTTTCTCTGATTTCTGTTTGTGTTCATGTGTTCACACTCATTCTTAAAATGCTTCTTTCCCGTGGCTGAGCCTCAAACAGTATCTGAGCTGAGATATATCTGCTGCACATATATCTAGAGGTTCTCTGTAGGTCTCAGGGAAGTGTTTTCATCTCGTGCATCTTTTTTTTGGTTTATGCTTACATGTTTCACTGCATTCTGTGATCCTTATTTCGAATTTACGGTACCCTTTAATTTTCTTTTGAGGCAATATTTTGAAATAGGTAATTGTTTTCTGTATTTCGCTAGAGGGTGGAGGTTGGAGAGAGGAAATACTAGAAAAGAATCTTTCTGAAGGTATGGTAAACTCAAAAAGGCACTTTATTCCCATCTCTATTAACCAACTGTTTCCCTTCCTAGAAAAAAATGAAAAGGTGTTCAACATGTTCTAAGTTGCAGCCAAATTGTTGTTATTGTTGTGTAGGGACACAAAGACGTGTTATGCTATGACTTAAGAGTCACTGTAAACCTTTATTAGATTATTTGGAAATTAGAGCACATGACCCCAGGCTAAAGCTCGTGTTGTTAAAAAGGAATTATTGGCAGTCAAAACATGCTATGTACGAAATGACATTTCTGCCATTTCTAAAACAGAGGAAGAACAGACCTTTCATTGGGTTTCTTCTTGTCTCTAGCATTGCTAAAGCTTGTTTCCATATGTAGAAGTGACAAATGGCATATGTATATGCAGCATGTTTCCTCTGCAGCAGTGCAGAATATATGATAGTATACATTTGTATTTTTTTAGTCGTGCTTTGGGTTAGATATTTGATGACTTTATAGTGCATTGTATGTATTTTATTTCTTTATGCAACTTAGTGATATGCATTTTGGCATTTTTAGTAAAACTGCTCTACAAAATAGCCCATTTATCATAATCAGAAAATACCAATATATGCAAAAAAGTACTCCTTTAACTATTGGATCATATTTCTTTCAGAAAAAGGAGGAACATTTCTGAATAGCATTTGTGTTTGATTTGTGATGCCTTCAGAAAGTATATTTTGGAATTCATCTTCAGGGCTCATAGGGTCCTGAAAGAAAATGATTCCTTGAGTTCCTGTAAAGATAATTTATTTGTGGAGTTCTGAAGCCACGTATCAGTCGTAGATTTCTATGACTTAATTGCAATGCTACTATTAAGTGGATTAGTCATCGAAATGCTGTGCTAATATTATTGTAAGTGTTGAAAGGCTGAATATTTTAGTAGTGACAACAAAAGAAAAACCTCACTCAATAGTTCTGACTCTTTGGCTTGAAACTTATTTACAAGGAATTGTTTTCCTAGTATCACTGCCCACTGCAGCTTCTATAATCAAATTGAACAAAATCATATAATGTGAGTAGCACTTAGCAGTAAGAGAATTCACAAGATTTTTGTGCTTGTTCAGAAAAGACATACCTGGTTGGTAAGCTATTCAAAGAATTTATCTTTTTATTTTTGACTGGTGAAGATTTTATGTAAGACTGACTGAACTACTGCTGCCTGGAAGAATTTTTCTCCAAACTGATTTTCCCCTGCCCCTTGAAACATCTGGTAAGCAGCGGTCATTGGCAAGAGTACCATACCGGACAAATCGCACCACTCGCCCTAACTGCCGTGGTGTTTTCTGTGTTCCTCTCCCAGCGATGTGTTGCTGTAGCACATGTGCACACACTGCAGTTCCAGCCTTCCCTCCGTGCTCCTTGCCTTTCTAAAATCAAATACACATCCTCTCCTTAATCACCTATAAACTGGTGCTTTGACATGCCCATTGTGGGTTGGATGAGTCTCCTAAAACTGAACTCTTTGTGAAATGATGAAAAGTACTCCTGATGGAAAAGCCATCTCGAGAAACAAAAGAACAAGCAATAGCAGCACTGTTCCTTAAACATTAAAACTGCTGTGCACAGAAGTAGTATTTGAAATGCAATTACCTGTTTCGAAGGGAAATGTGTTCTAATGTTAGGGGATAACTCATTAAAGAAGTCTTTAAGGCAAGTGTATTTTTTTTTGTCATGATTTTCCTGATGATGGCCTTCTAGCAGTTACTCCAGCTCAGCAGCTGTTGTAAGATTTGTGAAGTTCAATACCTTTATAAATTTTTTCCTCAAATGACATCGCTGGGTTGCGTCTTTCAGAGCTAAATATAGGACGTAGAAGTGTTGGTAATAGGTATAAGGAACACATTACAGAAAATATTAAATGAAGACAAAGGTAAACTTGTATAACACTTGTAGACTTCTACTAAGTGTTTAAAGAAAAACTATTTAACAAATAGGGATATTATTAGATATTGATAGATGTGATATTGATTAGATATTGATAATACATATTATCAATAATTTTTTAAATTTTTTTCCTAGTGTCATCTACTCTGTTTTTGTTTATAGATGGAATAATAAACTATTTTTCTGAGTGACTAGGCTCTTGTTTGAATTCTAGTCTTGAAAAGATTCAGTAATTGCCGTTTGGATGTTCCTTTGATAAAGATTCCTGAATAGAAGCTCATCTCTCTTAATTTTGATTTAATTTGTGTTCCTATATTGACATATAATAAGTTGATCAAAAGGTAAATTGTTCTCTAGAATGAGACTTTAATGGGTGTTAATCTGTATGAGAAAAATACATTAATAGCTTTCAAAACTCTTGAATGATTTCACTTTGACCTCCCTGTGGACATCTCCAACAGATTTTAATTGCATTCTGATTATGATATATTTTGGTGGTGTATCACTGAATACTTAATAAATTTAGATTAAGGTGATTACACACCAAAGAGGCTCTTGATACTCAGTGAGCATTCAGTAGATATACTTAAATGACTTCATGATTTAGAATTAGGGAAACTATATTACTAGTGCTATACAAGCATTCTCCTTTTTGGTCAAGTTGACCCATTTAGAGTTGCAGAGAAAATACCATCCATTTGAGAAAATATTTTAAGTAATACTGAATATTAAAGCAGGGTTTTGTCGAAATTGGGATTATGATGTTATTTCTATCTGTAGCCTATCTAATTTTTAATGTATATTTTCCTGATTATGGTTTTTCTCTTAGAAAAAAAAGAGACACCACTTTAGTTTTGAGGTTACTCAGTGACTTGCTACTGAACTGTTTTAGCTTATAATCAGGTGCAGCAACAGGTTGACACACTTGCAGATACATTATTCTTAATGAATAAATGGTATCTACAGTACTGTGAGGATGTAACATTAGATAAGGATTATCATCCTCAGAAACAGTATTTACACGTTACCCCTCTGTATTGCTGGCTTACGGAATTGGGGTCCCCTAAGTGCATTCTGTGTATAGCTGACCGCCTTGTCCTTGCACATGCTGAGTGTTTTCCCTGCTTTCTTTTATTCTATGATATAGCGGTTTGCCAGATTCTTCAGCTATTTTCTCACTTTGTGCAAAGAATAATTGTAATTAAAATCAGTCTTTTACTTAGAATTCAGTACTTCAACTTAAGATGACTGTGGTATATAGAAAGATTGCTGAAAAACAAAGCAAAACTAATTTTTTTATTAAAGTATTTTTGTAGTCTGTATTGCCATTTGAAGTTTACATTATTATATCTTGGCTCATAACTTAGTGTGAAACAAAGCATTTGACACTTTTATATTTGTCACTTATCATAGTGCTTTATTCTTAACTCTGGGGGTTTTCTTGTGATCAGAACATGTAACGTTCTAAAAGATGTCTCCCCTAATCCTGGGATATGTAGCAGAGCAGAGATTATTTATTCATTCTTGTTAGCTTTTCAGTCAAAGGCAGACATAAGCTACCTTCTTTCTTTGATTACATTTTAAAATTTCAACATTTTATTATAAACCAAATTATTTCCAACTAATTTTCAGGTAATTTTTAAAATGTCATCTGTAAATAGCCAAAATGTGGTTTCTTTCTACTCTAGCTGTTAACCTATTAAAAAAAAAGTCAGAAACATTGAACGAAACAAGACTATAGGAGTCAACTCTCGAAAATGCCAGAAATTTGGGCAGGAGAATGCTTTCTGGAGGATGACCTTCCATGTCAAATATCTCTAATGTGCCCTGGTAGCTTGTGTGCAAGCTGCTGTTGTAAAATTTGTAAGTTATTCTCTTTCTGAACTCAGATTAAGAGAGTTATTTAGCTTGGCTACAAACTTTTTTAATGATTGAAACTTGGTATGCCATGTTACTTCCCAAGAATTAGTTTCCATGAAAACATGCTGTTTAAATTAATCCAAAATCATTAGCATTACAGAGATGGATACTCAGTAAAAAGCCTCCATTAATTAGCACTGCATCCTGTAATATGCCTACAGCTCGTGACCATTTCCTTGAATTTGTGCAGTGTGTGACCCTTTGCATCTGATACTTCATCTACAGCAGACTGATAGCCTATGTTTTGGTTTTAAAACAGTAAGCATATGTTATAATGAGTGGCACGTTACTCTTCGTTTCCCAATGAATTCCTAAGTCATAAACAAGATTTCTCATATGCCTCATTTTGAATTCAGAGTTCAAAGCAGGTTTCTCATTTGTGTTTTTACAACAGGCATAGAAATAATAAATTCTAGTTCTTCAGTTTTTCAGTTATGGAAATTTTGCTCTTTCTCTTTTCAGTAACTAAAGAGTATTTCTGCAGGGTGCTAGACCGACCCTTCTGGTGGAGGGTCAAGTACTCTTTCTCTGCTTATAGTACAAGAACAACATGAGCATATCAATAGTTCACAAAGTGTATTTGTGAGGCATAGAGCTAAGAACAGTAATTCCACGCTTCAGGGACCTGCATATCTGTATGCTGTATACAGGGCTGCAAAACAGCAACTCTAAACTCAGGCTTGTCTGTTTTCTGAAATAGGTTTCCTTTGTGTTTAAGTCCCTTTTTGCAAAACCCATTCCTTATGGTCACCCAGTCCTTTATGCTTTATTCTCTTGATGCATGTACCATTGCCTATCATTGAGCTTGCTTCTTGAATATGTTCTTGGTTCAGCAAAGAACTAATTAACATCAGGTAATTCTGTCCCTGATCATTAATACACATAAGACTTCTATTCTGTTAACTCAGGCGGTAGGTGTCCACGATCTCTGAAAACCAACTTGATTCTTGTAGGATGCCTGTATAAGGAATGGCAAATTTCATTTTTATCTTTTTTCAGCTGGCAAGTGTAATAATTAAGTGGATATTTTTTTTTTCATTTGTGCAAGAGCTAACGTTAAAAACAGGCCATTGTGTAGGTAACACGCATGCCTGGAAATAGGAGGGTCATAGGCAGGTGGCCAGCAGAAAAAGCACAGACTTCTCTCTTAAAGAACAACTTCCTCATCCCTCAGCCTGAGAAGTAGGACCAGCTCATGAAATTCAACTACGTTTTTTTCCCTCCAGTTTTTTCAAAATCCTTTCCTCCCCTTTCTCTTCAAACTGGCTACAAAACACAATTTATCATCATGATATATGGTATCATTAATCCTCCTTGAAAGCAAGATGCATAGTGCTGCAATGTTGGCACTGAGCAAACTTCTGTGGCCTGACTGTCTTGATGCCCTTTTGAGTCTCTCTTGTTCTAGCAGAATGAAACTGGACCCATAAAAGTTTAGCTATCATGCTGTTTGCAGCAGCAAGTGACCTATTATACTGTTCCCTTTCCTTCCCCCCTCGCTCCCCCCTTTGCTAACGCACTATAGCTACAAAATGAGCAGACAGGGCTGCTAGTTTATGCTCTAGCAGTAAGCTATTAGGAACAGAGGTCCCTATAGGGGTAGAATGACCTCTTTTATAGGCAAGGACAAGGGTTTGCTTTGTGGGAGAGAGAAACCTCTTATGCTCTCTTTGGTATTTAATGATCAGTTGGCCCTATCTGCTGCCTGCTTTTTATTGGGAACTCTCTAACTATTTTTTTTTTATTATTGTTAATACCATACAAAGAAGAAATAATTTTAACTAAACTTTTACTACTGTCACAAGCTTTCTTATTCCTTATTTCAAAATACTCCTTGAATCAACATACTTTGCTTATCAATGTAGTCACAGAAGTGCACAAAAGGAACAATATTTGATACAAATTGTAAAACTGCTAAACCCTACAACAGTCACAGGTTACAACTTCCTTTGTAAATGCCTTGATGGTGAAGCATTTGCTGCAAAAGGAGCAGTTCTGGTTTTGAGACTTTTATGCAATTAATTTAGATAAATAATCAGTTTCATCAGTTTCATCTTTCAAATGCATGACTTTTGAAAAGGAAAACCTTGAATAAATCCATTTGTACCTTCCACTTTCATAACCACAGAAGATAAAATGGAAAGCCACCGTTACTCATACAGCTATTAGATTCTTCTATCAGACTTCACATCTAAATATGAAGCAGATGGTAGAGTATCCTTACATTAAAGTTAGCTTGATGTCACTGAAGAGTAGACAGGTAGCTGGGCCAGAACATTTCAGTGTGTGGTTGTTCTGGTAAAATATCCAAAGTAACCCTAAAAATTAATGTGAAAGGTGGTAGTAGAAGTGTTTGCATATGTTTTGGTTTTGGGGGGGAGGGGGAATTTTTTTTTTTTTTAATTTTGTGCAAAACCAGAATGTTTTGTGATTGTAACTTTAATTAAGACAAGTTCTTATTGAGCAGACCTAATGCTTGGTTTTTTTTTTTACTATGGTCGAGCTCTGATTTGACTTTGTAAGTTACATGAAATAACATAAGAACTATGAATGTACTTTGACGGGAAAAAATGTATAAAACAAAATTTTTGAGATATATTAACACATTTTCATTGAAATAGAATCAAGCTGTTTCTTAAGCTCTTTTGCATTGAGCTTCATAAGCTATTTCTTGAACTCTTTTGCGTCAAAGATCATTTAAACTCTGATTACAACTTATTATATAATTAAGTGAGATAGCATGTTTTACTTTTTGGAAAGAGAACTTAATCTAACCAAAATTCAAGGGATGTTTCATATTTTTGAAAAAGCAATTGTCAGAAGAGCTAAGGGGGTCCAAGGCACGATTAATTTTTCTGTTTTGGAGTTTGCAGTTATAGCCCAAATTTTTTTCCGTTGGTTGGCAGGATCAGGAATTTGTTGTAAGTACCTATGTCATGTCTGTGGTAAACGATTCTTTAAATCAAGTTCCAGTTATGGCTTCATATAGTTTAAGAATTTCATACCATGAATATATACTAATGTATAGAATTTATATAAATACGTGAGAACTTTAATCATTTGTGCGTGCAAACATTTACTTAAATTAAGCATCTTGGCAAGGAGAAAGAAAAAGTGTCTTGTATTTCGTTACTAAGTGTAGTAGACAATACTGCCAAACAGAATCTTCCAAAGTGATACTGTTGAGTGTTCTACTTTTAAAATAATGTTATCCTACATAGGTGGAATAATCTGAGTCAGTGTAACTTGGTCTGTATGTCACTTCATATTAGTTCCCAAACACATTTGTTCTCAAAAACATGTAGACCATAAAAGTTACTGTGTTCATTTCCTAAGCACTCTAAGATATGTGTCATCCTGTGGGCAGTAGAAACCACAACTGCTTTAAAGACTTGTACTGAGCTAAGCACTTGCAAAACATAGCTGTAGTTTTTGTAACTGCAGACTGATATCCAGAAGTAACAGAAATAATCTTTCGATGAGAGGCTTCCAAGTGTGCTGAGAGTGCCGGCTGATGTCATTATGAGGCTGTTCTCTCTCATCATTCAAAGGGCATGACAATCAGGGGAGATTCTTGATGACTGGAAAAGGGAAATGTCACCCTGCCCTTCAGGAAGAGCGAGAAGGAGGATCTAGGGAACTACAGGGCAGGTGAACCTCACTTTCTGTGGGGCAAACTCTCCTGGAAGCCACTTCTAGGCACATGAAGGACAAGGTGTTTGGGAACAGCTAACATAGATTTACCAATGGCAAATCGTGTGACTAGCCTGAGTGACTTTTCTGACAGAATGTCTGGCTTTGAGAAGGAGGGGAAAGCTGTTGAGTTCTGGTGTTTTGGGGTGGGTTGGTTTGGGGTTTTTGGGGGGCACAGGGGATTGTTGGGTTTTTTGGTTTTGGTTTTCCGGGTTTGGGGTGGAGGGTTGTTTCTGTTTGGGGATTTTCTGTTTTGTTTGGGGTTTTTTTTCTTTTTTAGTTGGGGGTTTTTTGGTGGGTTGTTTTTTTTTTACCTTGAATTTAGCTAGGTCTTCAGCATAGTATCCTATAATATTATTGAATTGGTGAGATATGGGCTGGATAAGTGGATGGCAAGGTGGCTGAAAGAATTGGCTGGACTGCTAGGCTCATAGGGTGGTGATCCATGGTATAAAGTCTAGCTGGTGGTTACTAATGGCATTTCACAGGGATTGATACAGTATTTCGTGCCTTTATTAACAATGTGGACAGTGAGATAGAGTGCTTTTTGAGCAAGTTGGGAGTTTATACCACATTGGGGGAATAGTTGACTGGCTGGAGGGTAGGGCTAATATTGCAAGGCACCTCAACTTTCTGGAGAAACAGACTGACAATAACTTCAGGAAGTGCAACAAAGGCAAGTAAAATGTCCTAAATCCAGGACAAAAGAACACCATGCTGCAATATGGATGTGGAAAGCTGACTGGCTGGAAAGCAGCTTTGCGGACCTTGGAGTTCCTTTTGGCAAGCTGATGAATGTGAGTCAGCAGAGAAACACCTATGCAATTATCAGCTGTGTCCTAGATGCTATTAGCAAGAGTCCAGCCGCAGGGCCAGGGGAGTGACTAGTGTCTTGTATTTGGCAATTATGAGATCTCATGGAGACAGCGCTCAGTCCAATTTGGGGCACCCCAGGACCAGGCTTACTGACGTACTGGAGTAGTTCAGCAGAGGGCTGCTGAAATGATTAGGAGGATGGAGCACATGAGGCATGAGAAGTGGATTTGTTGAGCTTTTGAAGAGAAATCTAGGAGGAGATCTTACTGCTGTCTATGAATGCCTAATGGGAGGGTGTAGAGAAGGCAGAGCCAGACTGTCTTGTAGTCAGACAGGTCTTACAGAGATAGGATGACAGGTAACAGGACAAGTTGGAACACAAGAAATTGCAGTTAGGTGCAAGGAAAAATATTTTACCCTAAGGGTGGTCAAATATTGGAACAGATTACTCAAAGTGGCTGTGGTATTTCTGTCCTTGGAAATATTGAAAACACAACTGCACAGGGACCTGAGCAACCTCATCTGATTGGACCTGATTGGAGCAGGAGATTGGATTAGATGACCTCCAGAGGTCCTTCGCAACCTAAGCTATTCTGTGATCCCACAAAAAGAAATTTTCACTGTGTGTACAGAATTGCCTTTGCCTTTTGGCTTTCCTGATGACCGCATAAAATGGGATTTGTTCAGGCTTTGAAATTAAGTCACTGTGTGTAGCAGGCCTTTATGTAATACTAATCAGTGCTTCAAGGCAATTTATACTATTAAAGAGATATTTAAAAAATATTGATTATGACTCTAATAGTGACAATTCAGAGAACTATTTTTCTGGTCCTCATTTTGATGTGCACTAATGCTGAACAGACTTTCCTGGCCACTCAGCCAGCCATTGCTTCCTCCTGTGTTGTGAAGGGTTGGTTAAGCCAGTTATCCTTTTGCTAGGCGTTCTCTTAACAGGAGTTTTGGGGATCCTAGCGATTTCTCCAAGCGTTGCATTCCAGTAGGTCAGCCAACGTTCGTGATGCCGTTCAGATCTTTTTCTGCTATTTGTGGCAAGCAGTAAGAAAACAGGAGTGTACAATTATCTTTCACTTCCCTAAGACTGTCCAGAAGGGTAAAAAAATAGATCTTTTGAAAAGAGGAAATATATTTGGGCATAATAAAGATCCTCTAGAAAGTCAGACTATAAGACACTTACCTAGAGCTTTGTCCCTCAAAGTAGAAGTGAGACTGTGATGGGATCAGTTTGGATGTAGCATGTTGTGAGCAGAGCTGCAGGACTGCATTCTCCTGAATGATACATTGCTGAATCATAAGCTGACCCACACTTTCCAAAGTCCAGAAGAAACGTTGATCCATTAAATCACTGCCTGACAGCTTGTCTCTTTCACCAGCTCTGTACCTACACCTGTCTTTTTTTCTTCGGTCTACTTTTTTTGTCATCTGCTCGCCAGATACCCTGCAGTTTCTAGTTGTGACAGTTAGGTGTGAGTTACTTTGTGAGTCTGGGATAGGGTGGGTTTGTACAGCATTTTGTGTAGCTCCATTCTTGCTCTCCTCTACAATCCCTGTGTATATACAGATCAAATAGGGATTTCTGGGTGAACTGGAAATGAATACTTCCAAAACTCCATTAGCACCAGTGAGATGCTCCCAGTTCGCTTCACTTTTTCAGGAAGTCCCTGCAACGGGAACTTTGGGTGGTGATCCATGTGGTTGAACTGACTGTCTGAGAGGAGGCCTGGACTCACATGGTGAATCCATGCTTGGAAAGTACTTCGGAAGTATAGGAGGAATTTGATTCCCTCAAATCTCAGTTGCTGTTTAAACTTGCATTATATTCAGGTTGATAGTGGTATGGTACATACACAGATGTTTTCCCAGTTTCTCA
This sequence comes from Buteo buteo, assembly GCF_964188355.1. NCBI lineage: Eukaryota > Metazoa > Chordata > Aves > Accipitriformes > Accipitridae > Buteo > Buteo buteo. The sequence goes on along the minus strand of NC_134190.1, from coordinate 6,190,784 downwards.
GTTAAGGCATTGATTCAACAAAGCCATCTAGCACATGCACTGTATCAAGTATGTAAATAGTGCCTGTAAAACCCATGCTGAATAAATAAGGGGAAACTCAAATAATTGAAGAGAAAATACATTTGTGTAGGGTAAGCTCATTCTGAACAATGAGCACATTTAAAATGAATTGGATTTTTCCAAGCCTTTCTCTCTGTCTTTGGCTATGATTTTTTTTTTTTTAATTCTAAGGGTGTGATCAGGAATGACAGGGTCAAATTGATTGTCCTCATGTCTGTAGGCAGTTTTTCACAAACATTTAAGTCAGACCTCCCCTTGGCAGATGGTCTTTCAGATTTCTGTGGTGCAGTGGGAGAGGTATTTCTATGGTCTGTACAGCACTGCAGGCTGACCTAAGAATTCACTGTTGGAGAAGGAATAGTAAGGAGGTCAGGCAGTTATTGATAAGCATATGTGGGCTACCAAGGTCAGAATCGGGGGCCTCCCACCGAGGCAGCCTGCAGAGGATTGTGCTGCTGGAGAAGCCACTCCTGTTCACATTAGAAAATCTCCCAGGAAAGAGAAGAACAAGAAGGGAAGGAGAAGAAAGAAATAAGGGGGTTTTGTGATTGAATTTCATTTGTATAAAGGTACAGCAGGTTAACAAATAGGAGAATTTCAGCGGGATTAGTGTCTGATATTTTAACACCTTCAGATGTTTTTGTAGATTGAAGTAAAGTCATTTTTTCACATGGAGTAAATTTCCCTTCAATTTAAAAGATGTTTACTACTGCTGAAAACAGTGTTTACAATAGTGGCATGAGGATAAAGCAAAATAAAAAACACTAGAAAATTTTTATTAAAGAAATGAATCTTCTTAAGTGCTCTTTAAAACAGAAATGCACATGTCTTGTAAAAGTGACAACTGTTGGATTTCTTGTCTTCTCTATGACAAGGGTTGTTTAGACTACCCCACAAAAATGAAGTTAAAACCCTTGTCAGATAATCTGCAATGAATATTCTTTATATTGAAATGTTGGAGAAGGAATAGGCTCAGAACCTCCTTAATTTACTTGGAACCTATTCTTTTTCCAACATTTATCATTCTCAGTCATCTCCAATTACAGCAGAGCAGAGATCAGAAGCCAGCTGTTGAGGTTACTCTTTTGTGCTGGGTAGTGATGGCAGAGTGAGAAATAAACTATGAGCTGTGACCAAAGGCAGACTTGTAATTACTTGAATATAATGATAATTGGCCTTAATACTGTAACAAATGCTCTGAGTTTGCACATGCAAACTCTGCAGTTTGGATCAATTTTCTTGTTTACAAAATCAGCTTGCTTTTATTAGCACCAAAATTGCCCAGTAACAGAATGGTGAATAATCAAGTGTGGTTCACTGCAAAAGAAAGGAAAAAAATACCGTACATGGTTAGACAGTCGATTTAAATAGGTTCCTATGTAGGGCTGGAGTTTAGAGGGGAAGGGGTTTGAGTGAGAATGGGAAGTGTTGGTTCACTTTATTAATACTGTTTGAGAGGTCTGTTGTTTTCTCCTCTTACCTGGTGTAAGTTTAGACTCCTAAACTCAGGACGCAAAGGACTAGAATAAACAGCCTGACAATAGTTGACACCAAACCTCTATCACACACAGTTGTGTACAAAGTTGATTTACCCTGCTTGTAAATACTTAGCACTCAGAGCAGCTTTCAGTGTTTGAAGATCCGTTTTGTCAGCCTGAAACTGGGACATGAACTTTCTCTTAAAATACAGGTGTCCATTCCCCCCATGTTAAGACTACATCCTTAGTTCTCTCAGCATGAATTATGCCCATTTCTAGTTGTTTAACACCCTGATCGGAGAGCAGATGAGACAGTTATTCCTGTTGTTGCTGATTTACTGTTACAGCTGCTTCCTCTTCTTGTGATTTAATTTGAAGTTTCAGCCCACCAGGGGGCTAATGGTCCCCACCTATGCAGTTTTAAAAGCTCACTGTTGTTTTCCACTGGAACATTATTTCCATTCCTAGCCAGTGATTTATTTTTTTTCCTCAGTGTTAATCTGGTAACTGTGAGGCAGTATTCCATTAGCCATTTTCATTAAAAAACAAAAAACAAAAAAACCAAACCAAACCCCACCAAACCCAAAACTCATGCAACTATTTAGACTGAAAGCTTAAAAATGAGAAGTACTCTGTTTTGCAGTGTTCTCCTGGCTATTAGAGACTGATCTAAAAAAAGACAACAGGACGTTAGGCATGATTGAGATCCTTTGTTTCTCTTATTTTTAAAACATACCATATAAATCACTTCTTTTTTTCCATATCTCAGGAAAATGTAGGGCAGGCGGCAAACCCTAGAGTGTGTTTCATGGTGTGGTACTGCCTGTGGTGAGATGAATTCCGAAAACATTAGCAACTGCAGTGGAATCCAAGGTGTGATTGTATACTGCTAGCAGATTCTGCATACCTGATCAGGCATAGGGGAGCTCAGATTGAGTGTGACTACAAAGTTGTGACTGCAAGCTGCATAACCAAAGAGCAGTACATCAGGAATACTTTCCACCAGACTTCTTACGAGAACAGAATTATACATCTCTCTCATTAACTTATTCTTGAAGCAAAACTTAAGAAGTGATGAGCTTCTTGGTTTACCTTGATTTTTAAGTATTCTTAGTTCTAAATAATAAATGGCCTTGAAAACTTTTCTGAACAAACAAAATTAACTGTGATGTTCAGCATAGCCTGCTGTCCGCCTTTATTGTTATAGCGTGAGTTTAAAAGTGCCAGTCTTGAGTTCACATTTTTGCAAAGCTTCTGGTTTTCTAGGTTTATTACTTTTTATGTGATTAAAGTCTGGGTATGTGTTTGTTTTCCTCATCTTAAGTATATATTTGTAATATAAACATTTATATTTTGCGATACCTTCTCTGCTGGTCCAAAGAGTGCTTTGATGAATTACACATCTTGTAGTAGTGTTTGGAAGTTTTCTTTACTGGTTCATCATTGGTATTAGAAATTTAGCTCTTCACTGAGTTTATGGTATCTTATCTCACTGGGAATCACAGGAGTCTTCTTCCCAGCCACCCTGTTTTCGATGGCTTATTTCTTGCTTTGGGGTGGTGAGGAGGGAGAGGGGGATTGCATTGCAAAAAGGGTGGAAGCTGGGCAGACTGATAAAAAGAGGCTGCGTGAAACCTTATTGCTTTCGACTATTATTAAAGGGTGGTGCAATATTTCCCCTCTTTGAGCAGGAGGATAGTATTACCAAATATCAGTGTTCAAGGTCACTGCTTTTTACAATATAAATCAAATATACTACTTCCTAAGGCCCTGATTGATGGAAAATAAAGTATTAACTGCCCAGAAACAGGTTTTCCAACACTATCACTCAATTATGCAGTGGTCACTAACCTTTTCAGGACAACCTTAATATTGCATTGCTAATTGTATAATTTAAAGAATACAGGTTTTTAATAGTTATTCCAGGAGGATTATTAATCACTGTGCTTTAGAGCAATTTTTGCTTATTGGAAGCTTACCAGTTTATAAGTTAACTAGTAGTAACAACCATTAATGCAAACTCTTTGCTTGGGTAATGTAACTTGTGGTGTTCAATGAATTAGACTCAAAAAATAGAGCAAGTACTAAACTTGACTGCCTTGCTGTAGAGGCAGCACAGAATTAGTCATCGGCTGTGAATGTTAATCACTCCACAGCAATGATAATTTACAGCATTGTTGTAGCACTCTTGTGCTCATAAAATGAACTTAATAACCCACTGCTACCCATGGGATAAGCCTTCCTTCTCCTTCCCTCCCCCTTGCAATTGAATACCCAGTCTGGCTGCATAATAGCCTTGTGAAATACTGCATTAGAAAGAGTGAGCAGCTGTATGATAAAATAAACAGCTCTAAAACAGATTTGTTAATTATCTCTTTCTTTTATTCACAGAGGGTGTTTGTGAGATATGGCTGACCAGTGAAGACACAGGGGCTTACGGCAGAGATATTGGCACAGACCTCCCTACGCTTCTGTGGAAGCTGGTTGAAGCTATTCCTGAGGGAGCTATGCTGAGGCTTGGCATGACAAACCCTCCCTATATTTTAGAGCATCTGGAGGTAAGGAAGAAAAGAATCATTTATATGCCGGCATAGACATTCATTGAGTGAGTCAGCATGGAACCTTGTGTATAGTGCATTTCATTTTAAGCTGTGGCTTGAAAAAATTACGGATTTCAAGTAAATTTATAGAATTAGACTAATAGTGTTAAGCCATTTGCCTGACAGAGCAAGTTATCGAGATAATAAGATATTCAAATCATTTTGGAATGATAATATTACTGAGGTCTCTGACCTGTGGAGCTTTATTATAGCGATGTTGCATTTGTGTGTATGTCTAGTGTTTCCAAGAAGTAAAAGAAATGTCATTAGCAGGCAATGGACTATGGGATTGAATTTGTCTTCCTGCTACACCTCAGACAAATATTTCCAGAAACACTATGCTGGTCTCACTCAACGACATAATCATTATCCTATGTCAAATGCTATTCTGAGAGTGTGTAGAGCTTCCATGATAAGAAATGGAAAGTCTAAGTGTAATCTGTGTTAAAAAAATTGTAACAAAGTAGTTCAATGAGATCAGAAGCAACAAAGTGTACAACAATGTGAATTTGAAAGAATATCGTATGTGTGCAGAGCAGGAAATGAGAGTTTTGTCTCAAATATAGGTTGATTTGGTTGGATTCTGTCACCAAATTAATTTATTGAAATTTATAGGAACTGTTTATAGAAAGAACCTAACTTTAAAGAGGAGGAAACAGCAAGGAAGGATATAGCTTAAGGTAAATTCTGTAACCATGTGCCTCGGCAATGTTCAGATAAATAGGTGGTGTCCATGCTGCTTTTCCCCAAGATGTTATAGAATTAATAGTTGCACTTACATTTTCTTAAGATGTTGAGGACAGTATTTTCTCACCAGAGTGCCATAACTGCACCTCTCCCCGTTGAAGCGCATGGGCTAGAGGAATTTAATCTTGATAGGAATAAGCAGTTTTTCATTTCAGCAGCTAAAGAATAGAAGCTGCAGAAAACTGCAAGAAATTTCACAGGCTGTTATTTTATTCTTTTGTTTAACATACACTTCACTAAGATAGAGTCTTAACAACACACTAAACAGAAATCTTTAGGAAGTGGTTTGGTTGTGTTTTTTAGAGCTTTGCATTCTGTCTTGAACTCTCAAATCTGTCACAAGTTTTTCTTCTGTTTTTTATTTGAACTTTTTTCAGCATCTCGTACAAAAGCAAATCAAGCTTTTAGCAATTTTCAGTTAGTGTCTGCTTTCATTTTTAAGTCGCATTATTAAAAGTGTTTTGGCATAGACCGCCACTTTTGTCACTGCTGCTCATCTTATGAGTACTCTCAGAAGCTTTTTAAAAAAAAATTAAAAATCAGTTGCTGGAAGTAAGAAACTGCTAAGGGGCACTGTAGTAGTCTTAATTTGATATAATCTGAGCAAGGTGGAAAGTATATTGCTTTCCTTCAGTCAGTAGCCATCTTAGTGAGTGTGAGCATGTCACAAATCTGTGAATGGTTTTGATTTATGATCTCTAATCTCCCTGTTTCTGAATTTTCTAGAAAGTCCTGTAGGTAGGACTCTCTTTGACCTGACTCATATTCAGGAAAAGTACTCTTAATCTCTTTAAAGATGCATCTTTAAGTGTGATGGCAGAATGAGAGGAATTCATGAAAGCCTATTGAAAATGCGTGTCTTGAATGTCACTGTGCAAACATGTGTTATGTGTACACCAGCCTTTTTGTATAATAGCAACATCTGCTGTTGCTTGTCCTCTTTAGTGTTTCTTACGATTTCCAGTTTATATGATGTTTTTTAAGGATTATTTAATCACATTTCTGTGTTTCATGTATGACCAAGAATTTCTGAGCTTGTAATTCGGTGAAATAATTTTTATGATTTGGCAAACTACATTTGTAAAACTTTTTTTACCTTCTGCATTTTTGTCTAGTCCCCTCTTCCAAGCTTACCAGACTTGTATCTGAAAGATCACTAGGGAATGCTGGCAGTCTCCTGTATACATTTTCACCAGACAAAATAAACTTCTTATGGGGAATGTGCTTTTAACTTTCTGGTTGAGGAAAGGGCAAAACTATGATTTGTTTAAAAAAACAAAACAAATGAAATGAGAAGTTGATTAACCTTCATGTCAGTTGATTAGGATAAAATCCAGATGTAATTCTGTTATCTCCTAAGAAAAGTATGAAGCTGTGTTATTGGTTGCAAACATCTTTTATTAATTGTTTTAAAAGGTGCTGCATTTTATGAATTTATTTTGTTAGAAGTCATGTTGCTAACTAGGATGTTGTTTGGCTTTCTGCAAAAAAATTTTACATGGGAAAATGTACTAATTGTATGTCACTTTTTATATCCAATGAAAAGGAAAAAGACATTCCAATCCTGTATCTTTTTAAAAAAATAAGAAATCTTCAGCAATTGCATAGAACTGTACATATGCAACTGCTAGGCAAGGGTGTATTTCACTTTAGTAATGAACACGTGTCTGATAAGTGGTATAGAGCAACAGCAGTCATGTAAAAGCATAAATTAATTTTAAGATCTGGACAGAGCTTCCCTGGAGACTCAGCCTAAAAGCAATTATTTCGATTAATTTACAGTTTTTGCCATATTTATTGGAGCTTACCTGCAGGTAAAAGGTTTGGCCACTTTTATGTCTGTCTTGTTCTTGTAACCTCCAAAGCTAATAACAAAGCTTATATAAATAGATTTGTTTTCTCCAATAACACTCAGTCGTAAGTTAAATATTTTAAAAATACCAGTTTCCAAACACCTAATGTACATTTTTTAAATACTGATTTGTAGTAGTGCATGAACTCCTCTACCATTAGAACTGGTTTTGTACTTAAATACAAGTTTTTAAAACATTTCACAAATATCTGTTTTCCTTCAAATAGCTATGTATTTTAATCTCTGATCATTCAAAGCGCGAGGTCACTGGCATGATTGAGTGCTTGGAATTTGCAGGTTTCTTTTACTCTTCACTGCAGTTTCTGCACCTTTCAGTTGTCAGAGTGGGAAGAGACTGGAAATAAAAAGAACAGGGAGGTACAGATTAATGCCATGAATTGTAGGTGGCGCAGCTGCAGTAGAAGCAAAGAATTTGTTAGACCATAATGACAATGCTCATGTCCTCAATGAATGAGGAGAAAGTTGCACCTATGGATAATATGATTGAATAAAGGACTAAAAATTTAAAAATGCATAATTTCATATACAACTGAAGCCTAATTTGCACAAAGTGTTCTAGCTGTGTATGGAGTCATACACAGAGGGGAGGTATCTTGAGTGGTGGGTTTTGCTGCCCTTGCCCCACATCTCAGTCCTTTGAAATATGCCCAGCTTACATTGTTTCTGTTGTTCAGGTGGATCTTTAAGATGTAGCTATACTTGAGGTACTTCAGTTACATATTAATTTGTGTCTTGATGGTTCTCAGGAAAATAGATTGTATCCACTGACTAAAATAATATGCTTTGTCATACTATATGTATTTTCTATATATGGGTGGAATAGCTTTCTTCTTCATTAAAAGATACTTAGCCCACTTTTTGGTAACCTGCTTGATAAACTGCTTATAGATTGAAATTTATTTGCAAGTGCCAAAAAGTGCTTACAGGTTCTTATTTTTTCCTGAGAAAAATCATTTCATAAACATACTCTGAGATATTGTCTGCTTAGAAAGTGCACAGTGGATGGGATTATGACCAGAGATCTGTTTAAGGTGTTGGCAATGTTTCCTTTGTACCGTACGCTCAGGTCTGTGGCTGGGCTTTGGCTCTGTGAGTCTTTTGACTCGTTAACATAGTGCCCACACTCACAGGTTCTCTGGAAATAAAAATGGAGGAACAGAAGCTGCCACTCATCTCGGGAGTGTTTCATCTGCCTCTGTATCTGGGAATCAGTCTCTTAGTATCCACTAAGAAGAGCCAGCCAACAGCTGTGCTATTTTGCTGATACTGGAGGCCAGCACAAGGGGAGGAGGATGAGGAGGAAGAGGAGGAAGGCTTCCCTTGGGTCAGGAGTGGTGGGACTAGAGCAGAGGAGGGGGCAAAGGAAAGCTGTGGGTGCTTCTAACTCGACTTGAGGCTCTCAAGTGCCTCCCAGTGCCTTCAGGTACTACTGTCAGGTAAATGCCATTCTGTCCTTAAAGATGTTTGTCATTTCAGGGGAGGCTGTTAATCTCATGAAAATCATCGTTATACTTCTGAGGTACGGTCTGACAATTTAGTACTTTTAGGGTTTTTTTCAGGAAATATGGTGGTAGTAGTGCCTTATGTATTTACAGATGCATGTAGCATGAACAGTTTTGGGATGAAAAGCAACCATATGTTTTCAAATGATAAATTCTGCATTCAGTTGGGCCTTCTTACTTGTAAACAAAGAAATATTTGGAACCATGCAGTGTTTTATAGTCATGCAAAATATTAAACACTTTTTTATATGCTGCATACTGAGCTAAGTCATTAGAAAAAGAGCCTTTATCACAACTATTCAGCATATAATCTAAAATACTCGATTTTTTATCTGCTGTTTTCTTCAGCTGCAGATGTCTGTGCTTACATTAGTGAGTAGTATGAAGCAACAAGAGCAGATCAGGAAATTGCAGAATTTGGTAGTGACGCCACTATATCTACATTATCTTCATTTTGGAGTCCTTGCTTCAAAATAAATCTAATCCCCTTAACCAAACTTTCCCACTACCCATGGTCCAAAGCTGTTTCGAAGGCAGTTCATTGGTTTGAATCCCTCTGTTCCCATCAAGGGCTTGGAACACATTTGCTGTGAACCCGGAGTATGGCTACTGCTCTCATTTCCTTGGAAATGAATTTGGTTTGCCCAGCCCAAAGTCACCCTGTGGACTGAACTAAACCTGTGGCCAGGAAGGAAGCATGGGAACTTGCACTTTACAATTTCACTGCTGCTTTCAGCCACCACATTAATGTGAACACAGCCAGTGCTAGTATTGTCCTACGTGAGGCTTGTTGGTATGACAGAGAGGGTTATTTAGTGTGTTTTAAAAAACTGAAGGACCTGAGACCCTAACGTTGTTTCTCTTGATCGTGGTGCTAAGACTGAGAAAGAAGTTGGAGTTCACAGTTTAGCTGCAGGAGACATCCTCAGTTTTCCTCTCAGAGAAAATCTGGGCAACCAATGGAGATAGTATTACTTTTTCCAGAGTGCGCTCTCGCAGTCTTAGCAGTCTGTTTGAATGTATACATCATGAAGCATATAGCTTGCTTGTTTGAAATGTGGTCTCAAACTGCGATTTTGAGATGTGTGCCCTTGTCCAGTGTCTGTTCTCTCCTAATATGTTGATGCCGCGTGGTATTGAGGAGAACTTGGGATTTTATCTACATGGCAGAAAATTTTTGTAAATGGACAAGAACTATGGTCAGGGATAAATGTTTTAGCTCGGAATTTATTTTATAAGATGTTAAAGTGAAGGAAAAGGTTGGTATTAGGATCAATTTTATAGTCCTAGCAAAGCCTGCAATGAATGCACATGTGTACAGTTACCTTGTGTACGCTTACCCATATGTCTTTGCACAGAGCTACTGTTCGAATTACACAGACTGCCAGATGGCAAAGATGTTATCATCCTATAGTATCAACATGTACCAAAAGTACATAAGGTATATATCCTGCTTCAGATGTAACCTCCAGGCATTTATTCTAGACAATCATTCAATCATATTACGGACTTATTGGCTAGTGCTCTAGTGAGACAATGTTTTACATCCACTTGCAGTGACAGATGGAGAGGAAGGGTTGGGAAAAATCCATTAAAACAGTAGTAGTAGATAAACGGTGAACAGAGTCTGAAAAGTAAAAAAAAATGAGGCCAAATGTATAGCAGGTTGAAATGAATTAATGTTAGCGGCATGGTGTTAGAGACTAATTTTGCCTTGAATATATTTCACTTTTCCTTAGGTTTTTACCTTCATTTTCTTGTTCAGTATCTGGAGTTCTGTCCAAATCGAAAGGGAGTACAGATCATCCAGACTGTAAAAGGGCAGGGGCTTGCATCCCAGCCTTAGCTTACCTCACTTGCAGATTTAACACTAACTGTACTTCCAGTTGTCTGGGATTTTAGTACAGCACTTTCTGTGAGTGATGGGACACTTCCAAATCTGTATAAAGGAGGCAGTTCACACCTGCCATTCCTGTAAGTGCTTAATTTCACATGACTAGATGAGTAGTCATCTTTGTCACCTGTCAAAATGAGTCTGTCTCAAACCATACCATATGCCATCTGTGGGCTTTATCTCCGTTATTAATTCAGGACACTTGAGTGATACACCAACCATTGAGATGGAGTCTGCATGGCGGCAGTGTCTTTAAATGCATAAGGAGTGCCAAGTGTACCACGAGTTGCAATAGTATTTCTTTGCTCTTTTGCTTTGATTTTTCATGTCAGCTCGGTGTTTATGTTCCTTAACCTCATTGAAGCCGATACCCTACAGATGGCTTCCTCAAACGTGCCCTGACACAGCACATAGATACATATTACAGTAAAATACTAACTCACTTTTCTTTTTTCCACATTGTTCTTTTTTCTTCTGAGTGCACCAAACGTTTTTGAGCATTGTGCATAAGTTCAAGTTTTGAATAAGCTAGAGTGTAAGCTGATTTGAAATGCGTTTAAAAAGGGAATAATATGCACACATTCTTCAACTGCAAATAAAAGGGCAGCATGATTTCAGGAATTAAAAGGCCTTTAGGGCATATAATTGCTTTGTTTCTAGTATTATTTTTGTCATTTTCATAGACTGATGTATTTGAAAGTGCCAATTAAAATCTGTTGATTTGACCAGAAAAAATGAAAACTGTGACATACATTTAAATAAATGAATAGTTAAGCCCCTGACCTCTTATTACTGTGAGTTTTGTAGTGTTTTGTAGTCAGTGGACCATGCAACTTTCCCTTGCTGTAATTACATAGTTGTCTCTATGCAAACTGTGTTTGTCTTGCTAGTAGTAAAATTGAAAGAAATCTCGGATACTAAGGGGAGAAGGAGAGGGGCATCTGGGCTTCTAAAAAAGAAAAAAAAAGGGAGGGTGGGAAGGGATAATTACCATTTCCTTTGGTATTACGTTAAATGCTTATTCATCCTATGGAGGCTGTATGTGCATCTTTGCTTACTCTGTGTATTCCAGCTTTTTATATTTTTAGTACTAAAATACTCTGTATCTCCTGTTCTTCCTCTTAAAGGGTTCTTTGTCTTTGGGGTGTCCGAATACAGCATATTTCCTTGAAATTAATCCTTAAGATATAGTGTCATGGGAACTTTTTCAGTGGTGAACTCACCCCAGAGTGAACATATATTTGGGTATTATGGGGGTAGGAAAGGGATGAATCTCTGCTGTGCTTTGAGATGCATTTTGTCACACTACTTTCTGTAATCTAGAGTTTTAAGGTATCAAACTCAGCAGGGCCTAATGTCCGTAAATGCTTGGTGACGTGTTTGCTGCCAACTGGTGGAATAAATGGCTTAATAAATGTCAAAATAAGAGCCCATCTTACTCTTCTTGAAGGTTTTATGTTGTATTTGTGAATCTTGGGTGTTCTCAAAAACCTTAAAGGTGTTATTGTATTGAGAACTTTGATGAACAATAAAGGTTTGCTTCAAGATAACATAGAAGGGAATATTTGTGGTGCTGGGAGAATGAAGCTCCTGTTCTTTGTAACACTAGTAGAAAAAAAGCTTTGAGAAACACAGAGAAAGAACTGTGTTTATTTATGCAAGATTCAGTTCTCCATCAGAATGTTTTATGCATGCATCTAGTGCTCTGCTGTATTTAATAATCTATGCATAAAAATCGGTGTTGCAAAAAGGGGTTAACATTAAATAGCACATTGCTTGACCAGTTAAAGCTGTGCGTACTAACTGTACCTTAATTATGATTTGCTCATATGAATGTTTCTCTTGCTTGTTAGATATCACAAGAACGAAGAGTATTTAAATGCAGACAGATCCACACTCAATCTTGTGTTGTGTGTCAGGTCGTCTGTCAATTACTTATAATGCTGTCTCATCGTAGCAGACCTTTGGAGCTGTGGTTTACTTCGTTGGTGGATTATTAACAGAAAATAAAAGTCACCATTAATTGAGCGGTTTCTTCAAAGAACGGGTAGTACACATATGGGAAACTTCATTTTTGCTAAATAAAATGGGAATTTTAGCAGTTGCCATGCACTTCAAGGCATTGGGGTAGAAACTATTATCAAATATATAGCTTGCATAACAAACTGTGCCATCTTCTCTCAATATTTCTGCCCTCAATGAAAAACAAATAAGATCTCACTTTCCTAGTTATTTATATTATAATAAGTAAAGTTCCACCAACTACTCTCCATGCTCATTCAAAAGCTTCTATTTAGTTTAGATGCATAAACCTTCTTGTTTTCTTTGATAGATGAGCTGTCACATTCACTGTGCTTTGCAACATCATCTACATAATCTTCAGTAAGACTGCTTGCTTCGTTAAGCTTTGGCATTTGTTTAAAAAAAGTTTGGGTTGGGTTTGGGTTTTTTTGAGGTGATTATTCTTTTAAAATGAGAAAAAGGAAATATAATGTGTTCTAGAAACTTTAATAAAACTGCACAATAATATTGGCTGTGGGTTTTTGTACCATTGTGAATTGAGGAAAGACATAAAATCTCTTCTACCTAGTCTTTGAATTCAATTAGTTTAGTTATGTTAAATGTGCAAGAGCTGCTGAAGAATGTAAATTCTATGATATCAATCTTGTCATTATGGTTTTGAATATTTTTATTCTGTTTTGCTATGAAATTTAGCTCAGTGAATTGGATATTTATGAAAGAAAGTGATAGCACTTGCCTAAAGGTTTAGGTTTTGATTAAATCCTTCCACTATTTTCCTTCCACTGTAACCTGCTAAAGCAGATGCTATTTTAGGTATTGTACTATCTTGTTTGAAATAGAGGGAAACAATAGGCAGGCTTCCTGGCACTGCTCTGTCTTGGTGCAGCTGAACTCTGGTGGGGTGTGCCGTTCATTCTATGACTTTCTTCTGAGCAGAAACCATCAATTATTTTATATCATATGGGATTCTCATTTTTGAGGTGGTGGACAAATGCATAGTATGGATGAAACCAGCAATCCATTTCACTCATCCGGGTTTCTGAAAACAAAAAGCTAGTGTGACAGTCCTACTTGCCTATTGTAAGTGTGTGCCTCTATGCTTCAATTCATTTTCAAGGTTTTATTAGCATAAAGTATGATTGAGACAGAGTTGTTCAAAGTAGCAGTGTGCTGTTGCAATAAATCATCTTTTTAGGGAACTTCCTAATATGTTTCTAACACATGCTGCAAAGAGGAGTATTAATTTACTTCCAGCAAAAAATATTTCATTTGAGGAGTGCTTAATGATGAGAAATTAGAGAGCACCATGGAGAAAATGAAAAAGTGCATATTTTTTTGCACATCAGAATTAATCATTTCACAAGGAATTAGCATTAGCTATTTGGTTGGTTGGCTTTAAGTCATTAAGCCATCACTGTAGCTGTTAATTAAATGTACATTTTACCTTAAAGTGAATCTGTTCATTGAAACTGGACAAACAGCGCCCTGAAGCTCCATAAAGTCTCTTTAGCATTGTAATGATGGCTGCAGCAGTAACAGTTTTCATCTTTGAAAGCACTGAACTATTTACTGCATGTTTCCAACCCCACAACTTCCATCAGTTCATGTGGGAACTGAAGGTGTGTGATACCTTGAGGAAGTCAGTGTGGTACTATTAATGCTGAATGCGTCGCTGAATCAGCTGTGTTTCGGTGACACACTTGCAGAGACTCAGATGTTGTACTTGGGCTCACGGCTCCTTACAGACTGAGTAATAAGCAATCAGCATCTACCCAATGTAGATGCTGATGCTTTACAATTTATCCAATGTAAAGTCAGTCCTACTTTAATATTGGAAGCAGGTTGTGATAGGGATACCAGTTTTCCTATCATGAAGTATTTCGGCAACCCAGGTTAGGATATCTGTATGGAGAATTAGTTTTTATCAGATAAATGCAAAAAATGGTACTCTGCAAAGAGACTCTATTCTCGTATATTCTTTCTCTTCATGTATATCCAAGTTAAGTTGGAGAGAAACATATGTACTTGTTAACTGAGTAGGAGAGGTTTTGGTATTTCTGTGTTTAAAAGTAAAAATCAGGTAGCTAGTATTTGATGCTGTGTGTTTCCTTGTTTGTGCACTGACTCATGCGAAGAGACGCAACAAACCTCAGCGGAAGCTTTGAACTATGAAATACAGTATTGTATTGTGGTATTATCTGAATGTCACTTTTTTTTGCAAGAACTTCTGTTAGCCTGTCCCCATTTTTCATAAAAGAAGATATGGCAAGTTTTTGAAGGCATGTAAATGTTTTTGGTGTGACTTGGTTTGGTTTTTAAGAGATTAGGCTTAATACGTAGCCACGTAGGAGAAAAAATTGCTTAGCTAGTTAGGGCTGTCTATTTTATGAGGTTGGAAGCAGTAGTGAGATCCCATACCTAGGAGAACAGCTGGGAACAGCTAGGGCCGAGCATATGGCTCTCACGTCTAGTTTTCCTATGAGCAAATCACGGCTTGCAGTCTGGTTTATATCCACTTCTAAGGGTGGCCTGAGCTAATACCAGTTTTTTGTTTGGTAATGTAGAAGGCATTTTTCCCATATGACAAAACAGATTTTTGCCCTCCATCTGGCAACCCAAAGATTTGATTTTAAGGTTCAAATTACATTGGTCAGAGTTGTGTGGGCTTCTAACTGCTCCAGTGTGATCTCCCTGTATCCTAATGATAGGATAAGGACGTGGGCATAAGTCATGTCGTATTACATCGGGTAGGGGTTGCCGCTAAGCTTGCCATCGTACGGCTTCATTACATTTCCCCCACTTCATATACAGATGAGGGGGAGGCATTGCCTTCCAACCAGTGTCCTTGGGGAGGTTTGCGATCATACATCCTACACGTTCTTAGTGTTTTTTACAGCCCCATTACTCATGGCGGGTGGGAAGCATGGGGAAGGTTCCCCGTTCATTAGTTTTAACAAAACTGTTACGGGCTTTCCAGACTCGACCATACTGTGTCATCGTTGCCATGCCTGCATCGCTAGATCACATCTGTTCTTGAACTGCACTGCAGCAGAGGAATTTATAAAATGGACTGCAGCCACTTGATTTTTAGCCAGACTGTGCTGGTGGTGGCACCACTGGGCTTCTGAAACAGAACAGTCAGCGGACACCCCTCGTGACATATCCCAAACTAACATCTGCCACAAGGGGATGAAGTTTTGAGGGAGTGCCATTTTGTCATGTTTCCATATAGATGAGGGTTTCTTTGGGCTTCGCTGCTGGCAGAGGGAAAAATCCTTTTGCTAAGAAGCAAGTTACTCAGATCATCGTGACTCAAACACGAGGCAGAATTCAAATACTGGATTTTTGCCTACTTTAGGATAGGGGAAAGAATCACTGTCTGAACAGCTTGCTGGTACTGACATAAAGATGCACAGATATTGATGTTTATTGTCTCTGTGATTCTCCGTGGTTGTGCGTGGTGTCATTACAAACAGAAGGATTGATTTTCTGGTTAGGTAGTTAAATTTGTGTATTGTAATTGCTAGGATAAAATATACTGACTAGATAAAAATCTTTCTGGCAATGTGCCTTGTGTTCTGATGTACTCCAGCTGCTAAGAATTGGAAGAAATAATTTCCTATGTGATAAGTACCCTAAAGGATATTTCACATACATGGTTAGATTCCAAAGGTAGACAACTTTTATTTTTTGTAAAGTCAGCTTAAAACAAATTGTGCTACTCTTTGACCTTTTCATTCCTACATGAAATGTCATTTTCACATAGTGCTTCCCTTCCTTCGTAGACATATTATTAGATTCCAGGGGATAGGGGGAAAGGCAATCAGCTGTTTCAGTCATGATTAAAGACAGAAATTTTCTTTCACAGTCATATGATTTCAAAAAGTTGTTCCTTTATTGTTTCCAGATGGAAATAAAATTATATGTTGCATTTTTCCTTCTAACTGAAATATGTAATTATATCTAGTAATGCAAAGCACTTTGAAAAAAAAAATATTTATAAAAAAGAACAGGAAACAGATGTTAAGCTTAGAATGTTGAGACACTGTAAACTACAATTATGCATTAGCCCATGATGTCCTTCAAGTTCTCTCTGGGATATTAACTAATAATTTTATTAAGTGATGAAATCTAGTATTCTGTGCGCAATCTGTGGTGTGGGAAAATCTGTCAGCATTGACTAAGTATGACTGTTCAGTGCATAGCTGTAATTTAATCAAACCTGTGTGGTAAAGTACTTCAGTGTAGTTTTAGGTGTAGGGAGGATAAAGGTAAGACTGGAACAATCTTACCTTAAAGCTCTGGGTTAGCATGTGATATATATATCACATGAGATATATAACACTTATAAAGTTTGGAAGAGTGATTTAACCAGATTTCTGAGGTAATAATGCAAAATTTTTGTTTAGTTCCTTCTGAACTGCTCACTCCAAGTTTCTGGTTATAAAAGGTAAATTTAAGAACACCAGTGGTACTTAAGAGTGAATGACAAACAGTTGCTCATCAGGTATTTCTATCTTGTGTTTGGTTTGTGTTAATAATTTCTGTTCTGCTAAATTCACCAAGTTAATAGCTATGATCCTGAAGTATTTGGTGGGAAATCAGTTTATCAGTAGGGCCTTTGATTCAGATCTACACCTGAAAATAGAGGAATATACTCAATAGGACTTCAGTGCTTAAAGCTCATGCAGCATATTTTGTGTAGCTTTAGATATAGAAAGTAAGCAAAGAAAGGACTTCACAGTAGAAAGAGTTGTTTGCAACCTCCTCCTCTGTAGAAGGAGCTTTGAGTGTCCAGAACATACCTGAAGCCTGTGACCACAGTAGCTAGGCTGTATTAGGGTTTCCAGATACTTAATGTGTGTGTCACGTGTGCATTTCTGATACGTATGACAAGCAGTTTCCTTTCTAAAGAATGCAAGATCTTTGATATTGAGGGACTAATGTGCATCTTTCTAAAACAAAAGGATGCAGTGGAATAGTCAATAATGTTTTTGAGCTAGTCTTACTGCATACAGGGACCTGTAGTGACAGTTGAAAAGTTCAGTTAATTAATGCCAGGCATTTTGTGTCCTATTAGTACAGAACCAAGGGAAATGACTTTAAATGACAACAGTTGTGTTCTTAATCCTGAAAGATAGTGACAACTGTGATCGCAGAAGCCATATGATTTCTTTTGTTTGAATGTGGGATAACTAGAAGAGGCAGTTCTGACTAGAGTCTTGTCTAACTATGGCTGCTGAACACTGTCGGTTTAGTTCCTCTTACAGGAGGCGTAGTTGAAAGCTCCCTCTTGGCCACATCCCACTGAAGCAGATCAAATGTGAGACCAGCAGGATTCTGCGCGTTACCGTAAGATAAGCAACTAGTGGGTTTGGGGTTGGTTGGGTGGTTTTTTGAGATCCTCTACATAGGAAAACACTTTTTAGATTTTAGGATTTGGTTCTCACTTTTCATACGTTGCAGCAAAATTTTCATTTTTTTTGTGGCAAAGAGAGGAAGATAAATGAAACCAACGTTTTCACATAACTAGAGAATTTCCTCACTTGTGACTTTAAAAACCAAAACTTTGTGGTAAAACAAGGTAGTTTCTCCTTCTTTACTACGAATGGTGTCTCCAACACAGGTAGATAACAAGGTAGTTATGCTTTTTTTTTATTAGTTCCTGCTGGCTTGCAGTGTGTGTCTAGTTTTGTACACAATTTTAAAGTAGCTACTATCATGGAAAGAATCAATCCCTATTTTAAGGTTAAAAAGCAACCCTTAAAAAGTAAGTGTTGTTTAGTATGAATTCAAGGGGGAAGGAACAAAATCTTAAATTTTTAAACATAATATTCCCTGTGTTTGTTTGGGATAGAAATCTGGGTTTTTTTCTATCAAATGATTCTCAGCCTTACAGAAGCTGTAATAAAATAACACTTTTGTAGTTAGAAATTCTAATAAATAGTTTATTACCTTCAAAAAGAATTCACAAAGTGATCACATATTGAAGAGGCTGTTATTCAGAAGATGCCAAATTTGAGAGGAGTGAGAAAGAATTAATTTTTTTTCTGTGTTGTAGGGTGAGTTATTTTTAAGAACTTGGCAGATTCAGAAACATGTTATGAAACTTGACTTTTATTGGTTTCTTATATCATAAATCTGTTTTTGAAGATTGAATTAAGTGCTTTGAACTAAGAGATAAGCAGAATAATAGGCTTGTGGTACATAGCTTAGGTTCTAGCCTTTTTGCCATTTCTCATATTTTAGAAACATATTTTATTACTGATAAGCAAAAAAAATAACAGATGACTACCAGGATGCTTCATATGAACTACTTTTACAATATTTTCTAAAGCTTAAAAGAGAAGCTTTTTGTCACTCTATTTTACTGAACTTATTCTACGCTGTTTCATTTTGAAAATGTATTCTAGCTGAACATCTAAAATTATTAAGGGCATAGGCAAATAGTTCCATTTGAAATGGACACATAAAATTTGTATGGATGCATGGTGGCCTTTTCTTTACTCTTTTATTCATGAAGCCAGCTACCTCCAGCTTCCGCTGAGAGCCAGGTTCATTGCACACAGCCTTTCTGTGCATCAAATTGTACGCCCTCCATTATCAGTATAGTTATTACTGTTATGTTTAGTTTACATACCTGGGATAGATATTCCACTGAATAATGTAACCACTTCTCTTAGACATTTATGTAATAGGTTCTTAGGCAAAAACTTTCAAAACTGCTTTCAGAAGCAGTTCAGGTTTTGTACGTATATGTTTGTCAGATGAAAGGTATGTGTTGAGAGCGTTTTTTCTTCTTGCTCTAAAAATCAGTGCTTTTAAAAGGCAGATACCTGAAAATTAAAAGGCATGAGGGTGTTTACCTTCTCTTTGATCAATCTAGGTCAACCTTGTAGAAATACAGAGAGAAAATCTAGATGCGTGACTAATATTGCTGATTAATGATCTGGAAAGAATTTGTAAATAGTTGCAACTTAACAACTAAATCTGGCAGCAGTATGTGTTTTCAGACAGAATATCTATGCTGTCAAAGGAAACAGGAGAAATGGTCTGAGTGAGCCTGACTGGAGCACGCAGTGTGCACATGGCAGAAGAGCAGGCAGGGCGGCGCTCGGTCCCAGGCCGTGTCCTGTATGCTCACTGTGTGGGGAGAAAGGGAAGACCTTAAGTGAAAACCTGGTTGTACACGTAATATGGTTCTTTGTCCAAGTTCACTTGTTTTTTTCAGGGTGGAGATTAACAGGCCGTACTGTACCATATTGCACACAATCTAGATATTTTTTTGTCTCAAGTTTTAGAAATATTTAAACTTTCTTGCTAGACTGTATGTCCTTAATTGTGTAAATAATAAAAATTAAAGAAATGTGACCACCATATTCTATTCTCCATCTCATGTTCCATCACCCTGCCAAGCCTCAATCACGGCTTGGTTTGACTTTGGTTTGGGGGTTTGTTTGCATTTTGCTGTTACCTTTACTTTGTTTTCTTTCCGACCTTTGTATTTGTACAAAACATAGAACATCCTCTGTCTCTTTTCAAGCTGTCACTCTGCTTTTAGCTGCCCCCTGATTAATTCTATCCATTTTATAGCCAAACACTTTTAATTCCTGGAGTCTTATCTGTGAAATAACACAGGTAACATACTTCAGACCAGTATGGGAGCAGGTTTGCAAATGGCCAGATATACCTTAATTAGCAAATGGCCAACTTGAAGGATACCCCAATTAGAGACAGCGTCATATTGGTATCTGAGTACTTATTTGACTCTGACAAGAAAGCAGCTAACCCTTGCCATCTTCTGAAATTGAAAACAGCCACTGTCCGAAAGCACCGGTTTTCACAGTACTTTGCCTCTGAAATTTTCTCTTAATTGGATAACCAATACTATGTAGAAAACGTTATCCCTATCTCAAAGGAAATGCTGTCCCATAGCTTGCTTCTTATTTTCTTTAAAAACAAAACTGCTTCCAAATATTTTCACCTGTCCCTACTGTTTCAAACTGGGCCACTGCAACTCAGTATTGTTTGGGTTTCAGAAGTATTACTACTGATACTTACCCATATATTAATTTAAAGGAGTTTTCTGTATTGTTTTCATAATGCTTTAAAGCTTTTCTTTCTTTTTTAATAACTCTTAGGAAATGGCAAAGATTCTCAATCATCCAAGAGTATATGCTTTTCTGCACATACCGGTCCAGTCAGCCTCTGACAGTGTGCTCATGGACATGAAAAGAGAATACTGTGTGGCAGACTTCAAACAAGTAGTGGATTTCCTTAAAGAAAAGTAAGTCTACTGATATTTGAGAAAATAACAGTATTGGGTTTTTTGCAATGTCAAGAACATGTGGCTGAAAACACAATTACTTGCAACTTCATAATTAAGGTATGAAAAAGAATGAGCTTCTTTAAGTTTTCAAAGTCTTTGCATTTTCTGTAAGCCCCTTGATGTGGTTTGCCCCTTTGCTTGAGCTTTTATAAGCATCTTAAATCTCTGCATGACATGCTTTTAATTTGTCAATATATTCCTAATCTATTTCAAATAATACATTCTTAAATTATGTTTTTATACTTAAACTACTATATATAGAGTGCTTGAAGTTCAAGTTATTGAAGTCTTCTTTAATGTGGCTTTTGAGCATTGTATACTTTGTGTACTGGAGATGATCCAGCTCCAGCAAATGTGAATGGATTGGTTCGTTGGTTGTTTTTTTTTAAGTAAGTATTTTATGTCCTATAGCTGATATACATTTACATCAATATAGTAATACTCTAATCTTGCTTATGGGACTCATAATTTCTAGGATAATTTCAAAATTATTTCCCTTAACAATGGAGCTAACTAAGTGTGAGAAATAAAAGAGTGTATCGTAATGTGTTTACTTATGCTGACCTCAAGATGAAAGTTACATTCACCTGCAAAACTTTCGTAACTACAAGTAATAATTCAATGCCCAAGGAAGTCTTTTCTTAGCTTTTAAAATTTAACAGTGACATAAATTGATGGATGTTTCTGCACCGATTGTCCTAAAAATAGGTAGCTGGAGAATAATTTCTGTCACATTTTTTGGCTACTTACTCTGTCGTCTTTTTTTGTTGTTTGTGTGCTTGTTTTAATGAATTAAGGGCTGTGAAGTTGTACCTTTCAGTCTTGAATTGCATTAAAATACTTGTACAAAAGAGACTCTAATTTTGATAATCATTTTCATAATCGATTTTTCATGATCATTGCAAAATCCAGCAGTCTAGCTATGTAAAACATGTCATGCAAGAGCTGCATGGGCATTATGATACATAAGAAAGAAAGTCAAACTGTGACACAATAGAATCTATTTTGCAAACTGTATGTGTGGTTTATAGGATATTCCTATGCATCTAGGACAACTGATAGAAACAGAGCTGCTTGTCTTCATACAGATTGATGGGGCATTAATTTTCCACCCTAAACAATGCACATGAATTCTTGGCACCTAATTTTCAAGTGACTATGGGTCAGTGTTAGTTTTTAATTAACAGATATATTGTATTCCCACGTATCTTAAGTGGGAACTGTGTCAGTTTATGTCTTAGTTGACTTGAAGCTGATTCATTATTCTCTTCAGTAGTTTTAGCATTGGCAGCTATTATCATAACAGCAGCTGGATTTTCGATAACCTAGTATAGCTGGCACATGTTGGGGCATATGGGAATTTATTAAATCATTCAGCTTTTGCACACAGAAAAGAGTGAATTACTTAATATCCAAATTTGAAACAGCTGGTCATTGAATATACAGTAATCTATGACATACGTCTTTTTCCACAGGCTTTTTTGTAGTGAACTTAACAAGGAAGAAATAATTGGTTTGATGTCTTAATTTTAAGTAATAATAAACTTTACTTATCCTGCTTATTAAAAAACTACCAAATGATCTAGTAGTTCCTGTTAGAAAACAGTCTCCAAATATTAAGATGGAAAATTCTTTGTACCATATGGCAGCAGGATGAGGAAGCTATGCAAGGCAGAGAAAATGTTTTGGATATTTGAACATGTGCACATCTGTAAAATTAATATTTTTTTTCTTTTGCGCTTAAGAGCATAGTGTCTTCATTTGTAGTCTCTCCTCTTATGGCAGCAGCCAGCTATTACATTCGCATATAGATATTCCCATAAAGATCTCAGCACAAAGTTTGCCAGGACTTAACATTGCTGCAGACAACTCCAGAGCCTAGAGCCAGAATAGCTAAAATTAAATATGTGTTTGAACTACTTTAATAGCCAAAAAGGATTATTTCCATCTTCCATTTATCAAAAAGGAAAAATAAAACAAAAGTAGAGCCCCCTATATCTCCTTTCTCTATTGCTAGGACCATAAAGACATCTAGAAGCTTCCTGCGCAAAATGTACAGGATCTTATGAGTAGATTCCTAATGACGTCTTTGTCTTTAAAATGTGACATCTGCTTTGATAGTATCTTCATGTAAAACTCTACTAAACCAATAATTGTATATGCTGACCTGCTGAAGAAGTAAACCCACACATCAAGAAATTATATGGTTATCAGTTAAGTGCTTAATAACTTGAGTTCAAACATATAAGCAAATAAAAACGAAGTACAGCAAGTAAAAAATGAAGGGAAAAAGGAAAAGAATGAGCCATGTCATCTTTTTTGGTTTTGGATGCCAAGTGATTCCTGAATCTTTTCCCAATCGGGCCATCAAAACACCCTGGGACTTTTTTCTCCCAGAAGAAGGAGCAGATGCCTTTCCTTCCTCTGGAGAGCCAGGAGTGACTGCAGACATATCTCCTTCTGAGAGTATTTATTTATATCCTGCCAGGCACAGAATGCTGTACAGAGAAGCTAGAGTTCTCCAAAGCAATTACTTTTTGTGTTGAAACTCACTTTTGAAAAGAATAGAGCATTCTAGACCATCTGAGACTGAAGTTAGACATGTCACTTTTTTCTTCTCTTTGAGGACTCTTTTTTTCAGGCAGGAACCCTAGAAATGAACTTGGAAAATGAATATTGGTGTTCTAGTGCAGTCTTTTGATATGCAATAGTTTGTTCTTTAGAGCCACTGTCCCCAGTCAGTTGACAACATTTTTGGTTTATCATGAAGAGCGATAGCAAAATGTATAGAATATAAAGCCAGAAACACAAATTCATTAGACTGAAAAACTGAACTACAGAAGTCTTGTTTTATGCTTTTTTTAGAAATTCCTTCTTTGATATTTTGCATTTTTTGCACTGAAATTTCAGTAAATTCAAGTATTCAGAAAAATACTGTTATGCATTTGATAGGTCAGTAGCTGATCTTACAGATGTGTGTGTATATATATATATATATGTTTACTGAGGATCTATTTGTAAGCTATTCTAGAGAGCAACAGCATAAAGGAAATGAGGATGAGCTGATTAATTTAAAAGGTGATCCTGTACAATTTGTACATAGTCTGTAGGGACTAGGGACTAGTGCCCTGGTCTGTAGGCTTTAGGGACTAACACAGTAGTCTGGAGGGACTATTTGCAAGACTGATTCCTGGATGAGATACTAATTTCAACGTGTTTGCAATTAAATACAGGACCTTTAGAAATTGCTGCTTAATAAATTTAATCCAGAGACCAATTTAGTCTTATATCAGAAAGTCTTTTAATTGTGGTGTCATTATATCAAAATGTGAGTTGTTTTTCAAGTGATCTCAACTTCAAGAATCAGCATAACTTATATTTCTGAAAGGTGATGTTTGTAGTTGCAAAAAGAACAAGACTGCTTTAATTATCTCAAAGTTTTGAAACTTAATCCCCTGAAATTTACTTTTGCTGATGAAAGCAAACAATTGGAAGATACTTTAGTTAAAGAATCCTGAGATATGAATGTCATATTCTGTAATTGCTTGAATAATCAGCAATGCGAATATATACCCATCGAAAAAATCCTTAGACTGGTAATGTGGTTTCCAAATCTCTTGTTTGCTGTTGTTGACCATACTATATTCTCTTAACTTTCTGGTCTGTGAAGTGATTAGAACGTTCATCAAAGTTTAGAATAATCTTTCCCTATTACTTGATAAGATAAGAGAATTGTAACACTGAAATCTAGACAAATTAAAGTGGGAAAATTTAGAGCTAGGCTGAAACACTATACCTTTCTGTTTTGGGAAATAGCATAATGCTGAGGAAAAGCTCGGTTTGCTTCCCAGTTTGTTTGTGTTTGTGTACTGAGATAGTGTAATATTAATTGTGGGTGGCTGCTGCTGTTCACTTGAGATTATCTCATAATTCATACCGGAAACATCTGAGCTTTCCAATATCATTTGAAAGCCAGCAAACTTGGGCTGCCGGGGGGAGAGCCACAGCTCTGTCAGGCAGAAAGCTCTATTCTTTTCTGCACTATTTCTCTCTTTTCCATTGAAATCAGATGTACTAATAAGCCTGTCCTAGCCTCCCTTACTTACTTTTAGTGATAATCAAGTATCAATTTTTTGGCATATGTAGATACATAAATGCATGCAGTTGGAAAAAGACACTAAAGGACCAAAAGTAAATGAGTGCAGTGGAAAATAAATCTCAAACTTGGAAGGAGGTTAATCTCTCAGGTGTAAACTCGGATCTTAGTTGCCCCGCAGTTACAGACAACTGCTGAACATCTGAAGAAACTGGAGATCTTGTCCAAATTGAGAGAAGGTGTTAAAGAGTCCTTTGGGACAGCTGGCTTCAGGGAAGCTCCCTTCTTCCCTGTTGCTATACAAGGAGTTAAGACAACAAAAGGTAGCTTCGGCAGCTTCCTAGGCCACCTCTTAATTCTGTTTTTAAGGATTTGGGGGGATTCAGCAGTGGCTGTCTCGTGTTTCCTTTGATCTGCCCTGACTTTTGTCTCTTGTTGCAGTGGCAGCCAGGCTGCATCTGCTTGGATGTTTAGACAGGCTGCTTCAGGGTAAAATAGTGTGGCTGGGAGCAAAGTGGATTTAGCTACTGTCTCCTCCCAATAATGCTGTATATCCGTGTTAGGGGATTTTTACAGCAATATTTTAAGTGTCTGAATGAAACTTTTCATAGCCCACTTTCTCAATATAATTTTTCCAGTATGTTTCTGTACGGCTGCTCTTGCCTTTCTGAGCAGTTTCACAAGCAGTAATTTGTTTCCCAGGTTCTAGTCTTCTGTTGTGACCTTGTTCTTATTCTGGGCATCGTAAGCCACACCATAAAAGCTTATGTGGGCAATCAGCTGTTTATCATGGTCTTTGTATTTCTTGTGGAAGGAGATATCTTGCCATCCGGAAGTCTTCTGCTTGAAAATTTTCTCTATTTTCTAATAGCTAATTTTTGACTGAAATAATGAACAGGGAAGAAATATCTTCCCAAAAGCTTGTTTCTAAATACTACTATTTGGATGGTCAAGAAAATTCCGAACACTGTAAATAACTTGTAACTGTAAATAATTTTCTTCTGAAAGATGTCCATATAGTAAGCTCCTGAATATTATTAAGTCCACATTGAAAGATAAATGGCTAAATGAATCATCACCAGATTTGCAGCTATTACAGACAACCTGCAGTTTTGAAACTATCCCAGGCCTTCTGGCAGTAGTAGTGTCTGTATCACATTATCATGCCAGTTATTGAAACTAGACTTTGAGGGCAGTGAATAGAATAGTTTTAAAATAACCATTTACTATTTTTATATACATTTTTCTGCTCAGTTTCAAAATGCAGGTAATTATGAAGTAGACTATAACAGCTCCCTCACCTTTTTTTGCAGCATGAATCTGTTTCATTTTCTGTCTGAAAATCCGCTTTTGTTTCTCGGAGAGAGACATCGTTGAGCTCGTTTTGCAGATGTGCAAATTGTGGTCCTAACAAACCGTGACAAGTCTTTCAGATTCAGGCTTTTTTTAATGGGTTTTAGTACATCTGTTCTGTCAGTCTAACTGCTGCAAATGCAAATGTCATCTGTTTAAAATCCTTATGACGTTTTCTGCTAAGAAATTGCTGAGTGTATTTGGTACTTATCTGTAATTTTATACTTCAGTCTCTAGACTCTTCTCTCTACTCTGTCTTTTGTCTGCACTTGGAGTCTGAACTAATCACTTTACCAAATGTGTCTCTTTTGGAGGGTGTTTTAAATGAATTGAGTATTTGTAAAAAGTATTGAATTAGCACCAAATACTAAAATGTGGGGGGCTTTCACCAAACAGACACAGCACAAAAGTACATTCAAGTTTGTGTCTAGACTTTAATGATCACTAATGTAGTCTTCGATGGACTACAGGCTCCTTTTACTACAGCATTAGTTGTCTTTAAGTGTCGTGAAATTTAAATTTGGGCTTACATAAGGCAGTTGCTAAATTTATAAGTCTTCCTGCGTTGCATTTGATTTGCAAGGTCATGTAAAGTGATACAAGTAGGTGAGAGGTTTCAAACATGCTGAACACTTGAAGATCCGTTAATTTCATTCGGATATTTTGAATATTTAGTTTTCAACTACCTGAATTTAAAAAGTACGTTTTTCTTTGGTACTGACTGGGGAGAGATAAATGTTAGGCATTCCAGGATAGCTTTTTTTTTTTTTTTTTTTTTTTTACTTTAACATTACTCCAACTAAGCTGAATGTCATTTTAGGAGGGCAATCTTTCCATTTTGGCTTGTACAGCACTTCTTTGCCCTCTTCTCGGCAAATGCTACTGTACCCTTATTTTCTAGCAAGGAGATATACTGAGGGAATTTCCTGGAGGGGGAATGGAAGGAGGGAAGGAAGGTCGCTTACAAATACCTGCATCTTTTTAATCGCCTGTCTTCACTGTTCTATACGTTGTTGAATCAGATTTCATTTAGTTCATGGAGAGACCTCTTACTGCCATGGTTCGCATAATTAGATCTGTTGCCACTTTATAAATTACTAGTCACCATTTTATAGCATAGTTTTTCATGCCAGATGCATCAAGGATATTAGAGTTTTCTGGGCTGTAGGCTCTTGGTTATTGTTGCTTGTACGTCAGGATGGCAGCTGCCAGAAGTGTGTGGTTTTTTCTACTTTTGGTGGTCCCGTGCCTTGTAAAGTGTGACTATTAAACTCTTTCTGTAACAGTGCTGGGGGAAAACATCATTTGCTGGAAGGTGAACTAAAACCTGCAGCTGAAGTTGTGGTTGTTATTCGTAGAACTTTATTATAGACACTTAAAAATCTGTTAATAGGGACTTAGCTGTGGGTCATCTGTATTGAACAACATGAATGTTTGTCAAGTTCACTTTACAACCTTCACTTTCTTATATGTGCGTATAGATAAAGAAATTGCTAAAGTCTCTGGCTGAAAAAAACCAGCTTCATCTATGTTAATTATAGCTTGACAAAAGTCTTCTGAAAACACACAGGGTATAGCAAAAGTTTTAATGACAGTGATCTCTAGAAGTTCAGGTTTTCTTTTTTCAGAATCTTAAAGAGCAACAAAAACTATTTACCTTCAAATAGTATGCCTTTTGCCTACTGGGAACATTGGCTTGTGTCTTACTATACAACCAGTTATTTATCTAAAGAGTATACAGATAATGGTGTAATGGGTTCTCTGAAGTTTTGAGGATATTTTCATAAAAGTAGTTACTTAAGTTTTTACTTAGTCATGTACCCACAAGAAGAGTTGGGAGTAAAACCTGCGTAGTATTTTTAAACTGGATTCTGTGCTTAGTAACTGTAATTAATATTGAAGACAAGCTTTCTGTTTCCATAAGATTTTTTTATTTTTTTTTTAAAACAAATATTTGACATTTCACTGTTATGTTCATCCTTGCTTACGTCTTCCTTCCAACTGTTTCTTCCAGCCAAGTGAATTCAGGTTTAAATGAGATTGTAAAATGCATGGGCCTAGAACTGTTCCATAAGGAAGGTGACTGAGTCAACTTGGAGGACTATAGCACATGTTGTAGTATGGGTATAACTAATTCGGGGTAGTACAAAAATAAGAAATATAGAACTGGGTTTAAAAAAAAACCAACTCTTTGATACATGTGGAAGAATAATGCCAAAAGCCCATGGGGGTATCTCTTCAACAGTTCACAGTGCTAGTTTTTCAGAAGCTGTCTTTCTTAAAGAGGATCATACCTTTTTTGAGCAGGAGACTTGGAGTTTCAATACATGATATGGTAACAGTACCCTTTGTAATAAAAGGATATTTGTTTTCTGCATATGCATATCCTACAGCTACAGTCTGTTACCCAAATTCACAGTAAGAGTACGGCTGCAATCCCCGTTTTCCTGTGGCTTACTCTGTTACTGGTACATCTGTCAGACTCTTGTTCATGTGCTGATCACACTTTGCCTGAGGATGTACACATGCAAATACTGAAGTCCAAATTGAGTCATTCGATGTGATGTTAACATAAAGTAATTCTAAAGTTACAGACTGCTTTCCAGATTAGATGGCATTAAGTGTAACTTCAATCTATTTATTTTTGGGGAAGGTACTGTTTAGGAAACCATGATTTCAAAATTTCTATATGCTCCATGATTTTTTACATGAAGTCTCTTCAGCTTCTGGAGCAACTCAGTTCTGCGTACTGTCCTCTTTAAGCAGGATGGGCATGGTGCTCCTGTTTTACAGAATTTTCTTCTAAATAATACACATATTTTTCTGGAGATAGAGAATCATTATGAGAGGGGTTGGGTTTTTTCTGGCTCTCCTGCTATTGTTCTGCTCCTGTAGATACACGTAGAAACTGGAGGGTGAAGCCTGGCAAATAAAGTGCCCGCGATGAGCACAGGTTGCTGAGTGCTGGCTTACTGGGTACACAGGGCATTTGCACTTTGGATGCTTTGTGGTCACGACACTGTGATGTTCTGCTTTGGCCAAAGTTTGGAGAAATAATTTTTTGAATGGTTGCTGGAGAGAGAAGATATGCCCCCTTATTAAATGTAAAAATTATTTAGTCTTATTATTATACTTGTCATAGAAGCTGGCTTGCTTTTTTTACTAATATAACTAGTAAAGTTGTTTGGAGTGATACTTTCTGTATGTAGTTATGGTTAGGCTTTCCTTTTTCGGGGCAGTCTTATCTGCAGTTTTCTTCTGCAAAATCCTAATGGGAGTATTGTTAGACGATAGAGTAGGAATTAGTAATGTGCATCCAATTCCCAGTTTCTGAAGTGTAGCAAGATGGTATCTTCTTTTCTTTTTCCTTCACCCCCTGAGGGCATGTGAATGTGGTTTTTGGAAGTAATGATATAAAATCTGTAGTAAGGTTAAAAGGAAGGAACTGTAAGCATCATGCAGAATTAGAAATGAGTTGTCTTACAATATTTAATATTTAAGATTTTTAAATCCTTGGTTTTACTTACTGAGATACTATACCACTCTAGTATTTTAAAATAAAATAACTAAAATCACTTCTTTGGTTTTTTCTGCATTAATATTGTTGTTGTGTTTCAATGTCTGGGTCAGAACTTAGAATGGAATTGGGGGGAGCCTAATTTCTTTTTAAAACAATAATAACTTTAATTCTTGGGGTTTTGCTTAATAACAGATTGATCTGACATGTAATTATCAATTTTAATTTGCTCCTGAGTTGTTAAGTATATCCAAATATATGTTAAGATACTTAAGCATTTATTGTGTTAGCATATTAGTACCCATACAAATCCAAGATGCATCATGTGTACACCTTATACTGCTCAGATGTGAAAATTCTGATGATGGTGTTAAATTTTCAGATTTGATACATTAAAAAAATTAAGTATTTGTTCATTTACATGTGTACATTTTTCTGAATTTTTGGCTTAGTACTAGGTAATAAATGAATTTTGTAAGCCATATTATTTTGATCATATAGAACAATATGGCACAAAAGAATTTTTGATGAAGGTGGTAGTTTGCCAGCTGATAAGTGCTGACTGAAGTTACATTTGTGTCAAGCTTTCAGGGAAAATATGTTAGAAAGAATACTGAAGAAATAAAAAATGCAAAACTTACATAGCTGATCAGTACCTTTAATGGTTATTTTCTTTAACCCTAAAATGCTTAAATGAAGAAAACTAGTAAGTGGAAATACGCAAAAGTTGTTAAACCTCTTAAAGTGTAGCTATGCAATTAAAACTCTATTGCGTGTGAGGCAGACAATTATTCAGCTACCCAGACGTTTCCTGTATACATTCATTTGGGAGCTGTGATACAGATTACTTCAGGGAAGCTCAATTTTGTATTCATGTGCATCTTATACTGGCCTGTAAATTGTACTCATGAGTTGATGATTCACCTCTTTAAAATGAGAGTGAAATTTATATTCCTAAACTTCTTATTTATTACATGGCAAAGTAATCACAAACCTGACATTTTAAAAGGTTTGTGCATAAAAGTAGCGGCTGTAGCAGATGAAAGTTTATTTTCCACAACTGAATCGCTTCTCTCTTGCACTTGGAATTATTTTGTCTTTATATTTTGCTTCTCCTAGTGATGTAGAACTCTCATTTTGTTTAGTAGGAGAAATTGCCACAGTATAGCTGTTAAATTACTTTGTAACAGGAAGACGATATTGCAGATATGGTCATATGTGAAGGCACAACAAGCAATGTGAATTCTTCTCAATCCGCTTACCAGAAAATGTGATTCAGATGCAAGTTCAAGATGGAAAATAAGTTACTTTGTCCAAACACTTTACACATAGGAGAATATAATGCCACTGTCCCCGTTTCTTCTTGAATCTGGAGAAAATATTTATCGGCAAAACCCAGAGGTCATAGAAATTAATTGTCTTCCGGCTTGCCGTGTGAGATGCCTCCCTGCTTGGCTTTCGAATGAGCCGTGACCCTTAGCAGGAGAGACGACTTCTGAGATCAGAACGCAATTCCATACACACTTGCAGTCAGCCTTGGGGTAATAACTTCTGAATATTACTAACCCCAGCAGATTTGAGTCTCCTACAAAAAACTTCATATTAAAACCAAATACTGATCTCTGAATTGTTTATCTCCACTGAAGGTTTTTTGTTGTCAAATTTTGACAAATTTCAGCATAAGCCTTCAACTTATTTACAGAAGCGGTAAACACCACATCTGAAAAAAGGGTCGTGTGGTGGCTTGTAGCTCTACTGCTGAATCTGTGTGTGTGTCTATGTCCCGCAGTAACTAGTCTCAGTTATTTTGTCGCCCTAGTGCTTGGTGAGAGGAGATCTACTGTGTGGCAGGGACGGGCTGTTGCCCAGACTGCAGAGAGGTAGACAGACAGACAGACGAGCTATGGGCTCAGGTTTGAACAAAAGAGACTGGCATCCTTTCTCTGCAGTAGTGGGATGGCTGCTCCCACACTGTTGACTTAAGTTCTTGGGAGTGCTTGACTCACATACTCAATCCTAAAAATTGCTAAGGCAGTCAGCTGAACTCTGAACTGTGGCCAGCAAACTGTTTTTCCATGTAGCATATTCTCTTGGACCTCCCCCATCTCTGTTAGACCATATACCTAGAGAAAGGGGCTATAACACTGAACACTTGAAGAAGCAGACTTCTGTTTCATTTCACCTATGTCTGTCACTTATTGTGTACCCACATACTTTAGAATAGAGGAAAATAATACACTTGCTTTGCTTAGTTGTGTTAATTTCAGTTTGTAATTGTGTGATTGTTGACATTGATTGTAAAATCCCAACAGCTGGGAAAAAACGTAGCAGTAGAGATTCCTCTTTTTTTTAATGCTATGATACTTTAAAATGTTTGTTTCAAAACCAGAGCAAGCAAATAGAGTTTCTGTTAAATTTCCTTTTACCCTTTGTTTCCTTCCTGTTTCCTTACCTACTTGATACCTTCCTTTAAATAGTTCTTGTAGTACTAAGCATAACCACTGTGTAGTGTAATGTATTTTACAGTCAGCCAGGAACGATGACTTGGGAGTTTTGCCACAGTGTTGTATCAGCTACTGGCATCTGCATATGAATTTGAGTCTGAAGCTTACTTTCACCATAGTTTATTATGATCTTATGTGATAATTAGAATAGGTGTGAGAATAGGTGAGAGGACACAGGCAAAGGATAGTTGGAATTTAAATACATCAAAGTGGAAAATGCAGGGAGTGTTTTTTGTTCGGTTTGGGTTTGTTTGGTTTTGGTTTTTGGGGTTTTTTTGTGGCTGCATGTAGTAAGTACAATAGATACGCCTTAATTTTATGTGTGTCTGTATAAAATGAACTTTGTGGGTGCGGCAGTGCATTGTAATTTAAATGTTGTGAGAGAGAAGTTTTCTTTAACCAATATAGTTATCAGCAGAAATATGATTAAAATCATTTGTAAATGAAACCCTGTAGAGTAAGGAACTAATCTAAATTTTGGGCGTGATTTTGTGACTTTTATCAGCATTATACTTGGATGCATGCAATGTTATGGATTCACTTAATTTTAGTTAAGCATCTAAACATTAGGCTGTGGTCACAAATTATGAATTTAAACTGAGCAGTAATACTAACTGTGCCTCAAGTTCTTCTAAGACTAGAAGAATGGGAACATGTTTTGGAAATCTGATCCTCAATGCAGAAGCTCTTATAACAAAGCTTTAAAAGCTGGCTTGAAATGTTCAAGTAGATTGAAATCACTAAAATAGACATTATCTAAAATTATTTTCTGTATCTTTCAAACAAGAGGAGACATTTTCTAGCCCTAATTTGCAGAGCAATGTTTTATAGTGCAGAGCACTATTTCAGCATTGGCAACCTCATGTAATTGAAGCCAAATAACTTTGTGAGTCATTCCACTTCCTAATCAGTGTTGTTCACATATGCCATAGAACAGAGAAACAAGTTTAAAATATTTGGCTTTTTAACTTTATTTATATATCTGCCTTCTTTATACATTTTAACGTGTACCCATGCATGCGGATATCATCTTCCCTTAGTTTTTATGTTAGGGCCTGCACAACTATGTGTATGTACCTGGGAGACTGTTGAGAGTCAAGGTTTATATATCTCGCACAGCAGAAGCTAATTCTAACCTTGTATTCTCCCATGGGTGTATGCCTGCAATTCCTGGACAGTTAACATTAATTAGAAATTAGCAGGGAGCAATTGTGCTTCCCCTGGAGGATCATTTTTAGCACAAATTTAAGATGAAAGAAAATGAGAAGCTGTGTTACTGCCACTCGTTTGGATTATTTCCTTACCTCCTTATGATGGTAAATAATCATCAAAAACTTGTTAAACTCCTGAACAAAACTATCATGAGATTTGTTGGCATTTTATGAATGTTAACAACTTTGAAGCGTTTGGCTGAAATTTAACTACTTTCATACCTTTTATAGGTGACTTTGTATTAACCCCTCTCAGCACGTATCATCTAAACAGAATATAGTTTAAACTTTATTGTTTCATTGTCAATATTTCTTGTCTGTCCTAATAAGCAGGACAGTTCTAAATCTGAATACAAGCTGGTTTAGAAACAGGATTGTTCCTCCATTCAGTACCTATCTGATTCAGCCCATCTGCTATAAAAATGGTAACAGGTCATACCTACCAGCTACCTACTAGTGTTCTATCTACTTTTCTCTATATTAGATTTAGGTTTTTAACTTGAAGTAGGGTGACTATATATCAATAATAAGACATTAAAGAAATTGGAACTACAGGTATAAAAAAATTTCATACAAATTGAAACAGTTGCCGAACTATGGATTCACAATAAAAATCAGAAATACAGATATATGGAAAATGTTACATGTAATGAAGAGAAGTTTACATGTGTGGCTTAATTCAAAATCCAGTGGACACAGTAAACAAAAGTTATAACAAATGATGTAATTTTACCATTAGCAACTGAATTTTTATACATTTTCCTTTCCAGATCACTCTAGATTTTTGACACAGCATACCTCCTCCCTCCCAGTGGTGCAGGGTGACAGGGAATGAGGGTTGGGGTCAGTTCATCATACATTGTCTCTGCCGCTCCTTCCTCCTTAGCGGGAGGACTCCTCACACTCTTCCCCTGCTCCAGCGTGGGGTCCCTCCCACAGGAGACAGTCCTCCATGAGCTGCTCCAACATGGGTCCTTCCCAAGGGCTGCAGTTCTTCACGAACAGCTCTAGCGTAGGTCCCTCCCAGGGGCTGCAGTCCTTCAGGCACAGACTGCTCCAGCGTGGGCTCCTCTCTCCACAGTGCCACAGGTCCTGCCAGGAATGTGCTCCAGCGCAGGCTTCCCACGGGGTCACAGCCTCCTTCGGGCATCCCCCTGGTCCGGCGTGGGGTCCTCCCCGGGCTGCAGGTGGAGATCTGCTCCACCGTGGACCTCCCTGGGCTGCAGGGGGACAGCCTGCCTCACCATGGTCTTCCCCACGGGCTGCAGGGGAATCTCTGCTCCAGCGCCTGGAGCACCTCCTCCTCTTCCTTCTTCACTGACCTGGGGGTCTGCAGGGCTGTTTCTCTCCCATGTTCTCGCTCCTCTCTCCAGCTGCAGTTTCTGTGTGCCCCACAACTTTTTTCCCTTCTTAAATCCATTATCCCAGAGACACTACCATTGTTGTTGATGGGCTCGGCCTTGGCCAGTGGCGGGTCTGTCTTTGAGCCGGCTGGCATTGGCTCTGTCAGACATAGGGGAAGCTTCCAGCAGCTTCTCACAGAACCCACCTCTGTAGCCCCCCCCCACTACCAAAACCTTGCCATGCAAATTTAATACATCTTTCTGCTGAAAAAAAGTCCTTATTGCCATTTATCATAACCTACTTTGGACTTTGGTGAAAAGAATAGTTAGTTCTTTGCCACAGTATTTCAGAGTGGTGTACAAAAAGAATGTCTGAGTTGTCTGGTTTTTGTCTTCAAAAATTTTAAAATTTGATATAAGATTGGACATGATTGTGTTAAAATTTACGTTCCTGATCGGTTTATGTTTTAAATGTTCTATGGAGTTACATGGTAATAAGTCATAACATGAGTTTGTGCTGTTGGCTACCTAAGATTACATAGTCATACTTCCTACAGAATGCAAAATTATTTGAGGTATTTTGAGGGCTTCCATCATTACAGGAATAGCAGAAGCTGAAGTCTGTCTTTTAACACATGTTTTCACAAAATACAGCTTTTACTTGACAGTATTAAAGTGAAGCACAGTAATTATCACATTAAGTGAGATAATCTTTTTGTGTTTTCATTAATAAAGCAAATAAACATTTTTTTTTCCCAAGGAAAATGTTCAGCTAATTCTTTAGAACAAAATATTGTACCATTGATGGAACTAAATGTGCATTCACACTATGATTATGTTTACGCAACAATAGTAGCTGGAGATTTTTTATTCTTTTTTGTAGTGTAGCATCTCTAGGGGATATGCTCTAAGCCTCCTGTCCCTTGCATAGAGTCTGCACAGAAATTAATTGTTCTTTCAATTTGACTTCTGGTTAAATTAAAGTATCTTGCTTTCACTTGTTAACTCTGTCACAAAAACTTGTTTTACACTCACTTCAAATCCTCTTCTAATACTTTTGATGAATTCTTTTTATTAGTTTAGCCTTTCATTTTTAATGTTCTAGCCTGAGGTTTGTCCTCTGGCATGCTGGGTTTTTTCTCCTCGAAACAAGAATGTAATTTCTGACCTGGTATAGATTTGACATTTCCTATTTGCCTCAAAGTGCTTTTTTTCATTTTCTGGTGGACATTCCTTTATAAATAAATAAACTGCCTTTACTTTCTGAGAGAAAAACACATTGCATCTAAATATCCTATCTTTCTGATAATTGACCCCTAAGCCAGAAACTTGCAATGGCATCTTCAGAGTATTTACTTCCTAAATTCAGTGTAATTTTTTTGCCAAGGAAATAACTCACAGGCCAAGTTCCCAATTACTCCAGTAGCATCTACTTTGGCTCCACAGAAAGCCAAACTTGAGGGCTTTGGTGAGGCGCAACCCCATGGTGCAAGAGTGTGTGTTCTCCTTAGGCAGCTTTCTACCAAGTTCCTGAGACTTGAAGAAGGCCCAAAAAAATGTTTTCACAATGGGAAGTGGTATCTTTGTGAGTTTGATAGATACTCATAGCCCATGGCTATACTGAGATCCCATTGTTGGACACCACAGGCTTCCACAGGTAACACAAAATGAGCTTTTTCACCAAAACAAGTTTGTTCTGGAATTACTAGCCATGATTCTGGTGCATAGGATTCTAAAATCTTGCACCTTTCTATCCACACGTCCACAGGTACAATGGATTTTAGGTCTTTCAGTGTCTTTTGGGCGTTCACTGCCATCCTTGTCTGTGAAGATAGCTTGTACTTTAGCTGGAAGGAAAAAGGGAATTTGTGCTCTAATGGTTGATTCTCCATTTGTTGTTGTTTTCCATAAAGGCAAGGTAGCCCATGTAGCATTTCTGAATTCCTTTTCCAAGGTGATTTCCAACTTTCAATTATTTTAGGATAGTCAGCGTGCCTTGCTTTTTTTTCTTAAACCTCATGCTTTCCTTTACAGATGCTTATTTTGTATCCCGCCTGGATTTTACCTTCTGTGTGCCAGGGGAGAACCCTAAAGAGCAATCCCTTAACTCCTTGTGTCTGGTGATGAAGACTTGAGAGGTTAGCAGACTCCTCAGAGTCTCGCAGTAGATGAAAGGAATATTACAAAGTCATGAATAGGGATCACCTGCTCCTTTAACAGCTCCTTCAGTTAGACCTTATGCAACTATGCCCTGCATCATACTTTTGTATTTTTTATATGCAAAGTGGATACTTGAAACTTCACTTATATCTTTGCTAAGTGCTACCCTATTGAGGAGGCTGCTTAGGAGAAAGCTGCATTTGCCATAGCTCTCCTTCGGTCTTGGTTCATTTAGAGACTTGATGTGCCTTTCTTCAGACTTTCCATGTTCTTGGATTATCTACAGTGACTGCAGGCAGTCCAGCTGAAGAAGAGAGAATATTTACTTACCCATAACTGTTTTTTACTTTGAGATATGCTATCGACACATTTAACCCTTCAGTTTAGCTGTGTTTCTCAGAGTCAAGTCTAGTTTGTGGATTCTGCCTTTGAGGGGAACTGAGCCACCTTTGAGGGGAACTGAGCCACCTCTGTGGCATGAACTGCTGGCTGAAAGAGGCAGGCCTGAAAGATGTTCCTTTGGATACTGCTGTCATAATAAACATCATAGTTGAGAGTGCTTGCATGTACCACTGTGTGATTACATGTAGATAACTCCTCTGAAGTGGTGTGTAGATAGATAACTGATCTTTGTCTTCACCCTAAAACATGGTTTCTTTGTTATTTTTTGTTAACAGCAATCCAAATGCCAAAGAGATTGTATTAATTTTTTTTTTTCAATATTCACTTTTCCCTTAAAGGGTGAAATATTAACACTGAAGCCTATTTTTAGGCTGAACACTGAGGTAACTTCTACAAGACAACACGAGTGTCCTAGAAATTGAGCACTGTAAAATGAAATAAATGTTTTCAAATGGTGTTCTTTTCTGCGAAGTTAAAACCTTATAAAAACCTTTAGTGAGATGCTTAACTACTCTGTCTTCTACTCAGCTGTAAACCCAACCTACTGAAATTCCTGGAATTTCAGTACTGGCACTGAAACTGGGGGAAGGGAGGTGTTGTAAATTATAAAGGCTTACAATAGATCACAGAAGATGAAACATTTTCCATTAATGGATTCAAAAGTTACATTAATAAATAATTTCTAAAGATATTCAGTTTTTCTCTACCTACTTAAAACATGTCTGTACCTCCCACCCCCCTGAAATAAGCATTTTCAGAATGCTGGTACATAGATGGCAGCTCTGCATTAGTTGCTCAATATTCTCGACATAATAAATGAACTTAAATTATCTGAGATACAGCTTGTCTCATCCTCAATGATCCTAATTTGCCACTTCCTTTAAATCTCTTTTTATATGGTATCTTCTGTTTTTCTCAAAGTTGAAAAGCCAGTGTCCACGTTAGGCCCACCAAGTTATACCCAGACACTTGATCTCAGCTTGGGAATTTACAGTGTTTGCACCAATGTTGTGAATAGTCCATCTTTCTGCCTAAGTATTCTTCATGTCTCATGTTGGTATTGCAGAGCCAAAAGCATACCATTGTGCCTGGCAGGCATTTGGCAGGCTTTCCAGGTTCTTTACCTG
Source organism: Buteo buteo (assembly GCF_964188355.1). Classification (NCBI taxonomy): domain Eukaryota; kingdom Metazoa; phylum Chordata; class Aves; order Accipitriformes; family Accipitridae; genus Buteo; species Buteo buteo. Next base: position 6,152,566 of record NC_134190.1, on the reverse strand, counting down.
ATGGTCAAAGGCCATCGTGGAACATTATGTGATTTGATAAAATTTACTTCAGTGATATGGTCCAAATGCAAAGACTCCTGTTTCTACTGAATTGATTCAATTCCATTTTTGTATTCTACTCCCTCTGTATCATAGTATGCATATTTTATAAAATTATTCATTACATTTAAGTAGACTTTAACGAGGAGAGTTCATGGTAACTATTAAATTCAAACTTATCTTCAGCTTGCAAAATTGAGTATGTATAACCACCCTATTCCATTCATTTGAAACATTTTTTCAAGTCTTGCAGTATTGGTTTAGTTTAATTCTGGAGCTTAAGCCTGCTCCAGTAGTAACAAGTGAGTGAGAAGTTTGTCAGCACTAGTTTGGGGAAGGCTTTATCCCTCTGCAAATTGTAATATGATTCTCTGATTAGAATGCTGGGAATGACAAAAATGGCATTTGTTTCATCTCTGTCAATCTCACTATCAAAGTACTCTCTTTTTGTTTCTATAATTGGCTCTTTAGTAATAGAAGTATTCCATTTTTTCCTTTATCAGAACTATTACATTTTGTATTCTTGTCTGAGGACATCACTGATGTCCTTTTATAATGATGTTTTTAGAGGTTTTCAATTCTGTTCTATCTCTTGTATAAAATTTCATGAGTATTGCTTTTTCTACTTTTACCAACTCTTTAGGGATTTCCTAAGGTTGATTATTTTCCTCAATACAAGACTGATGCCAGTTCTTGAGCAGTTGCGCTGTTCCATGCTGATTCTCATTTCTTTTTCAATAGTAATCAACCTGCCTAATCTTCTAATTCTGGGAGCTTCAGAGATTCTGTTTGGGTTCTGTGACTTCATGTGCCAGGTCTTTCTGTCTTACCATTTGAAGATACAAGAAAATCTGTTTTCCTTAATCTTCAGATATTACTCCTGTGTTTTGAATCAAGTTGGTAAACCAATTGGTAGTGATCTTATTTCTTATCTAATTACATGTATTCATATATGAGAAAATATATTATTTTTCTCAGCTGCATCTTTATTCATCTTCCACTGCTATTAAATTTACCTGAAATCTTGTTCCCTAGATACAATTTTCATACATCACTTATTCCAGTTGTAATGGTTTAGTGATGCCAAAGGGCTTTGTTGCCATAATTGGAATGCTGTCATACGTTTGGTTTCTTCAGAAAACACATTTTAAACTTTGTCTTTGATGTTTCTTTAGTGATAACAGTATATTGTTGATTTTGTGCTAATTTTCTTTTAACCTTTGGTTGTAGATTTGTTCACCAATAGGTCAAAGAAGGTAATGGCTAACAACGTCAAATTTCCTTAATAATTACTTCTCCATGGTATGAGTTTGCTAACTTTAAAAAATTAATTTTCTGCCTCTTTTACTTTTTAAAAATGTGGTAACATATTTACACTGTGCCTGCTCTATTGCATAATGGAGGACTTCTGACCCTTACAAGCCCCAAATATTTTAGGTGTCCACCTTCCAATCTTCTGTTTAAATAGCTGGGGTGGCTTGATTTATCTTTTCCAAACCTCTAAATTTTGTTTGGAGTTCATGAATAGCTTTGGGGTTTGTGGGATAAAAGATAGTAAGCTGATAACTCTTCTCATGTTGATGTGCACTATTCCTCTTAAGTTTGTCCAAGATGTTTTGGATTGTCCCATTTAGGGAGTCTAACTTTAGGCAGCAAAGCTACTGCTCAAATGACTTTGAGTTGTGGCTGTGTACAGCCTGTTGAAGTCGGAGTTCTTCAAAAAAAGGCACCTGAACTTATACAAGTTTAACAGTCCTTCATTTTATTTAAAGTTTTTGAACGTGACAAAATATACTGTTGTTCTGATAATGACATTGTAAACCATGCTAACTGTAATTTTTAAGGCATCTGAAACTTAGTGACATACCGAAAGTGAAATAGTTCACTGAACTGAATAGAGAGAAATGGGTAAAAGCATCCCTGAGGCAACAATGTCTATCGAATTTGTATAGTTTTAACTTTGTCATTGACAAACTAACAGTCTACATTTAACATATCATCTTTTCTGATTTTGCTTATGATGTCCTGTATGTGTATTTCTGTGTGTATGTTTGCATCTGAACATTTGTCTTCAAAACTTTTCAAGGAATGTGTGTATTAATTACTTCCATTGACCCCAAAGTACTAAACTGATTTTGCCTTTTACAAAGAAATGTTCTTAAACTACTAATGGTTCTAGACAAAGGAAACTGTTGGCAAAGTGTTGAGAAAAAAAACTGAGTGAGAACCTGGTTAGTTGAGGCCATCCTTCTGGAAGGTGAACTAGGAGATTTTAGAGCTGTTCTCTGGTGATTTTGCTTTTTCTGCCCAGTGTCCTCAACTGCATAGCAGAGTAAGCCCATTCCTCCATTTGGAAGTGAAGCCACAATATTTTGCTCTAAATTATGTTTTATTAATTGATACATAAATTAATATTTTTTTGTTATGGACCGATGCTGTGTATTTAAGAAAGTCTTTTATATTCTGAACTCACCTGCTGTTTGGGGTTACCTGAGAACAAAACAGATAATTCTCACGGTAGTTCTGCTACCTTCCAGTTAGCTGAGTGAACTGTGCTTGCTCATGAAGATTGATATTGTTTCTACTGTGATTTCTTTAAATTCATGTTGCTATCAGAACGTACCGTGAATGAGACAGAGTGATTTACAGACAGTATTTGTTGTATGCTATCACTTCAGTGATGCCCATTAACTTAACAGTCATGCCCAGCTCTTTCTGTATATCGTTCCCATTATTTTTTTACATGAATGAATAATTCTTTATACACACTTCCTTTGGAAAATTTGCTTCATAATTTCTTTAGACTAATTCTTGCAGGGTAAATTCTCTGTTTCCCAGTGATCCAAGTTATATTGCATTGTGTTGATTTGGAACATAATTTACATTATCTTATCACACTTTCATTAGTAAAGCACACTGGATTTCTTTGAAGTTAAGCTCATGGGTTTTGACTTAATGAGGAAATAGCATTGCTTGTGAGTCTGAAATGTTACCTCTGAAAATTTAATTCTGAAGCTATATAAGGTTGTGTTTTGAGCACATCACGATGCTTGTGTCACTCTTTGTTCTGAAGTTTTAAGACTCCATTGTCACCTTTGTGGTGTAGCACGGAGTAACAGTGAAAAACTTTGAAGTTATGTGATAGGAGCTTTGAATCTTTATGGGGTGGGGAGGGTGTATATGTGGGATTTTGAGCCAAATACTACACTTACTTTTAGAACTGAGAAAATTATTATTATTCAAATTTGCTTTTTATGCTGCTCACAGACGCCATAGTTCGCTACACAACCTTTTTCCATATGATCATGTACACATACTGCTCCTTAAGGAAAAAAGTGCTAGAGCAGTGATAGTAAAAGTTTTTGACCTACCAGATATTCCTTTTATAAAGGCATAAATCTCAAGCCTATACGGAAACATTGTCTAGTCCCCTACATCCTCTATGCAGCTGTTAGTCCTGAAGGCGATCTGGGGCACAGGTATTAAGTCTGCAGTTATGAACATCTCTGAATAAGGATGCAGATTTATAGCTAGCGTAACATTGCTATCCAAAATGCTGTTCTGTTTTGATATTTTTCTGTTCTGTTCTTAATTTCAAAATCCATCCTCTTAAATATCAAATTAACTTTGTACACCGTTAGTCTTTGCTTCCATATTCAGACATTCAAAGCCTGTTGTTTTCAGAGGTAGTAATATCCTACACTTGTAAGGGGAAAGCATCTCTGAAAATTAGACCATTTGCATTTCATGAGGGATACTGCCTGTGAAAAAGTCACATTTAGGAATGTATAGCAATGTACAGCAACAACTGTCTGGTGTAAAGCTGCAACGCTTTTTAGTTACAGTAAGAGTACGTTAATTGTGTTTTAAATGTCTCTGGCTAGCATTCAGAAAAGCTGCTTACGACTGCTAAAACCTTGCCCCGGCCGACCTGCCTGCCTCTCTGTCTCTCTCAAATCTGTGGTTCTGATATTTAGTTATAACAATGCTTTTTGTAAGTACTGTGTCAATAACGATGTAGCATATAAAGCTGCTGTGTATTGGATGATCAGCTGGTGTGGTTATAAGTTGTATTTTATTAGGTACTTTGAAAATGCAGTGGAGATTATGTTAAATTTAGTGCACATCATGCATGTGGTGTTAACTGCTGTTTCCTTCACAACCTTGATCCTTTCCATGTAGATGTTTGCAACTGGAAAACTTTTAATGTGATGATTACTCAGAGAGGAAGGACAAAAAAAAATCCAGCCAAATTGTTTGTATAGCTTGTGATGTGAGAGAATTATGTTTCTCTTAAATCTGTCAGCTGTTTTGGGGTAACTCTTTCGAGCTGAGTGTGTTTTCCTCAAAGCCTGCTTTGCTTTAATGTCTGTCTTGCCAGGAGCCATTCTCCTCTTTTTCTCTCTGCTACAGAAGTTCTTAATATAAATGAACTTGAACCAAAACCTTGGAATAAAACATCTGGCCCAATGGCAATTTTAGTTCTTCATTTTCGTCCTTGATCCATTCTTGGTTCTGCTTCAGATAGAGATCTTAAATTCTCTGTTAAAGTCTTCTAACTTGTCATACTACTACTCTTTCTGTTCCCCCCTACCCCACATTGCTGACTTTGGCCTGTCTTTGAAACGTGCTTGGCCTTCTTTTTGTTGTGAGTTCTAGCCTGCTTATTTTCTAAAACTTCACCTAGCCAGTATGTTTCTGCAAAAAGTTATTCACTTCCATCAGATTCATACCTTAAGGGGAAATAATTTAATAAGGAGGGAGCTATTGCTCCCCAACTATTTAATATCCAGCTGAAGTCAGCTGCACAGTCCCTGACTTTTTCAGGTGATGTCTTTGCTCAGCTTTATTTTTCAGATGGCATATTCATTGATCGGTCTCTTTTAATGACAGTTATGCTTTTCTGACTTTCTATTCAGTAATAGCTCAGAAAGAGGCAGAGGCTGATATCGATTTGAAGAAGATCTAGATATGGTGGTAATCCCAGGCTTCTCATATGAAGCAGGTAGAGTGGGACTCAATGTAGTGTTTGTATCTTTGTGGAGGAGAGAAGGTTTTTTCTCCACCTTTTTTTGGCCAATTTCTGTTTTCCCATAGCAGGGGAAAGCAATAGTATGAGTCCTCTTTTCCTGAATTTTAACGCTGATCACAAGGGATTTTTACCAGTTTGTTGTCCCTGTTGCAGACTGCTCTCAAAGTAAATTTCAGAACGTGGCTGACTTAAAGGTAGTGTATTTCAATGATTTCGGGACGTAACATTTCTCTAGGTGTGGAAAGTTTACCAATGCTATACTTGCATTTTCTCGCAAATAAACAAGTGTCATTGGTGTTTCTCTCTTGTCCCTTACCTTGTGTAAGGTCCATTACCTTTTGGTACTTGCTTACTAGAAAACAAATGAACCCAAACCTGAAAGAAAAATTAAACAAGCAGACCATTTATCTAAATTCTGGAAACACTTTGAGAGGTTTTTATCTCATTGCGCCTGTGTTGTTAAATGCTGTCAACATCCCTCTCAAAAAGGATATGTTACAATGGGAAATGTTACTGTGAAGACTAACAGAAATTATCAGAGGTATGACAGATCTGTCACACAAAGTAAATTAAGGACTCTTCAGTCTGGAAAAGTGCTAATTGAGAGGGACTAGAACAGAGGTCAATAAAATCCTGGAGAGTACTGAGAAGGTGAACAGAGTTGTCACTGGTCTCTCCCAGTGTAACACCTAGGAGATATCAAATGGAATTAGTAAGTGGCAGGCTCAGAAGAGAGTTGGGGGGGGGGGGGGTTGTTTTTTTTTTTCTTCTTTCAAGTGGTTATGATATGAAGGGGTTTAGATTCAAGAGGAAACTGGACAAGTTAATGGAGAAGTCCATCACAGGCTACTGGTTACAAAAACACCTCTCTGACAAAATCCAGTTGTTAGAAGGAGGAAGGGATTCTGGGGGACTCTACATCTTAAACACTTCCCTGGCTGCCTGCTGCTGCTCATTGCTAGCAGTAAATGACTGGGCTTCGGTGGATCTTTGGTCTGATCTCTCTTATGTTCAAAGTCCCTGAAACGTTACAGGACTATAGATTATAGCGGGGGGGGGGGGGGGACAAGTTCAGAAAGATTTTTTTATTATTATTATTTTTATTTTTAATTAGCATCTGTTAATGGAGCACTGCTTGCAATTTTTTCATTTGGTTTCATCATGCCAAAAAGGCATGTTAATCATTTTGTTTAATATGCTCGATTTCTTTGTCAGAGTGAAGAGCTAAATGACTGTCACTGACACAGACATGGATGGGTCCTCAGAGCCCAAGACATTTAGTATTGGTGATAAGCATTGTGTCAGACTGAGAGGGAGTATATAATATTCTCAGCTACTCATGGCTGTGATCCTATTATTTCTGACCATGCCTGACAGCTCTAATGTTAAACAGTGAAGGGTCATACAAAATTAGTGTAATTTCAATGGCTGCTTTAGTGCAGCAAACATTAAGTCAGTTCCCAAGAACAGTTCCCTGGTGCAACCCTTAATAAATGCAAACTTTATTTTTAGTGATGACCTTTAGTAATGCGAGCCTTGATCCATTGAGATGCTGTTCACTTTTGATGCATCTCCAAATCCCTTTTTTATGCATTTTAAATCAACACACGCTTATTCTGAATTTATGCGTGTGGATAGATGGAGAGATGTAATTTAAACACATCTGTTCAAATATGCATTTCAGATCAACTTGGTGCCGGTTCTCATAATACGGCTGAGTTTTTGACGGGTATTATATCCCTAAAGTACACAGCAGATGGTATTTATTAGAGATTGAATGGAAATGAAGTTTAAGGATGTTGAGCTTTTTGTCTTAAGTCGCTCATTTTTTAATCATAAAACAATAATGATCTGAAGTTATAAATCTGTAATGAAGTTCTGTAAAATGTTTCATTTTTATGGGAAGAGTAGAACGCCTTATATTTGAATAAAGTTAGTCCAAGCCTTAACTGCTTGCTTCTTTAAGAAAATTGATAATGGGAAGTATTACAATGTTTCTTACAAAACATTTGCGCTAAATCTAGTAGGAAGTCTAGCAACCTTCACTGTAATTGTTCAAAGAGAGTAAAACTGTGTGTACTCTTTCATCCTCAGGCAGTGAGCCATGCTAATTATGAAATATACTTCTTATCTAGGTCACTATTCCCTCACAACAAGGACAGACCCAGTCCCTACTTGCACGGAGTCCTCCATACCTATACTTTCTCACATTCAGTTCTGGAAATCAGGTCTCCTAGCTGCCTCCAGGTGTCATTCAGCCCAGTTTCTGAAAGAGCTCTTTTGGGGTCAGGAGGTGGGCTTGGAAAAGAACAGTCATAAAAAATACCCCTTCTCACTCTCAGTTAAACTCTGAGAGCTGTTAGATTATGCATCATGATCACAGCTACTGTATTCTACAGCCCTTCTAAGGTGACCTGCATCAAAACTACTAATGACTCCAAAGTTCAAAACCAGCCTCCTAAGATGCACTTGTAAATCAGTAGGAAGTTGCTGCAGATCACAAAGCTCAGGTGTAATGTGTTCCGTCTGGGGATCGCCACCATGAGCAGCCTTCAGTGCTCTGTAAGGTATGGAATGCAAAAAGCAGAATTCATACAGTGACTCTGTATCTGTCAGGCTAGGCTTGTATGTAGTTTCTGCTGCCCTTGAAATCTGAAGTGTTTCACTATGAGCCACCTCCAAATTAAACCCCCTCTGAGAGTTTTTTTGTGGTCATGTCTGAGTTTTGTTTGTCTGTTTTGTTATTTTTTTCTAAAAACCCAACATATAAAAAATACGGCATTACAATTTCTTTTGTCTGGTTTGTTGTGTCTTAGATACCAGTTTCAGAAAGATAGGACCCAAGCTATTGTGAAATTGTGAAAACAATTTAAAAAAAAAAGTCTTAAAATTATGCAGTTTACACACATGAACAAAATTTTACTTAATCATCTGCTAGTGTTCAGTGTTTCAATAGTTGAGTGAAAGTAAACAAGTGACTTGACTTATAAATGAAGCCATTATAGATTTTACAAACAATAACAACATAAAGTTATCTTCACTTTGATGCGGGCAAACTGCAAGGTGAAGGAGAACTGATTTGTGAGACAATCTAGACTTGTGTTAGGCAGTAATAGAGAACATTTTAAAATACTTGAAATAATATAATTGCTTTGCAGTGGGAACACATACATGAATAAAAGATGTTAGTAGGTGTCCTGCCAGGGTGGAATCTCATACTATTGTATTTAATAGGAATATATACACCATAAACAGCTCTAAGTTTGCTAAAAGTAATCAAAACAGAAGGCCTGAATAACTAATATGCAATACAGTTTAAAAATAATTAAGTTTAAGCATGATAGTTTATTAAATACATTTTTTTTCTTGCACTGAATATTAGCAGCTTTCTTTTTTAGAGAGTGAGGCCACAGCTTTCACCCTTTTCTCTCAGTATGTGATTGTATCTGACGCTATTGGATGTAGTATACATTTAGGTTTTTTCCAATACAATTCATCACACCTTTAACAGAAATTTAATCAAAATGCAGCAAATTCATCTTTTCAATTGGCTTGATCTGATGGACAGTTTGATAGAAGCAAACGTAAGGTCCCTCAGACTTAAACAGAGCTTGAAGTCAAACATATTAATACTAACTATAGAAGAGTAGAAATGGATACTACTTCTACATTATTTATATTTATTTTATTGAGGTCTGACTCTGTGGCCATGTTAGCTCCAGTATCTTGCCATCTCTCTGTCCTTTTAGATTGTATTGCAGTCAGTGAAATGTCTGTCCTGTCTTACTATTTAATACTTTTATTGCTAAATTTTATAGTACTATTTTAAATGTCTTTCCTGAGAAGTCATGACTGGCTCTTCCCTACTTACCCTACATTTAGTTGCAAAATCTCCCACTATTTGTCCTGATAATTTCAATGATGTCATTATGCGTCTAGAGCAACTGAACACTGGAAAAGGAAATGGCAGCATTAAATAGATTTTCATATAAAAATTAATAACATAAGTTCTGTGGTGAGCTTGATAGTACTCCTTACATCAGTTTCTTAAGTATTAATGTTCATGATATATATAGCTGCATTTGGATAAGCAGTCTTACCTAATGATAGTTTATATCTAGCCCTAAGGCTCGGACTGTTATCATTTAAAAGGTTTCACAGAAAAATGTTAATGAAATGTCTATTGTCGTTGAACCGAGGTACTTTCCAGTTTCACTCCATGTGTAAATCAGTTGAGCAATTGATACGAGGGTTTAAAAGAGCTCTTTTTTCTGCCACAGAGGTTTTGAACTTGTACATCCTGGACTACTTTTAAACACATATGGAAAAGATTACTAAGAAAAACATTGTCAGTGGATATCCATTTATTAGAAGTCTGTACATCCATTGCATAATTTAGGGTAAATCATAAACTGGAAAAGATGGAAAACACCCTGCTTCAGAAATTACGTGCAGGTTTACTCCCCTAACTCCAGACACTTAACCTAGGAATATGTTGTGCTGTGCTCCATCCATAGTCCATGGAGAGAGAGAGAAGTGCAGGAGGGTTTCAGATCAGAAGTAGGCTGAATCCTTTTCTGAAAGTGTGGGGATCTTCCCGTGGCGTCATTCTCAAGTTAATCTCCATATAGTCAAGAGAGAGGCAGGGTGAGGTTTCGTGTTGTTAGAAGCCTTTGAAAGAGGCAGTGCTTCCAGCTGAGCAGTCTGTTTCTCTTGTGCTAGCTCCAGCTCGTGCAACTCCTCAGTGAGCAATTCAAGTTTAAGTCAAAAATCCCACAAGACTAGGCCTTGTAGACAAAAAAGAAAGAGGGGGGGAAAGGGCTTCTAGAGGACTGTGTGTGGCCATGGGGAAGATGCAAACATCTCCTTCAGCTCCAACACCAAATGGCATGTTGAGATGCCTGTTAGGTTCTGTAAATATGCTTGAAAGACCAACTCTCAGATACCTTCAGATTATTTCATCCATTAACTTCATTTCATTTGCTGGTTCCCTAAACGGGCATATGCTGCAGAAAGGTTCTAAAATATAAAACAACCTATGAGGCTGAAATAACATTTTAGAGAAGACTGGTTTTATTTTCATAAGAATTCCACTTTTTTTTCCTAACATTTTTTCAATGTTGGATTTCTAATTTATGAATCAAGAAGTTGCTAGGTCATCACATTTTCTACTTTGACCTTAATTACTCTAGATTTCCCAGGCAGTTCTTGTACCCTTCTGTAAGAACATATAGTGTTTTAAATTTATTCATACAGCTATTTATTCTAATCCATATTTTGTTATACTGGGAGGAGTGGAGGTGGGGGATCTTGGTTAGGAGCAAGTTGGTGGCTTTAAGTCATTGCTCGATTTAAATGTTAATTGCTGAAAGGGAAGTGGGAAGAATGTGTGATCATGCAAAAGAATTCCAGGTGGTCACATTAGTAGGTGAATGTGCTGATGAATTTTAGCTCCTTTACATAATTTCTTCCGTGAGCATGGATTTGGTTTTTGCTAAATGGTTATTGCTAAAGGAAATGTTTTCGGTAACTAAAGCCACATGAAATGATCCGTGTAACACCTGAATCCTAGCAAGTTTCATGCTTTTGCTGCTGGTTTTCTTAGACATCTTGCTCTGTGAAAATTGGGGGGGGGGGGGGGGTATTGTTTTATTTTTGGCGAATTGACACTTTCATCTCTTTCCTAAATCAAATGACATGGGATTTTGCATTTCACTCCCAACTTACCTTCCATCAAGAGTTTTCTCTAACTTCCCTCTGTTGGTGAATCCGTCTGGTAACTGTTGCTGTAATAATCTGCTATGCTTTCCTGTTACTGCTAGTCTAGTTTCTGTTTTCTCTAACATTGTTAACTAAGTCCCCTGGGCAGAAAAGAGCAGGAAACTTGTCACTGTGAGGGTATGCCTGCACTGCTTGCTGGTTAGTAATAGGTAACAGAGATACCTGAGCAAACAGAGCTCCAGGAGCTCTAGTAGCTGTAACAGCTCCTGTGAGAAGTGAGGAGGCAATTCTCAGGGCCACAGTTACCTACAGCATGTTCTTTACTTACCCACGACTTTAATTCCAGGCACTCCTTTGGGAGGAAGAGGTGGTTGCTTCTTTGGGGATGGTCGGAACTGCCCAAGATGATGGTGATTGTATTGCTGGTCTGCTTCGGGATGACAGAGCATAAATCTGCTTGAGCAGATGGAAGGGAGTTATCTATGTGGAGGGACATAAAGGAGAGAATGTTGAGGAACCCCAAGTATTAGGGCTGTATTATCTTATACATGGCATTGATTATTCTTCAAATTCATCTTTTTCTGAAATTCCACAATTTCATTGCAAATTGGTTGAAATGAGAATCAACTTAGGACGCTGTTTATTTTTCTTGGTTTCTGAAGTTGAGTGAATGGAGATGATAGTATGTCTTCAAAGAAGAAATCCTGCAAGATTTATGATTGCCAGATAAAATGATTGCATGCAGTCTTGCTAGGCGTTTGTCAGGATTATGAGGGTTTAAAATGGCTTGCAAAGTTTAAGTCATTTTATGCTCAGAAGTATTGAAACAGGTTGACCGCCTCCATTAGCTAGGCTATAAGGAGCATCTAGAGTTCTGTATGTTTGAAGCAACTTCTTGGTTTTTTGAAATTGTTTTATCTTTCATAATGACCACTGTGTATTCTTGGTTCACTGAACAACGTGTTGTGGAGCTTCTCTACTGACCCTAGAAAACATCTGCTGCAATTTTTAGACTTACTGTAAATACATTTATGTAATAAATGTTACAAAATGCTTACTGGGGATGTGCAGCAGTTTCTACTTTGTGTACTTCAGAATAGATAAACTGCATTTCATTTCAAATAACTTAATATTGGCTGATGCACAATAAATTGTTCTTGTGTGATTTTGCATTGTATTTCATAGCAGGGACAATTTTTTAAACATCATCTAAATCTAAGCAATAAGGAATTTTGTGCTGCTTTCTTTCAGACTGTCAGAGCAAAGGTTGCTCTAATTTTCAAGTGTATATGTGTTTTATATTTTTCCACAATTATATCTTCCCCCCCTTTTTTCATTAAGAAAAGATGTTTCGCATGTGTAACTAATTTTACTTATTTTTCTTCATCAATGCTTTGAGAAAGGCTAAGAGCTTGATTTTTGTTAGTAACTGGATTTTATTCTGAGCGAAATCTCATGTTTTTCTCCCTTTTTAAAACTACTTTTTAAACAATATAATCAACAGTGATATAAAAATGCACTATGCAATGTCATATTTTAGGCAGTCATACTGGATTGAACTGTAATTAATTGCTGTTGCTGAATACACTGTGGTCCTTATTCTCTTTTCATACCCTAGCTTTTCTTTGTGTGTAATAATTCCATCCAGGAAGAAATCTAATTACTAAGATAATTAACACCTTATCACCAAATGAAGTTCAGACATTTGTAGAGTTTATGAATTTTTAAAATATGTAATTTCCTTTTAACTGAGTGACAACTGGTGTTATGGAGAAAAAGCATATTTTATTGTATCTGGCTTGATTGGACCTTATAATTCATGTTGCTATAGAAACAACCAAACCTTTATAAAGGATGGTATTACTACTACCATTTGTAATAAATGCTTTGACTGTTGCCAATAGTGTCATTAAAATGGTTAGAATAACTTCATTATAATGGTTTTGTCAAACATAATGAATGTTCTGTTCATGTTCTGAGAAATGGCAGCTGATGTTATGTGATATTGATTTATAAAGTAATGTACTTTTTCTTCCATAAGCTTAGTATTACTGCACAAAATATTTGCAATGTGAACAAAATCATGTTGCAGAATACAGTGCTCCTCTGTTCGCTCAGTCCTTAAAGCTAACGAATTTTATTGTTACCTGATATCAAGCAGAACTTCATATCTTGCAGTTTGTCAGTCTTAAGAAAGCAATGGTAATTGAGGCTGTTTAGCCAACAGCTCTGGGGATTTTTGTTGTTCTGTGGAATAGTCAGCTTGTGTTTTCCACTTACGATTATTGGACCGAGTCCTTGAAAGTGTTCAGTTTTATTCTGGTTTTGATTTGGCATTCAAATGCCATGTTTTAACTTCGTCTCAAATGATGGAGTTTGAATTCATGAACTCAAAAAGGAATTGAAATAATTTGGTTTCTTCTGTGGGGATTTTTCGTAAGGAAAACATGAAAGAAGATTCTAATAATATAATGTCTAATAAATTCCTGTGCAGCTAATTATATATGCAGACACCTGCAAAAAGGAGGCCAAGACATTAGCTTTAATATAAGCTCATTGCTAACAGTTAAATAAAAAATTGATTTAAGTTTTAAAAAAAAAAAATCACAAAAGATATTTACTACCATATAGTGTTTGTTTGAAGGCCGCTGTGGTGAATATAAGCTATGCATGCTCTAATATTGCACCTAATCAAATTACTAAGAACAATATTCTCTGCTTCCCTTTTCTTGGGTCTTTTGCCAACAGATTCTCATGTTCCAGTAGAGCTCGTTGTTGCAGGAAGTTTTTCTTTCAGCTATTCAAACTCAAGTTTCTTCACCCACTGTAACCACAGCATTATTTTTTCAGTGGTGATGTACTGTCTAATAAGAAATTATAGTTCTCTTTGCCCATTCAAATGCTTTATAAATGTCATTTGGATTACATGGATTTGTATTTACCGTTCTGCTGTCTCTTGTCCTGGTGAGGGGAAGAGAAGCCCTCCAGACATTTCTTTAGGTTGGAGACAGTCTTGGAGACCCCTTCTTAAGCTCACGTGTGATCTTTGCTTGTGGCAGTGGTCTTTAGGCCATTCACCCGTAAAAGAATCTCTCGGCTGTTCCCTTGCCTAGTAAAGAACTGTAGAATTATTTAGGTTGGAAGGGACCTCTGGAAGTCATCTCATCTATTTCCCCCCCCCTTGAAACAGGGCCAGCTTTAAGTTAGATACCACCAATATCTTTATAGGGTTCTCACTTTTCCTCATAAATTATACTTTCTCCAGTTCATCGTTACTGATAGTATAGAATCAACTCTGTGTTGTAGAAACAGTCTCATCTGTGTAAGTAGGGAGCACTGAGCACTTCTGAACACTGTACATTACTGCCTCTCTGCAGAAGGGCTTTATCGTTATTCCCACTTTATATAAGCAGGCTGGATACAAAACAGTGCTGTGGTTTCACGGTTTCTCATAGGGCAGTGGTCATCCAGCTGGCTAGTGTCAGATTTGGAAAACTGAGCTGATATCTCCTGGGTCCCATAGAGTGCTCTGTAAATACTATGCAGTAATCTCTTGGTTGTAGGAGTCATTTTTCTGGGCCGTGTCACAGAATCACAGAAGGGCTGAGGTTGGAAGGGATCTCTGGAGGTCATTTTGTCCAACGCCCCCCTGCTCAAGCAGGGCTACCTAGAGCCAGTTGGCCAGGACTGTGTCCAGATGGCTTTTGAATATTTCCAAGAAGTGAGACTCCACAACCTCCCTGGGCAACATGTGCCAGTGCTCAGTCACCCTCACTAAAAAAGTGTTTCCTGATGAGGAGCACCCCACCTGAGCCGCCATGCCCTTGACTACTGCCCTGCAGAGCTCCGTAGTCACTTTTAATACTGTCCAGGTGTCTCGCAGTATCATTTGTGCCCACGTGGAATAACAACAGGGCGTAGTAGTCAGAAGGCCATACAAGCCCCACAACATCCCAGATCCTGGCCCCTGGCAGACAGCAAACCTCTCTAGATGATTGCTTGGGTCGACAGACGGGTGCCTGTGTCCCCCGCAGCAGGGAGTCACCCGTTACAGTGACTTGCCGCTTCTTCCTGGTAGTCTTGCGTGGTTTAGGTATTAGGTGGACCGGATGGATACTTTTGACGTTGGCGCATCTGGCTCCCTTTCGGCTTTGAGGGAGATGAACCTCTTTAGCAGTTGTAAGCCCTGTGGGGCAAGACCCTTCCTCTTGGTGTCAGAAGTTACCAGCTTCCATCCTTCCATCCTTCCCCAGAGGTTTCTCTTCCCTTGGCAGTGGGGGTTGACACTACCTGCTTCTCTACTGCAGGTGGGGCCTGAGGCTCTTCAAGCTGTTGGGTTGCAGAGAAGGTCCCCTCTCCCTTTGATCTTCTCTGATGCTGCGCAGCTTGCTCACGTCCTCCCATCCCTCCTCCGCGTGGAGGCACAGCCGCTCCAAGACAGCAACAGCTCCTGCAGGACCGAGGGTCGTCTCCTGGCACCGGAGAGAGCCCCCAGGAATTCCCTGCAGCCTGGGACTTGGAGGGCTGCGTCCGCCATCTGAAGCTCAGTCCGGGTGCAAGCCTCGACCCTAGGAGGGACGGCTACTCCAACAACTACTCGGGAAAATGCTCGGTGACGTGTTACCGCCGTGTCTGAGACTGTTACTGTGGCACAAGTCCAACGGAGGCCCCCTTACTTCACCCCCTTCTGTGCGTCCTGCTGCGCTAACTGCTGGGTCTGTTGGCCGCCTCTGTCAGCTGCGCTCTCTTAAGCCGCTGTGTGTAGCGGTTCTGCGTACTCAGTCCAAGGGGAACCGTTAGGAAAAGTTGACCTTGCTAAATAACAAGAGAGCTCAGTGCCCGTGCATTTGTAAACTTCAGTATTTTGTTTTCCTTTTAAAGCAAGGCATAAGCTGATTTTATGGAGTACTGAGTTAGAAATTAACTTGTGACTAAGAGGGGTCTTTATTGGTTCCAAAGCCAATTTTGTTCAAAATTGCTAGGTTCTTTGGCATGCGAGTCCCCTCTTTTGGCTATCCTGTTCTACTTCGATAGCAGCATTATAAACATTAAATAGTTTACAAATTCTAGTGACTAAGTCTCAGAAGTTATAAGTTTTGCAGATTAAGCAATCAGAATTTAAGAAATTTACAAGCTCTGCTGATCACCTATAATTTTGAATGAAGAAGGAGTTGGTCCAGATGTTTTTACTCTTCTGTCACAATCCTAATGCAATTTTTGCTGCAATATTTTTCTTCTATTCCTTGTGCTCTTGGCTGAGTACCAAATGCATTTTTCATTAGCAAGCAATGGTATTAAAATCTCTTTCTTTCTTTTTTTTTTTTTTCTTTTTTTTCCGAAGATCACTTTAGGTCTCAATTTCTGTAGATAAAGTTGAAGAGTTATATGTCTATGTACACTAGCTTTTAAGGGAACAAGATTTTACATGTCCTTAGTTCAGTGTTCCTTTCTACTTTCTTTACAGAGTGCCTGGAATAACAATTGCTACAGACATCATCTGTGGGTTTCCAGGAGAGACAGATGAAGATTTTCAAGAAACAATGAAACTTGTAGAACAGTACAGGTTTCCGAGCTTGTTTATTAATCAATTTTACCCACGCCCAGGAACACCGGCTGCAAAAATGCATCAAGTTCCAGCTACAGTGGTAAGATCCATTTTCTTGTGCCACTGTACATGGTGTACTCAGATGTCTTTAAATACATAAAGCACGTAAATGAAAATGTAGACTTTCTGGAGAACTATGCTACAGTTCAATTAAAGGGGCTTTTTTTTTTCAGTCCAGTAAGTGAAATGATTGGTGAATTGCCGTTAGAGGTTAGCCAGATCACTGAATGCATTTTCATATATAAATTGCTGTTCAGATTGTTAGGAAGGGTAAAACAGCGGTTATACTAAAGTCATGTCTTCTTGCTATCAAGTTTTGGCTGAATGAGTACAAAGAATGGTAGCTGATTACGTGTATTTTTTTCCATTTTAAGATTTTTGTGACTCCAGCAATCACAAGCTTATTGTAAATAATTATGCAAAGTATTAATAATAGAGCAATGATAATCTCTGATTTATTTGTCAAATATCAAATCTGCAGGCAACTTCTTCTCAAGACTCTCCTTATACACTGCTTACAAACTCTGCTTCCTTCAGCCTGCATGTTAAAGGCCATTGATAAAACTGGCATTTAATCTTTCGGTTTTCAGCTGGTTTCTTTCTTTCTTTCCATTTTTGAGTGAGAAGTGTAACCATTCCTGATACCAACATTCTCATCTCAAATTCCCATGAGGGAAATGGCCTGTTTTGATGTAGAAGGTAGATGGCTATTGACTGTATTTTGCTTGATATAAATAGCTATTTATAAGCAATAATAACAGCAATCACATCTGAAGGCATGGTTTGATTTATTTTAAAAAAATTGAATTTGTAATTTTTGTAATCTAAATATCAAAACAAGAAAGTATACAAGACTGATGCCTGTACAATAATTAAACTCATTATTATCTCATTATTATGGGCATAAATAACATTTGTATTTCTTTTCTGTGTAAGAATGAAAGTCAGCCAACAATGTAAATCAGTTTAAATAAAAAAACATTTCTTTCAATTTATGTATCCTGGTAGACCAACACGAAGTCAAAACTACATATCAGTACTTGTATCCCTTTGCTTATACATCTGAAATCTAAACAATTTCTGCTTACTCTCAATATATACCACAAAGTGTCAGCTGCTGAAGGCATAAAATGATATTATATTTGGCTTCTTCAGTTTATTGTTTAGAGAAGTACAGCTTAAGTAATGACTGCTCATTTATTGTAGGCTATCTCATAATGGGAAATACTGAGTTTCCAAATATAAGTAGCTGCTGTTGATACAGTCTACTCAGTGTAACCAACTCACATTGTTGAATTATTTTTATTCATTTTGAATGCTTTTTACAAATGTTTTTAATTTTAAAAAA
Organism: Buteo buteo; assembly: GCF_964188355.1. Lineage (NCBI taxonomy): Eukaryota > Metazoa > Chordata > Aves > Accipitriformes > Accipitridae > Buteo > Buteo buteo. The sequence goes on along the minus strand of NC_134190.1, from coordinate 6,134,821 downwards.
TGCAGAAATGTAATTTTTGGAAGTTAGGAAACTTAAAAATCAAAACATTGATTTATGTTTCTGGTTTGCATTCTTTCATCCACAAGTTTTTCAGTGTGCTATTTTCACAGGAGGTGCAAAGAGCTTAAGTTAATTTACCCTCTTCTGTTTAACTGGGTGCCCTGGGAAGACAATATGTGAAGAGCTAAATTATTAAAAAAACATTAGCTTTTCTGTGGTTAGGAGTGTTACTTGGAAAATGGTAGTGTCATTTTAACCCAGTTTTACATTCTTTCTTCCTATTTGTAGAACTAGTATTATTGCTTTCAGTGAATTAGAACCTTCAAAGAAGATGGGGCTTCTAATCCAGAACTGATGAAAATCTGTAATTAACAGATTTTGTTTCTCTCTTTTTTTTGCCCCCCTTCCCCCCCCCCCCCCCCCCCCAGTCCTTCAAAAATCCTGTGTTGTGAGATCCTTTGTTCTTTTATCTCTTTGTAGAAATGGAGAATAACTAGTCAGACAGAGCAGGAGAGGCTTGTGCTAATCTCTTACATTTTATATTCACATTACTTCTAGACAGAAGCTGATGGTCTTTCCTGCGTTACCAAGAATGGACAGGCATTTCATTTGTCATTCCTTGCGTAGAGTAATTTATGTTTCTCTGCTAGGAGAAGGAAGTAGCATGTTACCATCTACGTTATGCCCTCTTACCCCTTCATCCTTTAATAAAACATTATTTGTGCCATCTTTCTGTTAATGCATTTATCTTATTGCATTTGCATAGGGAAAGAAATAGTACATAAAGTGACATACAACTGCTATGTGCAAGCGTCTGAGTGTACAGGTGGTACATTGTATTATCAGCCTGAACTTGTGAGCTAGTGCTTTTACAGAATGTTCATAACATTATCCTCTGCAGTGGATCTGTTGGTAGGATTTCTTTTTATGAGAAGAATTTCGACTGTATTATTTAACTACAGATGCTGAACCAGTGAGCAAGTTATCTGACAGTTGTTATCCTTGTCTTTTTTTCTAAAGACTGGGTGTATTTGCTATGTTATTTCAGCTTTGCAATACTTCTGCAATGGATGGATCTATTGCTGTTTGCAAACTGCTCCACTTTAGTGAGTTCCACTTCACCTCTGGTTCAAGACAGCTTCAGTGATTCTGCCCAAGTATCACAGCTGCAATAATAACGTATTTGCTTTGTCAGTTCCGTTTAAGTTAGCTCTTTTTAGGAAGATCTTATGACTTCTAGGGACAGTCTGTGGAGTATTAAGCTTAGTAACATTTAGTGCTTTCAAATTTTTAGTGGATGGTTTTGATGGAAGTTGTTGCCTTCTTGGAGAAAACCCTCATTTGAGTTTATCTTAATAGAAAAAAAAATTGGTAGGTCAGCATGGAATCTTCCCTTCACATAGATAATTTATCTTTGAAAGCCTTACAAGCACTGATATTTTTCTAAAAGGGCAGATGACGCTAATCCAGATGGACAGTTCTGCCACCATAAATTCAGAAAAGACAGTTAAGGCTGCAGGCCTTTCTTGTTTCTCCTGAAGAAAAAGTGCCCATGGAGAATCAGACATCTGTCTAAATGGTCTCATCATTTCATAACCATCAATTAGATTATGCTTACCATAAATGCTGTCTCCAGTTTAGAGAAAAGTTAGAGCACAGTTAAACAAAACTAGGCATGATTTTGGTTGTGGTTTTTTTATAAGCAATTGCAGTGATGCCGAGTCATGCACATGAAAATCAAGTCAAGATGTTGTTCAGAACTTAAATGCTACCCCAAAATTCTGTTTTTCCTGGCTTTTACCCCCATTTTATCCACCTACTGCTAAATACATTGTTTCAGAGATGAGTCTGGATGCTCGTTGTCTCCAGTGGGCTGTCTGTAGGAAATTTTCACTCTGAAGTGTGTTAACTATGAAATGCTATTTTGTAGATGATGATGATGATGATGATTATTATTATTATGGATCTGGATTTCTCCATTTCCCTATTGCATTCAATCATAAAAGTTATATTGCTGATAGTTGCATAACTCAAATTACAGATTCTAGTCAGATAATTATTTTAATAAGCAATGTAAAAGAACATGATTTAGATGTGTCTGGTAGGGATTTTATATTTAGCTGCATTGCAAAGGATCAGAATGCTTTAATTCTAAGTGTAAAAATTACTCTTTGTCTCTAAAATTAAGGATCTGTAACACCTTATATTCTTGATAATTTAATTTCTCTGTGCTTTGTTTTTTTCAAGGTAGCTATTATTTGTCTGGGGACTTGCGAGGAGACTTCTCTTTCTGTCCTTGAGATTTGGGCCATCACAATTTCTGCAGGCATTAGGGGACATCATCATCTCAAGATCAGCTTGATTTCCATTACATGGAAACAACATGAGGAAGTAGCCATTTTGGAAATAGGGATAGTAGTAAGGTACAATTAGATTCATCTCTACTGAGAATAGGAGATGGCAGCTGTTTTGAGAGCAGTAATGTGACTGCAGCTTTATGATTACACTGCCCTCAACTGCAGTGTCGATTCCAGTCTTTCTATATGTATTTTCAATAGTGTGAGCAATTCAGTTTCAGTTATTGGTAGAATTATTAGATTTTTTTTAAAAAAAGCATTGTGATGTCTAGATAAAAGACTATATATTCACTTTCCTTACAATCTCTTTCCTTCTCTCTTTCTATATATCATCAAATAATTACCTTGCTCCAAGCTAGAAAATTTTGTCAGTCAATTACTGAACATTTCCTTTAATTCATCTGAAGAGTGTCTCCTTAAATTTTTCTCTCTATATTAGTTGTATTAAGCACTGTCCTTACTATACAATAGGGATAGCATAATGCCGTATGCACCTTCTCAGTGTTTTCTGCCAGACAAGTTGTATTTGATCATTTCTGTGGGAGCAAACCAACTATCTTGTATTTTATGCCTTTATTCTGGGTCGGCTTTGCTTTTGCTTCCTTCTTAAGAGGTCTCCAAGAAGTTTCGTGACACCCTTTCATGACTGACTGGCTGCAGATCCCCCATATCTCTCTACACCAATTAAAATTCTGCAAGGCACTGGCAATAGATATTCTTGGATACCAGCAGATACAGTATGATGTTTAATTCCTCCTTTGCTGGATTGATACAGGTTTTGTAGTTCTGAATCTCCACACACAAACAGCTGAACCTTCTGTGGTAGCTCATGTTGCTCTTACCTATTCAAAATCAATAATTGTCTGTGTTGCCAAACTGTCCCTGCCTGATTGAGAAGTAACCACATTCCTGCATCGGGCAATATTAGCTGTCTTCTCCTTCTTCACTTTTTAACACCAAGCAGCAGCACAGCAACTGGAATAGCATTGCTTGTGCGAGGGACACTTTTTGCACTGTTCACAACTCTAAAGGAATGGGAGCACAGCTGAACCTTGCAGTTGTACCATCAAAGAAAAGGCTAGTAAGCTCCCTGTTGAGCAGACAGTAAGGAGAGATGACAATTGAGGGCTGCTCTTGCCCTTGAGCATGTGCTCCAGGTGTTAGTGGGTAACGATGTGGCACAATGTGCCTAGGGAAGCCAGGGTCAGAGCTAGGGCAAGGAAAGAATTCATCTGCTGTCTGGGATGGATTTAGAAATAAAAATAACTTTATAGAGTTTTATGTACTCTGTGATATGCGAGAGGACCAATTGCACTGTTAATCGCTTGCAGGTGAGAGAGTGCAACTTTGGGTAGTGTTGATTAGTTAATGTGATTTAAGTGCCCAGAAAGGAAGGGACCATTTCCCTTGTTTCTAATACAGGCACAGCAGAATCAGTAATAGTTCTTGCCTTAGCTTAATGGCAGCCAGTCCAAAGATCATACAATGGGAATATGTAGGGATATTCTAAAATTAAGGAAGAGAGCTGAGGAGATCGGGAGGTGGAAGAAAAGCAAAGAAAGGTGAGTAGGAAAAGGAACAGTGCCTCTTACTCAACAGTACTGCTACTCTGGTCTCCCATCACTACCTTTGAGCTCCCTTGTTAAGTGCTATGACTAAATGGCATTACATGCCCCAGGAATTAGATGCAGCTGTGGTAACTGCTTCTGGTGTATCAAAGATGCTTGGCCCCTGACACCCGCCCAACGCATGCAGTGGTGCATGGTGTAACATGCAGAATGTACTTTATGTGTAAGAGAAGCCAAGACTGAGTCTTGTCTGAGTTTGACTGCTAAACCTCTGTACTACACTTTTATTTTTTCAGCAGTACACTTTTATTTACTGCTTGCTACTCTGCCAGAATAAAGACCTGAGTGAAGACTTTTGCAGCAAGTTTGGAACCAGAGAGTTAAAAATGTGAAGGCTGGAGCAGGAGGCAGACCATGAAGGAAAAATCAATATATAATCCTTCATATTTGTCACTGAACTATTGCAGTATTCCACGTTAACATTTTCCAGCAAGTTTTGTACTTGCTTTCTAGTAGTTTTATTTACAACATGTTTCCTTATGGTTTTTATGAGAACAACATGTGAGGTACTGCAGAAAGCCTTACAAACCATCAAGATAGCTATGATTTCTCTTATCTACAAGCCCAGTTATTCACCAATGGCATTAATTTTGATTGATATAGCTGTTGGTTAGTGGCAAATCAGTGTTGGCTCTTCGTGTTACTTTCTGGATGCTTACAAATAGTTTTGCTTATTTTCCTCCCTATTTTTCCAGGAACTGTATAAACTGACTGACCTACGAAAGCCTGGTTCCTCCTTTTTCCCTCTTTTAAAGATGGTCAAAACATTTGACTCCTTTTATGCCGTGTCTTTAGATCTACCGCAGTGCTCACCATTCGGTGTGCAGCCAGAACTGCGGGTTTGTGCAATGAATTCAAAGGAAGGTAATTACCTGTGAATAGGTTTTTTTGTGGTTAGACAAAGCTACTAAATAGAATTTTACAAAAGTTTAAAGAGAGTTTTATTTTAGAGCTAGATTCAGCTCAAGTTCAAACCACTTTAAGTTATTTAACCAGGTGCTGAAATGAAAATCTGTTTGTGTTGTTGTGGGAGACAGTTGAGCCAGTAGGTTTTAAAATAGGTTTTACCCTTTTGGAAAGCTATAAATGATCTGCCTATGGAGCTGCTGAAAATCCACTTCATAGCTTGAATCTGGGGAATGATTGAAATTGCATAGTCACGTCTGGGCTGTGCAGAATCAGACCCCTGAGAAAGGACAATATTTTTACTCCATCCTGGAGCCGTGGCTCTTAAATCTTGCACTGGTGTACTTCAGGCACATGGTACAAATCTTATAATAGAAGTCTTAATGCTTTCAAGGAGCACGACTGTCTTTCTTGAGAAAGCAAGTCAAAATTCAAAGCTAGACTGGAAATACACTTAGGAAACCAAGTTGGTGTTCTACTTTTTTGAATTTTGCTTTGTTTTTACAGCAGAAACTGATTGGAATGAAAATGACCTACAGCTTCCTCATAAACTTTATACAAATCCAGTTTGAAAATTTGAGCATCTTAAAGTAAATGTCCAGCTATGGGTTCAATCTAGGCCATGTTGTTAAGAAAAAGAATTAATAGACACTGGGAAATAAAATGTGGAGAATATACATGTAGAGGAAGAGGCAGAGTTCTTTCTAAACTTCACTGTCAAGCTAGAAATAGTTACAGAATTTGCAAGGATTCTGAAACCACCAACAATAACATATAATTTTGTGGGTTGATACTTGCAGCGATGTACAGTCCACAGGTTGGCCATCCAATATAAAAAAAAAATTACTTTCAGGAAAGTGTAGTCCTGTAAGATTTGTAGTGGCCATGAGCATTCATTACCCATTCTCTTTCCCTGTGAGTCTGTCTAGAAACCCTGATGCAAATCTGGCATTTTAGTTGCAAGGAAGCTGCAATAGCATCAGGATTTTTGTATACCACATACTCCTGCGCTGAATAGAAGGGAAGGAAGGTACTCTACGGATAAGGTGGAATAGTCTTGGATTTTAAGGGAGAAAATTATTTTTACCCCCAATATAAATATATATGTGATCAACATCTCAGGTAAATTTCTCCTTTCACTATAAATATTTTTCTCAGAAAAATTCAAAAGTCAAAAAATGGAAATGTAATTTAGTGAAATGAGTTTAGTGGTATTGTGGAGTTTTTTTCTTTTTTGTAGGATATATGCTTTAGCATCCATTGCAATTGCTTAGAAAAATGCAGAAGAGTATATCATTCTTCTGTATTTCCTACCTAAACTTAGTTCATTGAAATTTTCAAGATTATAACATTGTTCTTCGAAAGAAGTTTATATAAAATGGCATCAGGATAAACTCAATCCATAAATTTATTTTACTTCTGTTACATTTAAATCACACTACAAACTGCCTGAATAAACACATACATGGAGTATATTGGAAGCCTCTCACATTAAATAAAAGGATTGAATTGGTAAGACAGGTGTCATGAGAGCAATAAAAGCTGAAAATTGTGCATCTTTTTCCTTTACCAGTGATTATGAATTATGTATTCTGATCTGGGGCTTCAAGTTAGGATGTTACAGGAAGTTTAAGGACTATTTTGTAAATTCCCTCTTCCCTGTTAGGGAACTGAGAGGAGGCAGAGAGAGAAACAAAAATTTCTTCCAACACCTTTTACTCATTAAGCTGTTGTTATTAGTAGAACCAAGCCATTATTGTTAAAAGCAGATAACTATTTGCACAACACGTTCATTTAGTCACTGGCATTGACTCGCATGCCCACCTGTGGTTCCCTGTGGAGCAGAAGCTAGGAGGCCAGCCCCAGCTGTGTGCTCAGATGTTGGAGGGTCAACCTTTGGCTTTGAGGTGGGTGCTTGGAAGGTCCCTCGGAGGGATCTTTGTTCCTTTCGATATAAACTTAATCCTGCAGTCTTCATCTGCATATAGGACTCACCACACCTTTGTCTGATGTTGATCATACTGACCTTGGGCGGGTTGAACAGACTGTTAGTGTCCTGAGTTTGTTAGTTATTGCAGATTCAGCATGAGTACTAGTCTTCAGAGCTTATTAGTCCTTGGAAAATTTTCATATACTGCATTTTCAGCAGGTAATGTTACCGTCTCTGGCCTGCTGTTTTCTGTTACAACTCCATCCAAATCCATAGATGCCTATAGAACCCATTCACAGAAGCTCCTACAGAAGGGACCTCTCAGGCAACTGGATCTTATGTTTATGTATTCATTGTCCTTCTGTCCTCGTCATTGGCTCATAATGAAGTGGAAGAACCATGAAAGAAGTTTTAACTGTGTCTTTTTTTAACTTTTACTTGAATTACAGTTAGGTAACTTCTGTAATTCTGGAAATTTTTCTCTTTTTTTAATTCAGAATTTTAATATGCTTTATGAACCAGTCTGCTCAGAGCTGGAAACAGTGCCAGCAGTTGTAGACAAGAGAGTATTGCCCATAACTTAATCCCTGAAATTGGATGTATGCAGCAGAACAGAAAAATCTATTAGTTTCAAAAAAAACCCTCTTGGCTTTGGCATTTACAGACTTCCTAAGATGAGAACGTGGTTTAGATTTAATAGTTTGTGACTTAACACAGATAGCAAATTAAGAACCTATCCAGGTCTGATATTAATTATGTTACTGAAATCGTTTAAGCTTTACTCCTTTACTATCTTTGTTGCCCAGCATAAATAGGCTCTGGTTGAGTGTATTAGTTTTGTGGCTATCTAGAACTGTTATTTTAGACTCCAGGAACAGAATTTGCCAGTGCTGTAAGTACCATTTAGAATTTCTTTCTTTTTTAAAAATCACTACAGACTTATCAATATCATTCTCTTTGCCTTTGAAGTTTTTTAATGTGCATTTGATTTCATTAATTTTTTTTGTATCATGGAGGTGACTAAGCTTGTCCATCATTTGCAAATCTTGTGACATTTATGATGGCTCATAAATTGTGCTTGGAAGAAAAGGACACTGAAGTATCCTGAGGTGGGTTCCTGGTGACCCTTTCTTGAACTTCATCTGTCTTTGATAATCCAAGCACACTCCTTCAAAGCCATCACAGTCAATCAGGTCACTGAATGCTTTGGAGCTCGGATCTTCTGCTGTTTTCATAGCTGCGCCTGCACCTCCAGTCGCTGTGCTAAAAATCCATGTGGAATTTGGAATTGCTGAAAAACTGGAAGTAGGGTGGAGGACTGAATAGTACATTAAGGTAAAACAGCGAGGGCAATTTTTGTGTGTCTAGTGAATTTGTGTGTTGTGGGTACATGAGTTGTCTCTCCCACATAGCAAACACTTGAGCACTGTTTACCGCTCACTGTTTCTCTTCTGCTCTTTTTCTTCCTTCTGGGATGTCGGAAAACCTGGTGCTTTCAGGGCTGCTGTTGTGCGATAAAGCACACAGACATCTCACCAGATTATAAAAAGGAAAAGAGTGCACTGCAGACAGGTCAGTCCTGCGCATATATATGTCCTGGGCTTAACACGTATACACATATATATATAAAAAAACTACATTTCATTACTAAAATGTAGTTTGCAGTTCATTCTGGTTTGTATTATTGCATGACTGGGCGCAATAACTAATATATATTCAAAATCAGTCTGTCCCTTGTGACCAATCACTTTATTTCTGATTTAGTGTCAATCTAATTTGAAATATGGCTGATACCTCAGGCCAAGTTTCTGTTGGATACTTTTGTTCTACAAAATCTTTTTGAGCTAAACAATATTCCTAATCAGTTACAGTGGCATCCTTAGAAAATACCCACCTCATATAGATTATGAAATCTCAGTATGAATTTTAGACATAAAAATCTACCAGAAATGAGACAGAGCATTTACAAACTGTGCCCAATTTAAGGACCCTCAAGATGAACAAGGATTGAAGGCCTTTTTTGAAATTAAGGATTTCTTTGTGAAAGAATAAATTTTGCATCATTTGCCCACTGCTAAGGGAGAGACTTTATTATGAAAAATGACAGGAATAACAAACATTAATCCTAAACTAAATTAAAGAACTGAAGTGTAGCAGAAGGAATGGAATTCAGTAATATTTGTAAAATGTATGAGTTTGAAGAGTCTGTATTACATAGCTGAAATTATATGGGAAGGAAGAAATTGCAATGCCCATGGTTTAATTGAAAATGGAACCTTCAAGAAATTACTTTCAAATAGGTTGACAGACGATCTTATGAAGATCCTAAGCTGTTTTTTGAAAATATTTGTATTTTTCAATAAATAAGAATCTCTACTTAAAATGTAAAACAGACTAAACCATGACTATTTGTGTTACCACAATCCTGAAGACAGGATCACTCTAATGTTTGCAATCATTTTCTAGATTAATATGACTAGTAAAAGTGCGTAAAGTTTTATATATTTTCCTCTTTTAGTCAAAAAACTCATTGCATGGGCTCATAAAACTTTGTTCTAAATTTTTTAGAAAGAGTCACTGAGTGTACAAAAGACCAAGGAGTATACAAAATCTGAATTATGAATGTATACTTCTGACGTTAATTGGAGTTGGAAAAAATGTCTACCATCCTGGAACATTGAGGTAAACTGCTGAATATAACACATTGTACACTAAGTGACATTTTCCATTTGTGGATCAAAAATTATTAGAAAGTAATTTCTTAAACCAAGCTAAATAATGAAATATGCATGTATCAATAGTTAAAGTAGAACAGTGAGTCTATTTTAACATAGCAATTCCAGGTAGGTTAGGTCAAAAAGACTAGCTAATCCCCAAATGATTTTTTTATGCTTCATTATAGATGCAATCAGAAATACAGGAATAGTATCAGTAGAAGTGAGTTAGCTGGAGGAAGCAGGAAACTTGTCAAGCCTGTATTGTCACTTCTGCCCTTTCAGACCTTACAGGGCACAGAATGCAAGAGCATAATGAACACCAGTTATGATTTTATCAAGAAATCTGGCTGGGGCACAACATTTTTTTCAGGATCATTTTTAAGAGGGTGATGCACTGAATAACTCAAGGTCAAAGAGAACGGCTCACTGGTTTCTGATCACTTTTAGAAAAATAGTTTTGCAGAACAAAAAGCAATCTCTAAACTTTGATAACGTGGCAGTTTCAGTGGCTTGGCTTATATTTGTGTTGTGGTTATAGGTACATAGATTTAAGGCTTTATGGATTGAATCTCCAAGCAAGGGTTTTAAATGTACCTTGGTTGGAGTAGTTGCTACATCTGTCTCTGGTGTTTTGCCAAGTAACTCTCCGGAGATTAAAGTTAGGCCAGTCGGTGTCTGTAGATAGGGTGCTCCCAAATCCATTCTGTTTTATAAAAGTTTGGAGTTAGGAACTACCCAAGGCCTTGAGATCACAGATGTAATGTGGGGGAAAAGAAAAACACAGCTTCATTATTGCTCAGAAAACGCATGTTGCTGAAGTTAGAGAATGCCATAACACAAAAGGCATTAGACATGCTGTTTCAGAAAAGAAAGTTCCAATCTCATGGTTTTCGCTCTTGCATCTGTTACACTGCAGCCTCTGTGCTTTTAGTAATACTGGGGAAGAAGACGGTGAAAATACTTGCAAAGTTGCTTCATTCTTCTCCCGCAGTCTTGTCAAAGTTGTAGTTAAATTCTACCTTGGCTCATGAAGTTTAATGTGGTTTTAACTCTAAATTATGTAATCCATTAGATACTACGCAAGTAGGTAATAACGTGGTTTTCCAGACTTGTTGGAAAGAAAAACAATGTTGCTCTTGGTTGTTAGCACGCTCAAGTGTTTGAGATGCTTTATAAGCTCTAAATTACATAAGGGTCCTGTGGCAAAATAAAATAGTATTTTAATTCTGATCAGCAGTATGTAAAAGAGAAATGGGGGAGAAGATGGTTGGTAAGGGAAGAGAACTGAAATAAAGACATTCATCTGGTTGCCTTGACACATGTTACTATTTTCAGTGTTCAAGAAGGAAAAGAAGAATATTTGAATGGAAACAGATATGGGTCCCTGTTACTCAAGGCAGCCCCGTATACTGGAGGGTTTTTAAATTATGGAAACAGAACAACAAAAGCAGGAGAACTTTGCTGATGATATATTGAGGCTGACACCTTCAGTGGAACTGGTAGAATCTGCAGATGTGTCGCGGTATTAGGCTGAAATTATTAAGAACCTTGAAGGTGAAAATAGACTTTTTAAAACTAAAAGTTGAGTCTAAAAGAAACCAGTGATAACTTCATATTGGGGAGTAATTTTGTCCCTTTTATTCCCAGATGAAAATCTGAGAATATTTCATTTAAGCTGCTTCTAAGTAATCTGCATTAAAAATACCTCGTCGATACTGTAATTCTCCTTCATGATAAACGTTATAGACCTATACCGGCTTGAAAGGAAAACAAACAAGTTTTAGACTACATTAATATCATCTGAAAGACAGGTAATTATCACCTGAGTATGAAAAGAGGATCACCAGAGAAGCGCAATACACATGTGTGCCTACGATGTTTATTATTTGGTATAGTTAACTTTATTTCTAAACTTACTTTTCTAAAGTATTTTCTATTTGTAAAAATGTATTGTTAGGATGCCCTTACCTTTACCTTATTTTCACACCATTATTTGGAAAAAAAAAAAAAAATTAAGTTCAGCTTTATTTTTCTGAAGTAGTCAACACAAAATTTTATGCTGATTAATTTGTGCAGAAAATATTTGAAACAGTTTTAGAGATTCATCCTGTATGGGTTTTTTTTTTGGTTTGGTTGTTTTTTTACATTCTACCTATTCATTCCTTAACTTATTATTTCCTATCAGAAGTAGGACAATAATCCACAGTGTAGTCCACTTAAAGCAGTAGAAAATGTTTCATTATGACTAAAAATCAATGCACAAGAAAAAAAGAGTAAAAACACCAAGGTTACTAACTCTTGGCTTTATTGGTATGTAATTCTGGATGTGTTCTAAAAGGATCCTTTATTGTTACTGTACTTTAAGCATATAATATGCATCTCAGATGACCAATGTCCCTTTAAAAAAATCTCAGTAGTTAAAAGAGCAAAGTATGTGTTACTTGCATGTATACTTACGGGGGGGGGAAATAATGAAATTATGGTAATGTGTTGTTTTCTCGCTACTAACATTGTCTGTGTATGTTGTCATAAGAAACATCATTAGTTGATGTTGGTTTCTGGTTCTTGTTTTTACAACTGCGTGTTGAACGCTACCTGTCTTTTGAGAAGCACTTAATAACTTATGTGTATTTTAGTAACAAGCTTGAAATAATTCACCTACAAAAGTATTGCTTTACCTAGGGAAGCACTGCTGTCCTAGCATAGTTATGTGTACATGCATTTATGATTTTACAGTATTTAATTCAGTCCCGCAGCAGCACTTTAATCCAGTCTTTATCAAGCTTTCACATACTTTTCCAGCTAAAGATAGAAATAAAAAGTATCTCCATTGTGTCTCCCATATAATGCAACATTTTAAAAACTTACTGAAACAGAAAAGTGAAAAATTGTTTTTACGGTCATATTCATATATTTTTAGTGGCCCACATTAGCATACTATCTGAATGTATGTCTTTATCTCATCTCCCTAAACTTGTTTCTTTAAGTGTGATGAACTAAGTACTATGGGTTTAAAATTTAAATCAGTGCATGACTGAGTCATCAGAATTTTGTAACGTAACAAAATCTCTGCTTCTGTAAAGCGCGTGCACACACATACATACATACATCTATTGGGGAACCTTCTGTCCAGAGTCTTGCTTGTAAATTTAGGAGGATCTTGCTGGGCTCCCACAGGCTCCAACATGTGAACCGTTGCACACAGCAGTGATGCAGGCAGCACCCTCCACCCAGGGAAAGCCCTTCCTTCTGTATTAATAGGGTACTGCTCAGCGGTTCCCCAGATGGCCTGCTACTACTGCTTTAAAAAAATCCCCACTTCATATGCCACTGCTTGCTTTGATACACGAGTAGGAAATTGTGCAGTTCTCAGGCTCATGTTTTACTGGTCCTGTTAGTCATACAATATTTATCTGAAGTGATACATGACTCTGTCCTGTTGGCAAACCAATACTGGAAAAGTTTGTAGAGGAATAGTGTATCTCTGGTTTGTTACATGTCAGATGCTCTTGCACCAAAATTACGTACAGCCAGACTGAGTATTGCAAGTAACCCACCACCAAGAGTAACTTGGTTTAAGGAAATGTTCTGTGGTCACTGAACATAGGCTGTATCAATATAGGGCAAGCCTGAGAGAAGGATGGAAATAAGCTACAAGTCTGATGTTGCTATCTGACTTCTAAGAAGTCTTTTGATTTTTGGAAATACCCTGTGCTAATTTGTATGGTGACTTTGGAAAGACTTGATTTTTTTTTTTTTTTTCAGAAAGATAATAAATTTAAATATATCCTGTGCAGATCTGTGAGGGTGTTTGAAAGCGATACTGCTGCTGTACATGGAACAGCACAATGGGACTGTACATTTGCCTAAGTTCAGAAGGGGGTTTTGAGTGTTCTTTTACCATGTGATTTTGACAGCATTATTGGTACAGAACAAAGGAATGGGGAATCAGAACACAAAAAGGGAAGAGCAGGAAGATGGGGGAAGAAAAATATTTTTATATTGGTCAAGAGAGTACTTGAAAGGGATGTTGGACTAAGCTAAGGAAGGAGAAATAAGAGTATGAAGCTGTGTCAGGAAAAGAAGTTCTAGGGAGATGCATGTAAATAGGCAGTTTCGGGACTGAAATAGTTCCCTGGAGGCAATAAAGAAGAAAGAGCTTTTGGGCTCCTTATTTTCCTCTGTCACATCTAGACATGGGGAGGCCTGCTTTACTCTGTGCTTTACACTCTTTACAGGTGAGCTGAGAATCATGCCTTTTCTTCATGTAAAAAACTTCTTATTAATACCGTGTGGCTAATGCCTGCTGTAGGAGTGAAGGGCTTACCATTATAGCAGCATGAATTCCTTGTCCTTTTATTAGTCTCTGTGTTCTGAAATGTTTTATATTTCTGTTTTTTTGGAGATCTGAGTTAAGTTGAACTTGGTGTTCTAGAAAGACACAAATTATCACTAAGGAACCTTAACTCTGTGCTTAAGACATTTTTGTCTCTGTATATTCAGAGTTCCTACAAAGTAGTCAAATACTCTTTCAGTTCAGATCAGCTAAGCATACAGGACATCCTGGGAATTTCGGGGCAGCATTTTTTCATGTGCATCTCCAGAAGTTTCATTCCATGTTCCTCTGTGTCATGAATTTCCAACATTTCCCCAGTCAGGAGCATTTTGGTTTTGTACAAAAAGCAAAACTTCTACCTTTTGTGGAAAGATAGGAAAGAAACCATAATTTCCTATAATAAAAAGTGGAAGACTATATCTATGTGTTGTGCAAGGGAAGCCATCTTCATTCTTTATCTTGTGTAGGTAAGTATATAAACAGCATTTCGGCCAGAGTCTGAGCGTGAAGGATAGGACAGTTTCTGTCATATAGTTTTACTGAGTTATTAAAGCTATTGCAATAAAAATGCTCAAAAGCACTCTGTGTGCAGTCAAAATGGATGCAAGAGAAATAGTCTTTGGTAAGAAAAAGCAAGAATTAGACTTTTTCTGGATTTTGTGGCTTTTTTTCCCTAGAAAGATTAGTGGAGGTCTCCAGATTCCCAACTAAAATGCTTTTGTCGATTTCTTGCATGATTCTACATTAAATTAGTTTTTTTAAGCAATCTTTTAAATAATCATTTTGATATCTCTTTTCAATTTATTATCATATTTCTCCAAATCCTTTTTACAGTATTTTAAGCACTTTCACTGTGTATAACTGTACTACCAGGAAAGAAGTCATTGTATGATGGTGATGGAATTTGGGTTGTGCTACCTGATGCTTTCATTTCAGTGGGGTTTTTCCCATTGGAAATGAAAGAGGTATTAATGGGGGTTAGAGGGCAAAGTTTCCTCTACTAAGGGAGATCTTTTCTTTGGCAAAGGCATGTTTGATTGCTGAGAAAGCCTATACTAACAGAAATGTCTTTTTTAATATCAATTCTGTTAGTTTTGAATCCCCTTAGGAAACTCAGAGAAACAAGTCCTGTTAGGTATTACTTCTGGTAATTGAACAGAATTGTCTATAACAGAAGTAACCTTCTCATACTGAAAACAAAATTTATTGTTCCTTTTTGAAGAGGAACAGTGACTAAAAAATTATTTTCTTGACTCTTTAGCAGTCGTAACTAAAACATATGTAGGGACCTCACAGACGTAGTAATATTAATCTGATACCTTTAATGACTCAGAAAAATCCAGCTGTCATAAATTTGTACTAGTAACTAAAGTTATAGCTTTTATGACTAAGTTGCTGCATCTGAACTTTTCACTGAAAATTGTGTAAACAAAGAAAATACATAGTTTGTTTTGCATAATCAAAAATTACTAATTTGTCCTATAGTTTCCAGAAGTTAAAATAAATACTGCAGTCATGCAGCTGCCTATTTGGTTCCCAGCATGCTGGAAACATGAACATATCCTCCCAGTTTAGTTGGAAAACTACTTTCGCAGAATTAATGGCTAAAATAAGACAACAGTACAGACTACAAGCAAGGAGTTCCTGTAGTTGTCTCCCCTTTACACATTATCCAACATGCAATGCTTTGCCTCCCCAAGCTATGAGATAGGTCAGCGTCAATTTTGACATAATAAAACTTTGAACTTATTTGTGACTCATGCCTGCATTAAAGATGAAGAGTGCTTTTCTCCTCTCCCTGCCCCTCCTGCATAGGATGCAGCTGAGAGATTCTATTTAACATCTGCTGAAATCACTGAAAGCTCTTCCATTGATTTCAGAAGAAGCTGGATTAAGCACGTTTTGTCTTTGAACTTTGCTCTTAACAGAAGTTTTTTTCCCTTTGCCTTGGCATTAAATGGCATACCACCTATTAATTTTCCACAATCAAGGCAATGAGAGTATTAGCATCAAAAGAAATCAAAAAATAATAAATTATTCTTCTTAAACTGACTTCCTTTAAACCTAATCTGCTATAAAGCGAGACTGCATGTACATGCTAGAATAGTAGACAAGTCTTTGCAAGATTGGAGCCTAATCTTCAAGTTTTGTTATCTGTATTCTAAAACATTATTTATAATTTATTGTGCAGAAATTAAAACAAATCTGAATTGTTTACACATTCTACTGATGTTGCATAGATTAGTGTTTATTATTTACTACGGATATGTTCTTAACATTGTTAATATATATGTTAATTATTTCCTGTGATATTTAATATCCTTAATCTGCATACACTGCTCTTCATACCTACAGTTCCATTTACAAAGTGGGGAGAGAATGTGTTTGTACCTGCATACAGCTTTTAAAATCAGTAGTCTCTTTCTTTTTGCTTTAACTTTTCTAATATGGTTTATTTATTAATATTACTTTTCAGAAAAAACAGAGAACAAAGGATCTGTCCCAGCTGTTTCATTCATACAATCCATATGATCATAAGGTAAGAAAAAATATACTACCTATGTTTGTTGTTAAGAGTAATTCCAAACATTCATGATAACTATATTTCATGTTTAATGCAAAAATGAGAGGAAATGATAAAATTGAAAACGCTAGGGTATTCATGTTACTTAAATTATGCTATCATATAAAAGTTTCTTTGTTTCTTCAAGCCAAGCTTGAAAAGCTGCATTTTCTGATTTGTGAAGCCAATGACTCACATTAACCTCATAGAAGTATAATTTATAGACTGACACTAAATCCTGCAAAGTGACCATATGTGGTATCAGATTCCCCTCTTTTTTTTTTCTCACTATTTAGAAACTGTGTTGCCCTTGAGTATGTTGCTTAACCTGTTGTGTCAGTTAGGCCCTGAGATACATGATACTAATGAATTATCTATTGATTCTGGAAGCATCATTGGAAGAGGCTGCTTTGCTAACAGCCTGATGGTTGTCTGGGAAGAAACACACATCATCATTATAACTTGATCCTTATTTGTAAAGTCTGGGAACCCTGGTTAAAAAAATCCTAGTTTGTTATGTCCATACTATAGGGTAAGAAAAGAAGGTCACTTCCCTAAAGACATTGCAATGTGAAATAAAAAATTAAAGCTGTTACAAGAAGATTGGAGAACGAGGAGACACAGATCACAGCACTTCTGTGCTATAACTATGTCATGGGGGTTTTGTAGACATTATGCAAAAGAGAGCATTAAGCAGCAGACCGAAGGAGCGTTAAGTAGGTTTGTAAATATTTTGGGGGAGTTCCTCCTATCTTGGATGCATCTGTGGCCATGTGTTTTTAAGCAAGTGCACTAAATCCTTTAACAATTTGTCAGCAGTATGAGATGACTGTCTTTGCTGCTTATGTTTTGCAAAGCATGTGTGATTTTGCAAGTATCCATTTCAAAAAAGAAAGATTTGAAACATTTTTTTGTTTAGACATTTCAAAGGAAAGTTCTGAACTGTACTCCTCCTTTTCCTGGCTGTGTAGCAAATAGCTATACATTGGAAAAATTAGCTAGGTTTTATATGTGGGGGAAGAAGGTGGCTGAAGTGTGTATGTATGTGCACCTATCTCTGTGTATGAACACATGCGTCTATGTGTGTAACTACACATATGTCAATGAGAAAGAAATACATTGTGTAAATACTAATGGATTCAATTTATCAAGTAGGTTGTTGCTATGAGAATTCCATAGTTACCAGCAACTTGAGGATTTACAGTTTTTAAAAAACCATTGTCAAATAGTAGGTATATTCTATAATTTTAACTACTATATATCATTTCAAGTTAAATCCATCACTTTGAAGTATTTTTTTATAGATAGACTTGCATTATTTACGAGGATTGGTAAAGCAGATATTAAGGGCCTGTGAAAATTGAGAAACATGAAGAATAAAGGAAATTAGTGTGACAAGATTTTGAATAGGATCATTGCTTTTTTGAGTTGAAGCATTTTAAGGTAAATGTAATAGTAAGTCAATTAAGATCTAATAAGGACAAGCAACTGATGAACCAGAAGCTTTTGATATTCCTCTCTGTGTCTACATTCTCCTGTGCCAAACACTTTCTATTCATAGTACAAGGAAATTCCATTATTCTTTTATTAGCACTTTTAATGGAGCCTGGCCATTTGTAACTCCTGCTGCCTTCCTGCTCATATCCTTTGTGGCATTATATCAAAGTATCCTCAAATGATTTTGGCTTCAGTTGTGAAGACTTGTGCACTCTTTACAAATTAGTCATCAGGCAAAGTGGAACTGAATATAAATGCTTAGGTATATTCCCTTTTGATCTTTGTTTTAAGACCTTTAATAAATTATTAAAAGTAGCACAATTGTTTGATGAGTGATTTTTGAAGCTCCACACTTCTGCTGCTTCCAAGCACATTCTACATATATATCTGAGAGTAAAACGGGGAAAAAAGTACAAATGACAGTTTATTACAAGGATGATCTTTCCTTATTTTCCTGTGTTACAAGGATGATCTTTCCTTATTTTCCTTTTGACAGAGAACATTTTTCTTCTGCTAACTACTTCCTATTTGTAGTGGCTGCAACAAATTCACTGCAGATTTCTTGTTCTGTGTGCTGTTACTTTCCACCTCAGCTGCCAATATCACAATTGTTGCAGACCAGAGGGCGTCTTTTAATTTTTATATTAATTGTAACAGTAATCACCATTAGTTGAAAATACAGTTATTTCAAGGGGAGGTCTGTATTAGTTTTACTCTAGTTCTGTTTTGTTTGATTTACATGGCAGAAAGGTTGGTTGGTTGGCGGGGGGGGAGTGTTTGCTATTTTGTAGATTATTTGCGGTAAGCGTAAAAAGGAGATTTTATGATGGTTTTGTGAAAGTGTTGGTGTTGCAGGATCATGGCATGAATTACGTGAATTACTGGCTCCCAGGATTCTTAGTTGGTTGATTAAAACGTTTTTTGCTGAGAACCTTTCTAAAGTAGAAAAGGGGTAACCTTAAATAAGTTGGAGCTTGGTAGCAGTAGTTAAAACAAATGTAAAAGGGAAGCTCATGAACTACAGTGGCTGGAACAAGACTGTCTACTGAGATTTGATAGTATTTCATCCTGGTTTGATGGGATATTGCATAGAAAAGAGAAAAATCAATCAGAAAATGTTTATTCTTCCAAGTTAGTGCTTCACTCACTAAATCAGAAAGTCATGTTTTGACGGAGTAACTACACTAACCTTACTACTATTTATGCTTGGTCAGGAGACCAGTAGCTAGAAATATTAGAAATAGCAGCTATTCCTGGAAATTTTACCTCAATATATGTTTGCCTATCTAGTGTAGGTTACTGCATCCTGGAAGACATTTTAAATGTTTGTCCTCCTGCGTTCCCAGGTGAAAAGCCAGCTCTTTTATGGAGGGGGAAAGCAAGGATTTCCTTTTCCTTCCACTTCCAGCTGTGGAGTCTTGTATCTAGTGAGGCCTTAATTCAGCAGCAGAGGGGGCAGAGCTTTCAAATTCTTCTGTGCAGAAGGGTTGGAGAAGTAGGAAATATTCTGTCTCTGCTGATAGCAAGGGAGGAGTAGTTAAGGTCCTGTGTTCTTTAATGCTTAAATATTTATAGTTTACTATCTAGTTGCCCTTCTCATTGTTCAGATGAAACCATACAACAGCAAATCTCAAAAATTGCCCTTTAGCTGTATATTTATCCTATCCAGGGGGATTTGATCCTGTTCTCTTTCACCTAGTATCACCGTAGTGCTTGCAGACCCTCAGACTATGGAACCTTTCAGATACTCTGCCGCTGACAAAGCTCATTATAGCATCAGTCTTGAATGCCTGGCAAATATATTGAATTATTGATGTCAGACACACACAAAAAGTTCACTTTTCTCAGATTTTTTTTGTTGTTGTTGTTAAAATGAATAAATATCTTCTAAAATTCATTCTTTCCAAAACTAAATAATTATTTAGGAAGGGCTGAGATATATCTTGTTTATGGAAAGCTGTTCCAGGTGGGTGTTTGTCATTTGTTCAAACTCATTTCAGTTAGCATGTGTAAAAATACATAGAACTCTATTTGTAGACGAAGCCATTCCTTGTTCTGAAATACTTGCTTTTTCCTGTGTTTATGTAGAGTAGGAGTGTGTATAGTCTGGCTTTCTTAAGAGTCAAGTTCTGACTGCTGTGTAACTTTTCTCTAGTTAGCAACAGAACAGCTCTAACAATTATATGTACAGTTTATCTTTTTCTAGGACCATCAGAAAAGTAAGATAAAAATGACATCCTCAAAAGGCAGTACCAGCAAAGGTTTTGGTGATTTAAAATTAAAAAGAAGATAATTGAGGAGTGGTTTGGGTTTTTTTACCCTTAGTTGTAATCTGGCCAGTTTTCTACTAGCTTATTTAATGAAAGATTATGTTTGCACACAAGTAATTTCTGCTGACTTTTTTCTGTGTACACTGTGAGGTCCCACACTGCACACAGCAAGAGTTTTATTGTGTCTGCAGTGAACGTTTAACTCCCTACAGTATCTTTCTCCCGAATGATGTTTGCCCTTTAAAACTTGTGACCCAGTTTTTTGAAAGCTAGTAAGGCAGTTGTGATAGCAGGTTACCTGGTCAAAACAACAGGTTTGAGAATCTTAATATGAGCTTCAGGGTCCAATATGCAGCAAGTGTCCAAATTCAGCAGCACAGAGCTCTAGTTCCTTTTCTTTGTTTTGTCAGACGAGTTAAGTATTCAGTCTAGCCCTGGAGCAATTGTTTAAAATGATAATCCTCAATTTATGCTCTGCAAAAGAATGTTTTTACATATAGTAAACACAGTATAGCGGAACTACTATTCGTTTTGCTGTTCTGCCTTCTTGCGAGGATAGCCAGAAAGAGAGACCTTGGGGCACGTCCACACATGCCTCTGGCAACTTTGTACTGTTACAGCGAGAAATCCTCTGGGAGTTGTGCTTAAAACTCAGCTCTGGATTCGTTTCTGCCTTTTGCAACCTGAATCTCTTGCTCAAGAATAGGGCATGATCTGTGAAAAAATAAGGTCATGCTTACAGCATTAGTGATTTATTTTAGCATATCCTGTGTCCAACCAAGTAAGAAATAAAGTCAATGTTCCTGTGATTTGAAAAGAGGTTTTGAGAGATTTCCAAGTTGAAAGTCCTCAGGATTAAAAAAATAAATTACGATTTCAAAATGTGCTCTAATTGATGCAATACTACTAAAATAGTTGTCAAATCTTTAAGCCTCATGCTTTAAAATGTTCTTTATTAGTATGTTCTGGAAATGTTAAAACACTCAGAAAACTGGAACCCCATAGACAATGCCTGTGTGATTGGCAAGTTGTTGGACCGTTGTATTAAGATACACAACTAAGTGACAAAAAGCTTTCTTTTTTTGTTGGCTAGCTCTTAGCCTGGTAGGCAATTTCGGGAGGCAGGGGGTGGTGTCCTGTATTCTGTTGGCTTTGATAAAGGTAGATATGTGCATAACTGATTGAAGGAAGATTAATAACAAGATTATGTATGGCTGTCCTTGAAGTTAAGGTGCTAATGGCTGCTGTCACTTACAGCTTACCATGATAATTGTCTTTAACCAGTTATTTCAATAGTGCACTTTTGCTCCAGTTTTTAACAGAAAATAAATCTAATGTCAGCATCCTTAAACTGTGGTTGTAGGGCACCTCTTTCTTCTGCTGGGTTCTGTAGCTCCTCTGGAGAGCTTTAGGCATTTGTAATTCAGAAAAATGTTCATAATGAAACATACAGAAGCCACTGTCAAACATGTAGGATCTCTTGGCACTGCCTATGGAGGCATATCTGTATGGTCTAAGTGGTTTTCATTGACAATAACACAAAAGATTCATAGCAATGCCCAAGGCTGTGGCATTGCCTGGAAGTCATCACGGGCACCTGTGTGCAACATGAAGTATTCAAAAGTCCCAGGTAAGGGGTGAGGGATTGGAGTCAGTTGGCTTCTGGTAGCAAAACCTGTCAAGTCCTGCAGTCCTTCCAGTCCCTGTGCTGTAGGTAGTGGCCTCTGGGGACCACAGGCTACAGCAGGGCAATGGAGGGTGCGGTGGTGGCACCGAGAACCAGCAAAGCTGTCTTCACCCTGGTGAGGATTGCTTAGTTAAACAGCAGAAAGAGGGGCAGATGGGAAGTTAAGCGCTTCTGTTGGGACCAATTTTCCTACCAGTGAGCTGCTTCCTTTCATTTTTCTCTCACGTTCAGGGAAGCTGTACCTTCTGTGCATCCTTCACAAATAAGCAAAACTGAACAAAAGAAATTCTGAAGTCTACTGAAAGAAACAACTCTAAAACACCTGATAACGGCTAACTTTCTAATGGCAGGCATCACCATACTACTCTGTTAATTAGATCCTGAAAACTTTTTGAAGATGTGTCTGCACTGTATGGTATGATGTGATTGCATGAAAGGGAATGTAAATTGCAATGTTGGGCACTTGTAGAGTTGAAAGTGTTGCAATGAGAGTAGTTTCTTTAAAAGAGGCTAGTGAAAGACTAAAACGTAATTGCAGCATTAAACATATATGGCAGGTGAGATTTACATCTTTCAGTAATCTATGCTTGTACCTTTTTAGTAGTTCCTGACTCTCAGACTTTGCCATCTTCTACTTCTGTGTTTGTTGCTGGCCATCTTTCATAGCCACCAGCATTAGGAAGTGGTTTGTTTTACATGAGAGTCATGGCAGCTAGTGTGTTTAAGTAAACCTGGTCTGGATGCTTTTTGGAGTCTGAAAATGGGAAATTTCAGAATTGCTGAAAAACACAAGCAATTCTTGTTATTTTTCCGAAGGACAGTAATGTTTCTCAGTTATTAGCTGTGTTTTGTAAGATGTTCATGTGCAGTGGAAGTCCTGTGAATGTGTAGGTTTTACTTTTGAGCCAGAAAAAAAGAAAGTAGTTTTGAGGTACTGTCTCAGCCTTCGGATTTTTTGGGTAATGACTTGGGTATAGGATTCTGGAAACTAACAAAAATCCTTTTAACCTGCTTTCCATTTATTTCAGGAACAGCATTGTACTAAATCATAAGGCAACTGTGAGGTTGCAATGCCTGTGATATAAGCCATAGTCTGAATTTCCTAAAGCAGGTGCTTTGAATTGTTCTTCTGTAAGATGAAAAGGATTTCTAGGTTATTGCTGAAAAGAGACAGAGCCCCTTCCTATCTTGTGCCTCAAAATAGATTTCAGGTTTAATTTAATAGCTCAGATGTCAGATATGACTGCGTTTTATGGAAATATTCTTATTGTAACCTACATCCATTCTTCTCTTTTCCCTTCCCTCGTGTTCAGAACTGCTTTTTGGAGGACGTTACATAAAGCTGTTTTGTGCTCTTGATATGATGTGAGGCTTCAAAGACGACTGCTGAAAGAGAAAAGCAATTTCTATTTGGAAGAGCAGTGCAGTGGCCTTGTGCTAATGGCACACTTGAACATTACTTGATGATAGTGAAGAAAATCTAATGGCCTGAAAAGCTCCTGCTTTTTCTTGGCTTAACTCTTAGCTGCATTGAAGTTTATGCCATCTCTAACACAGAGCAAGCTAATATGGAGACAGTTTAGAAATGGCTGTTCAAATACCAGGAATTGTTTCAGGGTTTTGTAGAGAACAGGAGAAGAAACAAGGAAAGCAATGCAACGAAAGGGCTTGCTTCTCTGTTGAATATGCTGTATAGAAAAAGATGTCTCTCCTCTGTCTTAATTCTATAGCTGAAATGTTGGGATAAAAGACTTCCAATCTTATTTGAAGTGTATACTGCATCCAGAAAATTAAAAAAAAACCAAAAACCAAAAACAAAAAAAACACAAACAAACAAACCAAACAATTCCTGAATTTATTGCTGTAAAACCAGTGGTTTGTTTGTTGGTTTTGTTTTACACAAAACCTAAAATATATACAAACAGGTAGTGTATATATATGCTTAATACTTTGGTTAAAACTGTATTCAATGCTAGTAACTTGCTGTAATTGGATATTTAAAGCATTTAACCCTGTCTGATGCTAACTGAATTGTTTGGGGTTGTTACCTCAATATTCAACCAGAAGGGAGGCTTTTCCTGCTTTAGGTTAAACAGGTATTTTTTTCTACCTTTTTAAAATGATCTTTCTAAAAGACAATTAACAGTAGCCTGTCAAATCACGTTTGCATCTATACACAAAGGTAATGCTATGTGATGGTGCACGAGCTTAGATGTTGAGTGAGGTTTCACAGGTACCAATATATTATGGAAATATCTTCATTAATGATCTTGAGAACAGTTTTAAGAAATAAGCTGATGTAATCTACATATACCCTCCCCCCATGTAAAAACATCTATACGTTTTTTCAGTTAAATAATCACAAAAATAGTGGTCATTTACTTCACAGTTTTTCTCCTTGGTACAGCATGCGAATGCTACCTGGTATAGCAGGTTGCCTCAAATAAGTATTTTCCACCTCCAAAAAGATATTGAGATATAAAAAGAGAGACAAGTTTTATGGTGACATTAAATAACTGTCATACGAACTCAAGTAAAACAAATTGTTTGAGGCGCATTAATCGTCTTGTTATTTTCCAGAGAAAGGCATTACCTTTTGCTACGTCTTGTATCACTTATGTACCTTGTCCATCGTTACTGTGGTACTGACACAAAAGTATGGAAAAGAAAGGTATTTTAGGTTTTCTAAAATTAGTTGCTAGAACACCCTGACATCACAAAAAGTAAACAGGCCTGGCCCTGTTAAAATTTCCTTTAGGTTCTCTTTAATCTTGCTTTGGCAATGCGACGGATTGTATAACTAATAGTTCTATGGTCATTTCCAGTTCAGATCAAGTTCGGGTATCTTTCCTTCTCCCATTCCCTAATATCTCATTTGACCTGTATCTCTCTGTGGCTGTGCAGCTTGTAGTGGATTGGATTTCCCAGTTATCTTTCACCTTCTCTCATTTTTTTCCCCTCCCTCGTTCTTTATTCTATTGCCATTTGTCCCCTCCAAAAAAAAGTTTATTTCTTCTCCGTGTAGTCTACCTTCTTTTTTCTGTTTCTTCCTACCAAACTATTCTTTGTTTAATATCTTGTTCAGGTATTAACATTGTATTCTCTTTCATTTACTTTAATTCACCTCCCCTTCCATTTTTCTTGGTTTTTTCCTTTTTATCTTTGTGGACCTCTTAGTTCTACAGCTGTACTTTGTCATGGCATTAAAGTGGCTGTGGGGAACAGTTGCTGTCAAAGGGGAAGGCATCAGTGCAGCAGGTGTAGCAGTGCCTGAGCGCAATGTCACCTAAGTGTTCCTATAACCAAGCTCTTGAGCGTGCTTACTATTAATTAATTACGTATCCAGAGATGCAAGTTTGGGGAACTTTGCTAATGGATATGATAACTAGTCTGTTCCCCATCTTCTCACTGGAGAACAATAGTTGCTTTTGCTTATAAAATTGCTACAGTCTTTCTGCGTACTTGAATTAATTTGAGATGCTATTTAAAGTTCTAGATGTTAACCAAGTTGGCATCAATGCTTTTATTACCAGAAGATTTGGGATAATCTTCTGGTATCCAAAATCTTGGGTAAGATTTTGACTTTCTGACGTAAAGTGAACATACTCCATTTACTTTTCTTCTTCCTTATTCCTGTTTAAAAGCTTGTTTTAACAATCCTTTGATATAAAGCTGTGAAGCAGGTGTGTATTTTCTGGCTTAGTGTCTGATAATGAGTATGGAAACGTTGATCTCCGTATCCTCTCTTAATATTCTTCTGCATAGCCTTACATATACGTGCACACACACACGAAAACCCACGATCAACAAAAACTTTGATTTGAGATTCATTCCAAGTGTCAATCCAAGAAACAATCTGGTGTATTTCAAGTAAGTCAGGGAAGGATGGGATCATGTTTTATGTTTTTCCCAATTCGTAACAAGTCAGCACTGGCTACAATTCCATCTTCTGCTGTCATTTAAACTCTTGGAACTAGAAACACTCCTTTAGTTTTTACTTTGTTATAATTTCTTCTCTGTACTATATCCCTCTTAAAAGAGTGAAGAAGGGTTAGTTATCATACAGTTGAAAAGACAAGTCTGAGTCAAGTGATGGTGTAAAACTGTAGATAGAATTTGGGCTTTAGATTGTTCTACACAGGAAACTTGTTCTCCTGCTGTCCGTCGGCACAGCGCAGTTAGGCCACTTTCAGCTGGAGAAGGAGTGTCAGAATCTGCTAGCAAACGATGTGGATTTTGCATAATCTGGGTGATTGTCACCTATTTTAGCTGCCTGTGAAATTCGGGGTTCTTACAAACATGCTCTCAGTGATCTTGCACTCAGTCTGCCTGTGTCTGAGGGGAGGGCTCATGGTTGTAGGGGAGAGGGGGTGTTTGTATTCGGATGTAACTAGAAAAACATCCTCTGGTTTTTACCAATGCGCGTCCTTCTTGAGAATTGCGGGATGAGCGCTGAAGGATGTCCATGCTCTGGTGATTTAGTATGCATGCTTACAGTAAAACTAGCAATGTTCAGTTAAATTACCCAGTTACGAACATATACTCTACTCGTGTAAATAAGGGTAGACTTAAAAGACTTCCAAACCCTAGTTTGGGTTCAAGGGTGGAGGCTCAGAGTCAGTAGGCTTTGAGTTCACTCTGCAGTGTAGACATAAAATGGAGATTCACATCCCAGTTCAGGGAGGAAGAAGGCATTTAAAACACATGATTCGATTTCAGCTGTACTTGAGCTTTAGTGTATCAGAAGGAAGGAGTGGTGCTGTCAGAAAGAGAGGTACAAACCTGGATTTTGTTAGAAATTCACATTAACAAAGCATATTTCATTCCTCAAATAAGACATGTTCTTCGTATTATTTTTCCTCTGTATTCTGGTATTTTATGAACATAAAATAGTTTTCATCCAAAAAACTCTATCCATCCAAAGATGGATAAAATAAATAATCCATCCTTCCATGCATTTTTTGAGGGAAAGGCTCCAGCTTGAGAGGCTTGTATGGCAGCCATCATCTTTGGAATTTACTTCATCATGTCAAATTTTGGCGAGATTCCAACGTCAAAAAAAAGATCTTTCCATGAAGGTGTAACTTCTTTCTGTAATTCTAGAGACTGCCTCTATTTGATTTGCAGTATCTGAAGTATAAGAGGCTTGTGGGGCCAATGGCAAATTTAAGGTTTGGTATCTCATGATCTATCAGGATAAAAATGGGAGGGTTATATCTCCTTAAAGGAATAGGAGCATTACAATTTCTTTGTGATAAATGTGGCATTTTCTAATGTCACTGAAAGCAACTAAGAGGTTGATCTTTAAAGATGACATTTTAGTTCATGTAAATGGTGCTTTAGGCCATGTTTAATTTTTCTTTCACCCATTCCTCATACAATCATGATAGTCATACCTAGTCATCTAGTCTTATAGAAAAAAAGATGAATATGCAAGTAGTTGACAAAGGTCTTTAAAACACAGGACGAGGTTTTTTTCAAAAATATTTTTCTGTGAAATTTGATATATGTAGCACACATAAGAGAGGTGTTGGGATAAAACACTTCAGGTTGCAAATAAAGCAGTTATGCTAACAAATCCTTTATTTCACACTGTCATGCTTTTTCCAGGAAAAAATACCTATGTGTTCTTACTGCTGCTAATACTGCTAGCATCATTTATGAGGCATGTGTATGGCAAATTGTGCTTCTTCGTGCCTTTTATTTTTACAGGCTTATTTTTTATATAAAAGGACTGCTTGGTACAAAACCTTACAAGACATAAGCCATCACTGTTTTACGTTGCAAACCCCAGCCTTTTTTTCCATAGAACATTTGCAGAAAATGTGTAATATAAAGCTAAAAATATGAACCATTTGTGAGTCCTGTGCGGGAACAGACGTTAAATACCAATTTACGTGTCAGACAGACAGTGGCAGCTGCTTTGTTAACGTATGGCACAATCCCATATTAAATCAAATGGCAAGTGCACAGTTTGACAGATACTGTCATCAGTGCAAACATTATTAGACTCATTGAAGAGCTTGCTTTTAATTTTTTATTTAAAGTACATATATTTGGCTTGCAGAGCCTTTCTCAGTCAGAGCCTACAGCAGCAAGTACTACTTCTTGAGGTTTTTAGCCCAACAAAGCCTGATGTGTTTCTGGCTGTTCCTCAGGGGCAGTGCCACGATGTTTATGGCTTCCCCCGCACATCACACGTTAGGGTCTGTGACCAGAAATTCCATTTGAGAGCACACCGCTCTGGATAGCACTCAGTGGTCTTTTCATTTTGATTGATGGCTCTGGTTTTGCACCATCTGGCTTCTGATAGGCTGCATTAATCATATTCTGAACTAAGAAAATCTAGACGGGATTTTTTAATAATTATATGTACGTGGAAAAGAAAAGTGCATGTATATGTGTGTTTGTGTATTTAAGTCGTATAGGTTCCAGTCATACAAAAGAGAGCAACAGTCCTGTCGTACAGTTTGTGTTGGGATAAATAGGTCTCCAAATAAATCTCTACTTATGAATGCCCATATTTCAATTTTATTCCTACTGTTTTAACTTTATTTTATTTTGCTTTCTGTCAGCTGTTTATAGTCACTGCCTTATGTTGACATTGTTTTCTGTTAGGAACAATGGGCTTGTCTAGAGCATTTGAGTTGCATCTCAACTGTTTTAAATGAGTCTTAAATTTCTGCTGCTTTGGTGATATATTGAAGTTCCTTGCTTCTTTGTAAACATAGCATGAGATAACAGTTCTGAAACAGAATGTCATCAGGTCTTAAATTCTATACGTGTAGAACATCTTAAAAATGTCATATTTAAATTCACATCTTAAGGAAAATTTAAGAACCTCAATTAATCATACAATATACAGATGTCAGTAATTGGCCATATTGAGGGCTTCTCATAGAGTTTGACAATAGTGTATTTAAGGTATTGTATTGTTGGATTAGCAAAATTAATAGTCTCCCAATACGTATGTAGGAATTAATCAGCCAACATGAGGTTGTTCCAGATTTTATTTGGTTTTCTAATTTAAAAGTAAGCAGTTATCTATATTCCTTCTCATTAGGTTGCTTTCATTCTGTGATAATTTACAGTATGACTTAAGGGAAAAATTTGCCCTATGGTATACCTTGTCACATTGAAGCCATGAGCTGGATGTTAGTTTTCAGAAGCTACTTAATCTCCACCATTTAAATTTTCAAAGATCTTCGGATGAGAAGCTGCCCTGGATTCCTTTCCACCTATACTGCTATGGATATAACACTCCATGAAATGGTGGGCAGACAGCAATACTTTATACTCTTAATAAGAAATTCAGTAAGTGCATTTGCTATGTCCCCAAGTCTAGCATTTACTGGTCACACTGGGTGTACTTTCTTAGGTGTTCCTCACCGATCAAATGGTGTGGAAGTATCACAGCCACCAATTTTTCATTGTCAGCTATAAATTGCATTATTGTTGGGTGGGGGGGTTGTTCTGTTTCTTGCTTTGTTTTTATTTTTTTTTGCCCCATTTTCTCTTACTTTTCCTCAATATTCTCATTAGTAGTGCTTGCAGATACTTTGGAATCTTTTTTTTTTAAATTTATTATTCCCTCTGCTTTGCTTGTGAAAATACCTTAAGAATGAGGTACAGAAGAATTCCATGTATAACTTAGAAGTAAGGTGGAGCAATGTTTGTCCATAACCCCACCAACTAAAGCAAAACTTCCTGTCCTGCTTTCATTTCTGCCAGGCTTGATGATGTCTCTGTAGAGTAGATGAGGTTTATTTCGAGACATCTGGCATGAATTCTTTATAATTTAAAGCTGTACTTAGAGTTCAAAACTAATGGCGTGTTAGAAAGTTGTTTGACATACCACAGCAAGAAACAGTTCTTGAAGAAGATTTTAGAAAATTCACTCACTATATTTAATAAAGATGTAAAGCTCCTTAAGGTCTAGCACTGTGCAGATGCTGAGAACACCCTGTCTTACTTTTGTTCGTTTCCACAGTTCTCTGCAAAGCTCTGCTTTTCTGTTGTCTAACGGGTTCATGTTTTCTTGTACATTTATTTTAAAGACAAGGCTTGTTTATTTGTTCACAGTCTCACAGCTTTTTAAAATAGACATCTCTGGTTGAGAGAACCATAATTCACCAATAACCTGTGTTAAATTTAAGTATAGATGCTGAAAATTGGATAAACAAAACCTGTTTAATCATTGTTACAAAAGCACCATCTTTATTTGTGTGCCAAAGAGGATTTTTAAAAAATCATGATGACATTTCTGATCAGACTATGCCCAGTGTTGAATTACAGTTCTCTAGTAAATCAACAACTGATCTTGAGTAATTTTGCCTTGTGACTCCCAGATGTAGAACTCCCACCTTATTTTGCCTGAATCATTGTAATTATAGTTTACCTCAGAGACATTATGGAAGTTAAAAAGTTAAAGTCTTGCCAACAGGCATAATCAGTTTCTTCTCCTAAGCTCCCTGTTGGCTATTCATAAAAGCCTGGATCCTCAAGCTCGGAAGAAGCGTACAGTATGCATACTGCTCCCCGGTGTTCTCATTATCCAGCTTCCAACTTGGAATAGCAGCATCACCATACAGGCTTGTGGAAACTGGAGCAGCCCAATACCTTATTGGTAGCAAAAGTCTACAGTGAAAACAACAGCTGTTTATAGTAGCATTCTGCAAATGATCCTCTGAACTTCGTGAGATATCAGCAAGAATATTCACTCCTGTATACACTTCAAAACATGGAGGAAAAGGTAAAATATATTTGCAAGTTTCTTCCTGAGAACTGAAAAATCATTGATATTGTCATTTAAACACTGCCATGTAGTGTCAAAAGGTGAGTTCAGGGCCTGCAGGATGGTTAATAGAAATCCCTAAAGTAAAACTTTTATACTGTGGATCTCCTTTCATCCCTTTCCAAGCTCTGCCAGTTTAAGAAAATTGCCCACAACAACTTGTCATCAATAGATGCAGACTACTGGTGTTTTCATCTGACGACTTTTAGTAATCAGCTCAATATAAAGAAACTTTATATTACCATATTTTCTGAAATGCAAGGCCTGTCTATGCTTTTCAACTGAACAACTCCAGTCAATCTTAGTCCATGCAGGTTTAATGACTTAGCTTCTTGAAGTCAATCCCAGTCTATTAATTCTGTAGATATACGCCCTGCATTGCTGTGGTGATGCTGCATGTTATCTTATTAAATGCCACTGGTTTTTGATTCTGTTTCAATATGGAGAACAGAGGCAGTTGAATTTTGGGTTGTATTTTCGGGTTGAGTTTTTGTTACTTTCTCTTTTTAGTTTTATTGTCACTCCCTATGTTGAAAGAAATCTGAGGAGTAAATACTTTTAAATATGTTAAGGTTTACCAGCTTCTATATGCATATTCCATTCTTTATGAAGCTTTCCAATTAACAAATCAGCAAATGCGATTGCTAAACCTTTTAATGAACTCCTTTCCTGGGCTATCTAATATATTGGTATCTGGTTTTGCTGTTACACTGAGTATTAGTAACATTGTGTAAAAGGATAATGTTGATTTATTGTAGAATGTTTGGGTTTTGAAAACAGATACCATTGGTAGTTGTTTTTTAAAATTCTGCTTGTTTGTAGTTAAAAATCTACAGGATTTTCGATGAATAATAATCTGGGAGAGTGTACACGTGAAGTTTTTTAAAATTCTTTCAGAGGATTCTTACTTCTGTGAGACTACATACACGGTTTTGGTGCTTTCAAACTCCTTTATAAATACTGTCTTTGAGTAATTCCTTTTCTTGTGATGCGTGTAGTTTTGAGGGGAGAGGGAGCCCTTTATCCGTTGTATTCTGTGGGTACATAGCATACATTTGTTAATGGTTGGCAACTGTGTACACGATGCAAGCTCTGTGTGTCTGGTAAGAAATTGGGCCTGTACATCAAATCATTTCATGGAAGTAGGGAAAGTGAAAGTGCTTACTGTAAAACCTTTGTAATGCCTCATATCTAAATCAAAGTAATACAATTATTCATATTGGAAATAGGATAATGTTATTGCCAAGAAAGCTATTTTGTCTTTAGTGGTAGATAGTATGCCATTATATCGCATGCATATACGTCATTTCTGTTGAGAATAATCAAAATTATCTTTAGAAAGAGATATGCTGTGCTTTGGTGCATCTTTTTCCTTCACTACAGCTTATTGTGGTTCTGAGAATGTAATTCCATAAAAAGAAAAACCTAGAGCCAATGAGAAGAGAAAGTTAATTACCAATGAATATCTGTGTGTGCGTATTATGGTGGCAGTTGTGATTTTTGAGGAACAGTCTTCTCTTTCAGAATCTTGCCAAAATCCCAGTTCCACTGAAATATTTAGAATAAGGTATCAGCCTGTTTTCTTCTGGAAAGTAAGATAGCTTTTGGCGTCCAAGCTGAACCCTATAAATTATCCAGAATTAAAAATCACTAGCAGCTTATTTGTGAGAAAAAATGGATTTGCATTCCATAGGAAAAATATCAGGCATGTGGGGATGAATGAATGTATGGAGAAGACTTGACTGACATATATTTGTGTGTCTAAGTCAAATACCAGTCAGAAGTTACAGTTCTGCTGTATTTCCTCAGCAGTGAACAACAAAGTGACAACTGCTGTGGTACTCAGGCACCATCTGTCTTGTGAACCCTGCCATTCTGTTTGTGCCTGAATATGATAGATTTTACCTTATTTCTTCAAGAAAATAAAAATAGTACTTAATCTACAGTTCAAAAGCTGGATAAATTCCAAGTGAGGCTCTGTTAGTAGTGATATCCCTTGTCTCTGGGGGTGTAAATTTGGGCTTACACCTAAGTGTGTGTATATAAATATTACAGATTTATTGCTAAGTGTGCTGTGCTATGCCACAAATACAAGTCTGTATACAAACATGCTATATAACAAAAACTCTTTTTAACAAGCACTGTAATTTATATCCACAACATAGTAATTAGTTTTAACTTACATATCTACAATTGAAGACTTTAAAGGTATTCTACTGATCGGGGGGCTGAGGAGGTACCAAAGTAGACTTTTATTTGGTTTAGTATTTTGAACTCCTCTTTGCTGGTGGTATGTTGTGGACAGTGTCTTTAGGTATTTTTTATTTTAATTTCAGCATGGTGAGATTTGAAATTACTCCATGATTTTTCAAATGCAACCTTCCTGTTTTCTTCCATGTAAACAAAATTCATTTAGGCTTGGTTGCCTTTTTCCAGAATGCCCGGTGAAGTTGTATTTTTCTGGCTGTCTGACTGCTGCTTTTTCCACTTTCAAACATTTTCCTCGTCTTCAGTTCTGTTAGTGTTTAACTGTACTCGTAGTCTCAGCCTCTGAATTATTATGCTGCACCACTTTCACGGTTTAATACATTGGACAGCAGCAAAAGTACCTGAAAGCCAGCTGGCTCTGTGCACGGCTTTGTCTTACAAAGAGTCTAATGAATAGGCACTTCAAAATTGTAACCAAAAGTCTGCACGTCTCTGCAGAAACTTGAAGCATCTGCTTCACTTTTTCATTTTATCATTTTTATAAAGTCTACACATTCATAGTCTTTCTGTCAGAGATACAGGATCTCCAGCATTAATTAAAGATCACGTTGTGCCTTGAGAAAAGGTGACCTCACGTAAAAGACTTAATTATTTTTAAACACTTTATTTTAAGAAAGTGATACACAGACTGAAACTGTTTGCAGTGAACATGCATAATGAAAGCAATGTGTAAAGCCATGAATCCCAGTTATGTGATGCTTGGGTTTATGTACCAAATGACAGCAACCTGTATCTAAGAGCTGAAGACAAGCTATCTTATGAAATTGGATACCCTATCCGTAAAGAAAAGAAAGCTTTTGTAATGGCACAAATATACCAGATACGGCATCACTACCTTCATTACCTTTGTCAGTCACTTAAAATTTTTTGCTGAAAATTTTATGAATACTTTTTCATCTTGAAAGTGTATGTTTAGTATAACAAAGTGGTTTTCTTATGCAAGTGAAAGAAGCCCTTTATTGTTCCTGAAAATTTTAAAAAATATTATAAGAATTTCATACAGGAATTGCTGGGGGAGCAGATTGTTTTGAAGGATAATATGTTCTCAGATGTGATTTTCTTGCTCTTCACGCACAGTTGTGTATCTACAATAGGTGCTGTTCCCAGTGGAGCAGGGAGGGTGAGAGAGAGGTAGAGATAGTGCAGGGCTCTTTCTGGATCTCCATAAAAAGGCCCAACAACAATTGGCTGAATAAAATAGCCACTTTAATAAGATAGAATAAAAAGAGGGGTAGAGATAGTGAGTCCCTTCAGACGCTGAGAACCCCACATTCAGGCAGCATCGGACAGAGTCCAGATGGGTTTTCCCACAGCATGCTGCACGCATCCTGACCGTGGAGAGCATCCTTCTGGGGTCCAGAAAGAAGCAAAAATTATTCCTTTAACACACCTAGATCTCCTATTTTAAAAACCACAAAAGAGTCTTGCCACCTTTTACTGCTTTTCCTTTAAAGTATTCTACAAAGTAGAACTTGTACCTATATATGTTATATTCTGTCTCTGCTCTTGGTGAAATATTTCAGGTACAGAAACCCTAGAAAAAGTGCTAGTGATGAAAGGAGCAGCATTGCAAAGGCAGTCAGTTAAAAAAAAGTTTGGGGGGGGAGGGGGGGGGAGAAGCTTAAAAACACCACAAAACCATTGTAGTCACTGATAAACACATAGGACTTTTTTAATGTCTGGCCCCTCTCCTCAAAAAGTGGTGTGAATGGGGAAATGCCCTTGTAAATGGTGCAACTCATATAAACATTGTTTATGAATAGCAAGATGAATGTGCCTTCAGATATACCTCAAGAGACTTATATATAAGAAAATCAGCAAGTGAAGAAACAAAGGCTTAAAAAAAGAAGAAACAGTCCTACCAGACTCCATGTCTGCTTCACTTGGAGGAAAGACATAAATATTCTTTGCCACATAACACTGAAAAATGTGTGATGAATGTAGCAACTGTAAAACCTTCATTGTTCCTTCAGCTAAAACAAACAGAATGTGTAATTAGTTGGCTGCTTCTGCCTAATCCTAAATCCCAAGAAGATTATGTGCCATTTGAATCATCGTGTACCTGTTTTTTTACAGGCATATTTCAGTTGTTCCAAATCATCTCCATGTTTGCATGCACCAAACCTCTGCAAAGCAATAGAAAACAGTTAACGCTGCCCTGACATGCTGCATTTTGGTAGTTAAAGGGGAGCTTCCTGCTGTGCTTGTATTTCATTGGCTTAAAGCCATACCAGTGATTTCCAGATTTTTAAAGTATTTTTGTCACAGCCTTCAACTTTGTACGCTTGGTGTTATAGGTGAATCTCAGTACTAATTTTATTTTGGTTTTTTTATTCCTGCTTTATCAGGCAGTTAATCCATTGTAATTTGTATCTTCTGAAGTAAAATTCACTTCCAGTTAATTGCAGTACACAAGGTAAAATTGTTTTGGTTTTATATTTGCAAGGTAAAATTAAATATAAACTCTTTTTGTGGATGCACAGTAAATTACTGATTTTATTTCTATGTCAGAATGAGAGAAAGATTGCATTAGATCTAATATAATATGAAATCTTGTTTTAACTGGAAGGACTCTTGAAGGAGAACACCTTTAAAGACATTGCTTGGTTTTTTTGTCTTTTTAGATAAAATTTCCATGAAAGTCCATTTTCTTCTTCTGCACCATCTTGTCCAAGTTTAACTGTTGTATGTTTTAATGAGTATTCAGACCTCTGCTGCCTCAGAAAAGCCCAAGGTAGTTCCCTGGCCTTTCATAAACCTCATGCAGAGAACATATGAACACAGCACCGCCCTGATTGTTTTCACAAACGCAGACTCATGGACAAGGAAGTTTGTTGCAGTCCTGTACCAAATGTCAAATATGCAGGTCAGAGCAATAGTTCTGAGTTTGGTCGCGGCTGTCTGGAAACCTCAGCTAAATGCCACTGTGGAGTTGCAGATCACTGTAGAGGACACATGCAGTAGTCCCACAATTTCCGTGTGTTTCTCCAAGAAGAAAATCTTGGATGGAGAATATGGGAAAGTCCGTCAAAGCCAGTGAAGTTCATATCTGTAGAACCAGTGTTAAATAAGCCTCGTCCTGGTCAGGCCATGTGCCTTGTGCTGTTCTGTAAAGCTCTCTGGATAAAGATGACTTCAAAGTTCATAGAGACAGTCTGTATGCAGAGATAATGTCTTTTATTAGACAAATTGCTACTGTTAGAAAACCCAGACAAACTCTGTTGAAAGCTCCTCTATTTCTTCCAACTGTATCAGCTAATCTCATTTTATTTAAAAAAAAAGTTTACCCTATGAACTTTGCTTTTCTTGTATCCTTAGACCATTGTGGCTACACCACCACTATTTTAAAATCAACAGAAGGATAGGGTATAGCTACCTATTTCATTTACTTTGATGTTCTGAGCCATCTTGGATTTCCTGAGCTATGCTATAGCTTAAGATGACAAAACTGAGTTTTAGAGGAACAAGGAGGATTCTCTGATTCCTACCCTGCTGCTTTTTTATGAAGTATCAAAGTACAGCATATACAATCAACTTCAGAATATTTTTTTTTTGGTAGCTTTTTTATTTCCTTTTTGTAGTAGTGAAAGGAGGAACTACAGCACTTGTGGCTGACAAGGAGGAAGAGAGTAGTGTGTAAGTTGTGCAAGGCTGAGGGTCAGACAGCTGAGAAGAAAGTGGGATATGCAGAGGAAAACATTTAGAAGCAAGTGGAAACAGAAACACTAACCAAAGAAAGCATGTTAATTTGGTATTTTCTCAGAGGGATATTTGGATTATATTTATTTGATTAGTATTGTGATTTATAGATGTAACTGGCACTTTTTGCCTGAACAGAAGCAGCTCTCTCTCTTGTCATACATAGCATCTACAATGAAGTACAATTAAGCTGGTCTCAGATTTGCATATCATGAAGTCATATGAGCTTATTCAAGCCAACAAAAAGAGGTCTCTCTTGCTAGGCTAGAGCATTATTTGAGCTAATCTGCCTGTTTGAGTACATGAATGTTTTGCATATGGTTCTAAGAGATACGTGCAGCTGGGTGGCATAGTTCTGAATTATTGGAATGATTCATGGCTCTGATTTCCGTGCAGTCACCTTTTCCTTCTTTAATAAATGAATACAGCCTCAACTCGGTAGAAATCCAGGCTTTCTTTGCACTGCAACACAAGTATTGTTTGTTCTTTATAGCAAAGATCAAAGGATATATAATTTTTTTAAATAGCAACAGGAACCACAGATCATAACTCATTGAAATGACTCCCCCCCCCCCCCTTTTTAATCTTAGAACTATACTATTGTGGAGTATTTACTCTTTTATTGTGGAATATAGATGTCACTGACTGCAGTTATGTTGATTCAGTATGGCCTTTTGTATATGTTTTTCAGAAGTACAAATGATTGCATTTAATTAAAACCCACACATTAGACCAGATGCTCTTTTAAATGGAAAAACTCATAATATGGGCAAGGAAGCCTCCCCATGTTTCTGTGTAGGGAATTTTCCTCCCAGGAAAATACTTGAAATGAGAACGGGTGGTATAAATACACAGGTGGTATTCTGAAAGCTAAGCGGTACCTAAAAAAGCTTGCTTTGGTTTTAGCAGCCTCCTTCCAGACTTCTGTAAAAATGTCTCCTTCCCCCATGGAGGGGGGGTTTACTGTGCCAAGGAAAAATCCTGACTGTTGTGCTGGCAGTGGCCTCATCTTGGTGTCTGTTGAAGGAATAGGTGCAGGTAGAATATAACATCATGGGAAATACATACAGGTTCTGAAGCACGGGACTCCGTGTTACATGGGAACACAGTCAGCAGTCAGCTTCCATATTTCCTTGTTCTTTTTTATCACCGTATCCTGCCCTTGCTAGTTTCATTTTTGGGCATTAGTAGAAGGAAGTGTGAACAAGGGAGCAAAATTAAGAAGCCTTCCCTATAGCTCAACTTGTCTTTTATCAGCCGATGGAAGCTGGAGGATTAAGCTCTTGTTACCGAGCTCGTGGCACTGCTCACACATCGGTGGCTGGAGGGTCTGGAAAGATGTGCATTTTCCAGGCAGAGGCAGCACCCTGCAGTGCTGCTCTTTGCTCTAGCAGCTTCTGGTTATGCTCCATATTTGTCATGCCCAAACACCTACTGCAGCTGGCCATCTCTCTCCCCTTCACTGTGCACATAAAGCACGTTTTGTAAATCTCTGTGGGCCGTCTAGTTCTGGTGTTATAGGTAAGGAAGGAAAAAATTAAACTCTCTTTTATTTAAATTGAGGATAAATTTCCTACTTTGAATTAATGTTCCAGATACTCTCTTCTAAACTTTTTACTCCTCCCATACTTTATTATTTCTCATCCGACTGCTTTATCTTCTGCCTTTTGTGCTAAAAAAGACATTTCTTCTGTCCAAACTCCCCTTATTATATTTGCAGAAGTTATGCTTAAGGAAGGAATAAGAAAAATGCTTTTCCTCCCGCAGGTTATTCCCATGCTTTAGTGCCAATAATACCCTCCTACACCCGTTTTATGTGAAATTATCATGTTGGCATTGGGTCAAAGAAGACAGAAACTCTCAAAAGGGTGTTGGGTGGTAGGGAACGCAGTTTCTAAATAGTCTGCCCCCCCCCCCCCCCCCCCGGCCCCCGGTTTGGAAATGATACTAGCATGTGCATTGGAGGATATGTCCGGGGCTAGAAAACAGGTCTGTTATTTAAATCATATTGAAAAATATGGAAACAACTTGGCTGATTTACCTTTCCTTTTTCTTGGAGTAGAAACCATATGTTTTATCTCCGGTGTGTTCTCTCATACTTGCCAACTTCTGAAACTGTAAAGGTGAATGTTTAGGATGATTACTTAGGACATTCAGTACTTTAGTTTGGTTTCAAAAGAGACTTTTAATCAGATCACATGAGAAATGTTAAAAAAGGGTTGGAGGAGTGTCTTGGGCTTGAATATATGTAATAGATACATACTCCTTTGCCACTTGTTTCCACAAATAATGCACAGGAGAAATGTGATACAGCTAACATAGCTCAATTTTTTGTGTCCTGCGCTCTTGGCAGGAGAGCAACGAGAGTGAGAGTCCCACGATTCTGTCTGCTGGAGGCTGAGAGTCTTCCCTTAAGATTCCCATCTCTTTCATCTACCTCTCCTCAAAAACTTCCTCTTACCTCTTTCCTTTTTTTTTTTTTTTTCCTCTTTCCTCTTAGAGTTGAGGATAAGAGAGAAGAGGAGGAAGAAGTGCCATGGACACATTAGGGAAGTTGAAAGAAAGAACCAGAATACTAAGCAAAATTCTGCATCAGATAATTGCTTTCAAAAAAGTACCGTTGGGCTTCAAGTTAGCAAATCATCTCTGGACTGAAACTCAGGAGTCTGCAGCCTTACTTGTGTCCCCAGCACTGGTCTGTTTAGAGACTCGAGTGAGTTTCTTGCCATTCTTGCACCTTTGCTTCCATCTTAACAGTCTGTATTTGTTGCTGTCCGTATCCATCTAAAAAGGAAAGGAGGCCTTGCTTTGTATCCACCCAGTTCTTGCAAGGCACGGGAAGGAAGCAAATGTGACCTCAGCTCCTCGTCCCTCTTAACTTGGTCAGTTATTTCTACTAACAGCAATAAAATTAGGTAAATTCCATAGAATTGTTGGGACTTGCAAGTGCCTTTGGATGCAGGTGTTTCCAGGGCATTGTGCATTTGTTTAAAGTAATAGCAGTAATACCCTCCATAGTGGGATTTTGAATGAAAGTGGTTTTAATGGTATGGTGGTGCAATGGTATTAATCTCCTTCAAATCATATTTCTTAAAAGTTAGCTATATTGGCTTAGAGCTCAGTCTATGATTGAGTTGCCCAGTGCTGTTCTGCTGTCCAAGATGACATGAACCATCAGAGCTGAGTCATATTTACATGTTTTGTATCTTAAGGTCTTGCCCTGACTCTAGAAAGTTATCATCCTAAGGTCTTAATTCAGTTCAGCCAGGTTCTTTGTGAATAGATGTCAACATGCAGAACGCTGTAGCAGTTAGATATATCAAATCCAAGGGACTGGAACAATCATCATCATAATTTTTCTAAATAAAAAGGGCTGGTTGAATTGGTAAGAGAGGTGGTACTGGAGCAGTCAGAGTCAGGCTTCCAGCGCTGCAGTTAGGTTCAGAAAGTGATTTTAATAAGACAGTCAAATCTCACCTCATTTTTATCATCTACTTTCAGGAATTATTTTGATAGTCAGCAGTGCTGAACTGCTGTAAAACAAGTCAAGGAACTGTTGAAGCTGTTCTTTCTTAACCTTCAGGTGAAGGCAGTATAACTCTAATGCCTAGCACAGTTACATTTGCAGCTGCATGATAGCATGATTTTTTCTGAGGTGAAGAATGCTATTGTCTTTTTTATTTGCACCATCAACAGGGACATTTGTTTAATAGGTGAAATTTGTAAGTGCGTATAACATGCCTATTTACTACTATTGTCTTTTCATTGTTATTTTTGTTGTCTGTATAATATGGGGCTGACAGTATGGACTGCAGGAACTCTCAATTAGCCTTGAGGTCAGGCATCTAGATTAAAAATCTTGACACATTCCTTTATCATTTCACCTCAATCTTAAAAGGGCAGTTCATTTCTCATCTGTATTTAATACCTTGTTTCTTCTAGGGCACACGTAAAGATAATCTTATTTTACAGCACTATTGAATTGGGTTTATGATCAG
This sequence comes from Buteo buteo, assembly GCF_964188355.1. NCBI lineage: Eukaryota > Metazoa > Chordata > Aves > Accipitriformes > Accipitridae > Buteo > Buteo buteo. Next base: position 6,094,171 of record NC_134190.1, on the reverse strand, counting down.
AATTGGTGCCAATGCTCCTAGAAGACCTATTTCTTTGGAGTGCAAAGTATCATTTTATTAAGCTGTGTGCTTGAAAGTTAATTTTGTTGCTGTATTAAACCAGTGTTAACTAGCCTTTCTACTGCTATATGAAGGACAAAGCTTCATTCTGAGCAAATCTTAAAATGGTAGATGTGGCTAATAGGCAGCTGAAGGCCTGTGTTTTGTTTACAAAATAGGTGCAAAATAGTTTTTCTAAGATCGCCAGTCTGGTATGTCCAAACCTGTTTGAGCTACCCTGGGTGGGCTTCTGCAGCTAAGCTTCTGCTTACCCACCTGTTGGGTAAAGTAGCTTTGGACTTTGTTTAGGATGTCAGTGCTTTTTTTTCCCCATTCCCACCGTCCTCACAGCATAAGTGGGAGTATGATTCTGTGCTTATGACAATGTATTGTCATGATTTTTGGCAAACCTAGAACGCAGCAACACAGTGTGTTTTTTAAAAAGGTCTGAGATCTGAGAAATATGATCACTTTCTTTAATTTAAAAATGGCTGCCATTTTTGCAATTTAATACTAAAGCTTAAGCAGAGTATTTCAACTGCTAATCAAGTGACTTTATTCTGGGGTGAATGAAGATGGCACAGCAGATCAACTGTCATGGTTTGTCCGTCCTTTGAAAGAAGCAATATTCTAAAATATATCAGAAAGCAGCATGTATCTGTGAACATCACTGTACAGCTTTGCATCTCTCTGTAGTTCATGATTTCCATATTCACACATGGAGAAAGTGCAGCACAGGAATTTGAAATTACTTCCTGAAGGGGACAGTCCTAAAGGGATTGCTCTGACACATGAAGACCTTTGTGGAAAAAAATAAAATATTCCAACACAGCGGGATTTAAAGGAACTACACTGAGGGGATGAGACCTTGTTTGGTATGTAGGTATATGTTCTAATCACATCTTCCAGAGGTTTTTTCCTATCATGCTAACTCTTTGCAATGCAGTGTTAATGACTGAAATACTACATTTCTTACCCGTGCATGCTCTCTCACTTGTTAGGAGTTGGCACCTGTTTTTGTATTTTTTTTATAAAGGGTGAAAAGAATTAATATGCTGTCAGGAATTATGTGAATAAACAGTGTTCCAAAGTACTCATTTTATGAGAGTTACAAGAAGCATTTAAAATGTCATATATGGAATTGGTTTGCTATGATTCAAAGTCTAGAAGGACCAGGACATTGCTAGTACCATTATTTTCATAAAACCATTCTCAGATTTTTAAGAAAAAATGTTCAACTAATTTATTCATCTTATATCAGGTCATCTAGACAGGTCTGTTAAATTTAATGGCTGTTTCATGATTAAGGCAGAGTAAGAAGTTCTTAATTGAGGAACAGATAAAAAGCAAACTAATTAACTCCAAATACATTTCTTTAGCAGCATCCAAACAGCCATTTCTAAGATGAACTTGGGTTACTCATCTTTTGAGCTTTTAATCATATTTTTAGATTGCATTTTTACACCATCTGTACTACAAAAATGACTGTAATTTCTGTCACAGTTGGAAGCATCAGTTAATAAATGTTTTCTATTTTGATCTAGGGAGGTGTTTGAATTGAGGGAAAAATATTCTTAAATTAATTGGTTTAATTTACAGTAGATTGAGGGAGAGTGCAGTGGGAATGGTTTACTCCTATCCCTACCTGGTTTTCTTCCAACTATCACCTTACTCTTTTTTTATTTAAATACTGTCCCAAATGAAGCCTTTTCCCCAGCCCTCTGATCTTCTGTAAATTGTTGCATGTATCAGGAAACCACTGGCAGTGTGTCCATGCTCTGTCACTCTATTTACAAGATACTTAGCAGTTCCAGCCATCTACTAGAGCTTAGGATCAAGCAGGATCAGAGCCACTAATGCAGCAGCATTAGGCACTGATGTGTTGACTACTGCCTTATAGAGTCCACATAAATAATGCATTGGGGTAGGGAATGAAAATAACATAGTAAGTTGTGTTATGTCTAACTGGTAGCCTGCAAAACTCACTGTTCAAAGATTGCTTTTGGTGAGGAAAAATCTTTTAGTGTGCAAATGTGTGGGCTAGAACAAAAATGCTGCAGTCTATGTGCGAAGCACGTACGATGTATAGAGAATTTTACATGTGTATATGTAATCAGTATTATAGATATCATACACTAGTAATAATAACCGGCTAAGCATTCTTCAGGGTGCTCTATGAATTTAATTTAATTTCTGTGACACAGGGAATATGGATTCCCAACAGGCAGGTGGTATTAAGATCACTTAAGCATATTAATATTTTACTATCCTAATTTATTCATTCATAGAATGTTGTTAGCAAACTTCAGTTTTCCTTTTACAGATACCACTTTATGCTTTTGCATCTTCTCATTTTATTTGCTTATATGTATTTAATATTTCTATTTTCTGCACAGTTTAGTGGGAAGCTGTGTTTCAGTGTAATCTTACTGTTATTCTGAAGTACTGAGATTTTTCCTGTGATGTCTGAAATATCTTGCATTGGAAAGAGTGGAGTTTCTTTGTTTAGTAAGAGGTTCACATTTCCACAAGATTATTTTTTTTTTGAGGGTCTTTTGCTTTGTCCAAGTTACTAGCATGTTCACAGTTTACAATCAAGTTAGCTAGGGAATACTGGCAATTATGCTGATAGCTTGCCAGGCCTTTACTGACACTGGATAAAGCAGTGAATGTAGTGATGTTAAAATAGAAAATGAGATTGAAAGAGAAGTAAAAATAATTTGCCAGTATCTCCCAGTGGATTTTATAGTAGATGGTAAGTTTTGTAGAAAAAAGGGAGAAGAGAGAAAAGAAACATCATGAGAAGTTGTTTGCGATGGTAAATTTTAATTCTGGGGGTTTTTTTACATTGCTGGACAAAGGACTCTTTCATGTAACAGTAATTATCTTAAAATATAGATAATTTTGAAAATTATCAGAGACCTATTACATTCTTAAGGTATATTTGTATATATTTTACTCTTGCTGAATGACAAACTGCTCTGTTCTTTAAAACAGAAGTGATAAGGTTTTATTAATGAAGGAAAACAGCCCAAGGTCATCTGCCAAAGCCTATTTTTCATGTTCATAAATAAAAGAATTTGGTGGCCATTAGGTAACTCAGCTACTGTGAAACCGTTCAATTATATTTCGTAATGATAATTTTAGTCATATGTGTTGCTCAGAACAATATTTCTGTTTTCATTTATTTTTAATCCTGCAGAACATTTAAGTGTCATCTTAAACCCATGCAAGACACTACATGAAGTCCACTGTAAGGATTCTTGATAACAGTCAGACCTTTAGGAAAAAGTATTTTTTTCATATTTAGATCTCCTCTGTACCACATGCATACAGACTTGACTCTTAAATACCTCTGTTCACATGACTACTAAGAGATGCCTTGCAGGTCATTGGTAGTTCATAGGCACTGCTTGGAAATGATAGATTAAACTCAAAAGAAAGTAGACGTGTTGAAGTATCTGCAACGTGAATTTTAAGGCCCTAAAAACATTTATATTCCTTCATCCTTTCTGAACTCTAGTGAATATGAGGCATTTAAGTAGCAACTGAGCATTTAAATATCCTTGGGAATATATTCCTGAGTCCGAGTTTTGGTGTTGCTGAACCTTTTGTTGATGCTGATGTTGGGATTTGATGAATAAAAGATACATAAATAAAATATACCACATACTGATATACATTTTCTATAACAGCTCTTCATTTTTAAGACTGCTTCTTGATTCTTCTAAGCAGTCATATTGTTGACTGTTTTCTTTAGCTATCAAGTTGACCTCCCTAGCTCTGTCTGAAAAAGCAGTTGGTTCCAGGATTGCAGCACGTGCTGTGGCTACACTCTCAGTCTCGATTTTCTTGTTGCTACTAAAATCACAATTATCAAGTTGCCATATACTGATATTAGCCATTAAAGTTGTTTTGGTTTAATGGCAATGGCTTGTTTCATTTCTTCAGCTATAAGGATGCTTTTATGGACCATTTCCTATTGTCCTGTAGTGAGATAGTGTCATGTCAGAGCATTGAGGTGGAATCTAGAGTATTTGCCGATGGATTTCCAGAATAGCCAGCATGGCTACTGTGCTGCAAAAGTGTCTGCTGAGTTAACAGCATTCATTTTAATTGCATAAATGTGAGAGACATTAATGGTGAGAAATCAAGTCTACAAAAGAAGACATTCCAGAAATATAAATTTTGTTGCCATATTAAGGAGACTATATTATGTATCTTTTAATATATATGATATAACTTATGTAAGCAACAATTTTGAAAGATTTGAAGTTAAGAACAACAGTAGTAATTTCTTCTGTAATAGATCTGTGTATGTACCCTGTGAACATCAGAACTTCATAGAGAACAGTGACCACAGGAATATTTTTGCAGATTTACAGGCTGGACAAAACAAGGGACCATCATTCCAGTTACATCTCTGAAGCTTCTCAGTGTTCTCAAATGATGCTTTGGATTCCCTTTTAGTCTTTCCATTTTTCTTGCACTTGTTCTGTAAATTGCAAAAGTGAATTTCAGTTGTGTGAGGTTAGTTTGAAAACTGGTCCTCACTTTGAGGTGCTTTTACATTTATTAACATGTTCAACTTGTAAATAAACTAGCAAGGCAAAATCTGTAAAGTGCCAATCAGTGTAAAACTATGACTGTTAGGTTCCTGAGCTACTTACCTTCCAGCAGGTGCACCATTCCCCAAACCTACTTAAAAGTGAATATGTTTCTCTAATGAAAAAATAAAGTGGGTTATACTGGCCAGTTAGTGCTTTCAGGGGTGGTTCATAAATCTTGCAAGTTTTCAGAGTGCCTTTCTGTGCCACCAGATTTATGTCATTCTGAGAGAGACAAGTTAATCTTTTGAAGGCCATATTTAGCAGTAAAGCTGCAAGTTTTGAATAAGTACAATGAAGTTAAATCTTTTTAGGAATACCTTAGATATTAAATAGGAATGTTAATCACAAGCTTACAGATCAGTCACAGCAGTTACATACTTGTTAACTCCTCTTTCCTGAAGATTTAAAAAAAACACAAAACACCCAACCAAAAAAAAAACCCTTTAAATCTCTGCAGTTGACAGCATAAATTTCTATTGAAGGAATGCAGTGACATTTGTTAGAAGTGTCACATTCTCCATCCTTCATAGTCCTAAAAAAAAAAAAAAGAAAAAAGCTGTATCTCCATCTCCTCATGTCTCAGTTATTGATTTGTCAGTGACACAATAAGCACGGTGTGATGTCTTGTCACCTTTTCTCCCCTCCATTTTGTATATGGCTGTTCTAAAAATTATTTTTAAGTAGTATCGAATGCCTTGTACAGTATGGGATTAAGGTGAAAAATTGTAAATTTTACTGCTGATGGCTTTTTGCTTGTTTGTTTTGGAGTGGATTTCTTTTTTCCAAGCATGTTTCAGGCCAGTGGTTCTGTCGCTTCAAGAATGAGCATGTGACTGACAGGATACTATTTGGGAAGTGATGTGCAGTCTCAGACTAATATGACATTTTATGAGCAGCTTGACTGTTTTCATTACTTGGATTTATACTTTTATTTCTGTGTGCTGAGGAATAAGTGAGCAAGGCAGCTGTGGGAAATAGAAAAGCTGTCAGGATGAAGTTGATAGGACAGCCTTGAAATTATGCCATTGTGTCTAATAAGACATTATGGCTGTTATCTTTAAGCCCTTTAAATACAAAAATCTGATGGAGCAGCTTGGATCATTGTTTCCAGCTAAGTGATTCAGTAGGGTTTGTAATAGATTAATCTGAGATATTCAGGAAAAATTGAAAAAAAATTTAAGAATCTTGTTACTAAATGGCACATTCTGGCCTTTTTTTGTTAATTCATAATTAGAACTATTTTATTACTAGTGACAGTAGGAGATAGGACTTCTAAGGCTTTTTTGTCTGTTTTTTAACCTCAGCAGCAATTTAATGGACGAACAAGGTTTTAATGTAAATATTTTGAGGCAGTCCACTGTGCTTCTAATTATGAACCATGCTCTTTTTCACTTGCAGGCTTAAATACTCCGTTTCTGTTGGTTCACTCTTACAAGCTTCCTTTGTCATGGCAGCACAGTAGTTCTCATTCTTGCATGGCTAAGAATTGAAGCACTCGTGTGCCTTTCAGTCATTCCTGACTCTGATTCCCCTCCTTAGTTCTGTAAGGGACCCTTCTGTGGGAAAACTTCAAAGGTTTGCAATCTTGGTTCCTTTAGCAAACTGACGGCTTGGTAGTTGGGCGCCATTCACTGGTTGAGCAGTTTTCACAATCTGTCACGTGCAACTAGGAATGATCATAAAATACACAATTTCTCACTATAAATGCAGTATGATCTGATAAGGAAATTCCCCTCCAGAGTCTAAAGCTGTCTATGAAGGCTTTGCTTGGCTGCAATTGGTAAAACTCCTTTGGTTCTGTTGAGTGAAAGCAGATAGGAGCAGCCCTTGGCACCTTTGGACATCCCAACCACAGGTCTCAGTTCAAAGACATATCGCGGTGCTTTGTTACGGATGCTCCATGACTGCACCTCGGAAGCACTCAATGCAGGTCTCAGAGGGGTTTTCGGACAGCTAGGGAAAAATTAGATTGTTGTCAGGTGGCTACAAATTTGAAAGACTTGTGTGATTTCAGCAAGGAGATAAATGGTGATAGAAATTAAACCCATGCATAAGCAATTAAATCATAATAAGCAGTTCATGGTGATTTATCTTACTGTGAATGGGGAAAAATGCACAACTGCATTCACATAGCATTAAGGAGTCTGGGCAAGAAAAGCTATGCTTGTAGAAGAAATAGAGTGTTTGAGACACCAGGTGGTTTGTTTGTTGGTTGGGTTTTTTTAAATTAGGAATTACTATAACATTGGTACAAATTGCAGTGCTTTATCAGCAGCAAATAACTTCAGACTAGTGAGAACTAAACTTAAAATAAATATTAACATTTCAATTGCAGAAGACTGATTAGTGACTATTAACCTGGTGGTAGGATAAATATGATGTCCTTAGTAACACAGATAATATACAATTCTCTTTCAGTGCTTTCAAAACTGTGATGACATTTTTGGTGAAAATATGCACAAGCAGATGTTTTAGCAGAAGACAGTGGATTACAAGCACAGCCTTGTACTTAACAAAAAGTAATGTTTTCTGTACTTTTAATTAAAAAAAAAAAAGGCAAACCAAAACCAACGAAAAAAACAGAAATCTATTAACAAAAAATCAACTAAAAATACGGTATTCCATGGTGGAAGTGAACCTTATTTGTAACTTATGGAGAAAGACATCTTGTGAAGAAAGTTTTTTCCATCTTCCTTGTCCGACAAGGCAAACGTTGAAGTAATTGGGTAGTGTTCTCTTCCTCCAAAATTTACATTAGTAGTGAGGCCCCAGAAACTGTTGTGGCCAGGGTCGTATGAAACATTTTTCATTTCCAAAAAGTATATATGGGTTGGTGGGACAAGGGCTGCTAAAGCTTCTCTTGGAGTTGCAGTAGTGTGAAAGTTTGCTAGCAACAAGGAGAGTGGCAAACTTGCATGATAAATCAGTCTCAATTTGTAATTAGATAGTTCACATTATACTCACTTCCATCCATTCACCAGCTAATGTATCACCCAATTTCCTCAAAGCTTTACTCCCTAGTAGATTGTTCCTCTCCTCTGCAGCACTGTTGAATACAATATTCTGGCAAAAAGATACCAGATGCAGCAAGCAGGATAAGCAGACAAAAATTGTTTGTGTTACGGTGGCTGACAGTAGATCTAGACCTAGCAGGCAACTGTGGGAGGATATTTTTGTTTGCTTTGCCATGGTTAACTCTCCCACCTTATCACACAGCTGTACCAAGTGCTTATAGTACAAAATTGGGTGAATACTCCCTCTGAGTGAAAATGAAATGAATTAAAATGAAATTTTAATTGCTCACAAGCTGTTTTTATCATGGAGTTACAGCCATTCCAGATTTATTCAGAGAGATCAAAGAGCAGTGTAAACCTCTTAGCAATATATATCTTCCATTCTCATCTAAGTCTATTGTGGGACACTTCAGGTGCCAGCATAGCTAATGTCTCACTGGATGTGAAAAAAAGCATCACGATGCTATGAAAAACAATTTATGTAAAGCTGGCAGGTTAATAAAAGGAGAGCAACAAGTAATTACAATAACAGTAGCTACACATCTAGTGAAGGAGAAATGGTTAAAGTAAGGGTCATGCCCGCATGTGTGTAGTATTGGTAGGGGTCATAATTGGCCAAGCATCTGTATCCTGTGTGTGTGACGTGATGACATTTCTCTGTTCAGACCCTTGTATATCACAAACAAATTTTGAATGTGGTATCTGATCATATCAAGGGATTTCTTAGGCTTTGGAGGACAGAACCATATTATTTCAGTCAAAATTGGAAAGGGAAAAGGTAGAACATATTGAAGTACTGATACCTAATTAGCAGATAAACACCTCACCTCTGTAGTTGTCTAGAGAGGAAAGACCTGATTGATAGCAGCTATTAACACCTTCATGACTCGAAGATGAGTGCTTGGAAAGCTTGTCTTTTTCCCAATGTGTCATTTGGTCCACTTTCACCTAGATTATGCCTTGCTTATGTCTTCTAGTAGAGTAACTCCCACAGCTCAGTTGTGCTCATTATTTCAGTATTTTTGTAATGGTCGTTCTCTGGAAGAGAAGAAACAAAAGAATGACTTTGGAGAAAGAAGAAAACAAAATTTATATGGATAGGGGTGTACAAAAAGCTCCTGGAATGGCAGAGCTTTTGGCAGAGAATGGATTAAAAGATTTCAGCATGTGAAGGTAAAAGCAGATTACATGTGATCTCTGGTAAGAAGGAGTAACAGAAATAATATCCTAAAATGGAGGCCTGGGAATGGTACCAAGAGAGCTTGTAGAACAAAATACCAAATACAAGGAACTACTTATAGGTACAATGAATTTGGCCAAGACAAACATGCCTTTTCTCTTTCTCTTTCTCAGTGCATCTACATAAGCATCATATATAAACACAAACGTACATTTCTTACTAAAACTATGTCACCGATCCTTTGTCATGCCTTAAATTAATTGCTCAGAAATACTCAGGTTGCACAACTTTGTGGCTGCTTCTTATTAAAAGTTGTTTCTACAGGGCTGGACAATATTTTAATCTAACAAGCACATGGACATTGTAAAGGTTCCAAATGCCAGACTCTTTATGTAAGTAGTATACAAGCCTGGACAAAGTAATAAATGGCTGCCTGCATTTCACAGCTTCATTTTCTTTAGCACACTTTGGTGAAAAATCATATTATTCAACTCAGAGTTTCTTCTCCTGCATATTCATTGTTCTTCCTCTAATGGAAGTATGTCCTTATCTTGCCTGATTTTAACCAGTTTCTTTCGTCTTTATTTGATCCCGCAGTTAGATTAGACACCTTTGCCAAGAAAGTATGTGCCACTCTTCCTCTCCCTTGCCTAAGCTTCATTTCTTTCTTTTAGTTCTCATGCATTCTTTCTAAGTCTCTTGAGCCCCTTGAGGTATAGCATCCAGCTGTAGCATGTAGGCTTTTTTCTGCTTTTAAGTATAGTCCAATACCCCAAACTTCCTCTTCTTCAGGCTAGCTCGACTGGCCAGCTTTTCCAACTTCCCACTGTCTCACCAAGCTTCTACTTGAATGGGTAGACTTAAGGGATTAGTGAGTCTGCATTTTATGGGAGATGTGTAAAAAGAGCCCTGAGACCACATGCCTGACTCCAGTGTTCACTGATGCAGCAAGTTCATCTCCTCTGCTGGGTTCTGTACCTTGTACAAAGTCTTATTCCCTGAATCAGCAAGACCAGTTCGTGGCTGCCTGACAAGTTTTAATTCTACTCCCTTGTCCATTTGCATTATGATGGTGTCTTGTGATTACGTGATCACATGCTATCATACGTACAGCATAGGATGCACAGTACTCATTGAACAAGGAATCGGTCCATTAGTTTATCATCCTTCTTCAGCATGTGGTCTCCTACCTATTTGTAATGAACATCAGCCAAATCTGCATTCACAAGTTTTTCACAACTATTTGTGAAGTAGTGGAGAAGCTCTGCTCTAAAACCAGGGATCCGAGGTGCAGGGAACTAATGACCAAATCTTACAGAAATACCTTAGCTCATTGCCTCAGAGCAGGAATACTCTTTCATAGGTGTCCAAAGCTTGCTTTTTCAGATTTATTTGCATATGTATATGAAATAGTATTTTATAAATTGAAAGATAATGTAAAGAACTTTAGTCCCAAATGAATTGTTAAAAAATAAGTGCATAAATGGTATTATTTCCTTACAGAAATAGAAGTGAGTCACAATGGCATTTGGCAGGGAATCAGTCATTCAGAAAGGAGAAAACTTTTGCCTGCTGAGTAGGCAGAAAATGAGATGGTTGTTAGTCATCCGTTAAACCTCAGTGATATCTGAATAAGGTCTTTAATACTTACTAAATAAAAATCTTAATGACACTCAGCACTGTTTTCCTTTGCTGCTGTCTTTACTTAGGGAAGGGAAAGTTCAGCAGAAATTCCTAAATCACGCTGTCATTTTGATTCAGTCCTGAAGTATTGTTCATGGTGTGGACTAGGTAACTTTTGAATATTTGATTTTTGTCTCCCTCGTATAATTGAGCAATGTTAGGTAGCCAAGCAGTCTCTATCAATGTTGCATTTCCAGGGGAAGCTGTGTGAGGTGAGTGCTGTGTGTTTTAAGAAGTGAGGTGATAAAAGTGACATTTCCTTGAACTTGTTTATGTCCAGCTACTCCCTGTCTAAAGAAGCTTCTGGTATTTTTTTAAGAATATTTGCCACTTAAGAAAGCTCTAAAATGTTTCTCAAATCTTAAGTTTGAATGCACTATATAAATCTTGAAGGTTGGCATTGGACCATTGAGGTAGAATATTAGATCTCTGAGGGGGTAATGTAGCCATGTTGCTTATCTCATAATCTATCATATATAAACTGCCTGAATTATACGTGAAGGTTATACTTCATTTATTTTTAACTATTCAAAAAAGTATGGGAGAGACATAAAAAATGGTTGACCATTTTGCAAAATGATACTAAACCTTTTTATTTGTGAGCAGTTACTGAGAGGGAGTTATGGGAATGTGTATGTCCCATATAGAAAGGAGACCCTATTCTTCTCCTCCAATAATTTGTATGCAAGGACATAACCTTAGCTAGAATATTCATCTTATGAGTAATTTCTCCATCCCTGGAAATTTTGAACTGAGATGATGAAAGAAACTTCTCTAGAAAATTATTATTCTTGTGTTGACAACATCTCAAGATGTTCCTGACAAAGGAAATGTAAAATTTATTTTCAAATACTATTCTGTTCAAAGTGCTCTGAAATATTTTCTTTCCCTTATGATACTGGCTTTGACTTTAAATCAAGTGCTGAAATTTGAACATTCTGGCAGGCTTCTTTGGCAACAAGTTTTTTGGGTGAGAACTGTGACCAGTAGTTGTGGGGCATTAGTCATTATTGATACATTTTGGAAATCATATTGCCAATGAATTTATGGTATAGTGCTTGTGCTGTCAAGTAGTTTTAATGTTTATTGTCAACATATTTAGCAGTTGGAAAGCTAGGATTCTATCCATTCTGACACCATTCAGGATGGAATTCTTGTGTATTTTGATTTTACCAGCTTCCGACTTTCTAGATGTAGGCAAGTATTTATGTGGTATGATCTCTAATGAAAGCCAACGTATTAATGATGATATTCTGCAGACAGAGCTGTTTCTTGTGACTGTACTGCTAGGCAGTTGTAATGTGGAACAGAAAATTTAAATCATTGTATTTCACTAGTCCCGTGAAACTTCCTGCAAGGATTTGGTGTGTTCCAAGTTTGGCCATTTAGGCAACAGCTAATATCATTTATATTTCCCTGAATTCATTAAAGTGAATGTGGTCTGGCTTGTTTCTTGTCCTAAAATTCTTATCCAGTATGACAGTATAGGGTTAAATGTTTGATATGCTTCTTTAAATGATAGCTGTCTTTTTAGGGAGTGATAACATTGGTTTGCACTGCATGTTTTTAATTTTTGCTTAAAATATGTGAGGAGCCTTTGAGATTAAACTCACACTATGAAATAAGTATTATTATTAAAATTAGCATGTTAAACCAGAAGGAAACCATCTTTAAAATTCTATATCACGAGATAAAATCAAACATCAGTAAATATTTTAGAAATCAGCTGCTGTATACAAAGGCCAGTCCAGGTATTCAGTAAGATGATCCTTGCCTCTTGGGTATTTATTTGCAGGAGCATAGAAAATCCTGTCAGGCTTAAAAAAATCATTTTTTCACCTCTAAAATTACCCTTGATGCTCATTATGTTTTTAAGTGTGCTGTAAATCTGGATCTCACAATTTTTCTGTCATTGGGATTGCAGAGGGGCAGCTTACCTGCATGTTTACCGACAGCTTCCCTGCATGTGGAATATCATTAAATAACTACTTAGAAAGGATGGACTGGACCCAACAGGCATGGCTTAACAAGTTGTTATTTATGGAAAGTAATCCAGCAGCGTGGTTGTGTTGGGATTCTGCCTATATGCCAATAAAAGGGGCCAATTTCCAGAGCAACCTAACTCTGCTCATATATTTGTGAGCATAGAGATGCTAAACTGCCACAATGATATATGCAGCTGGGGGTTTATGCAGATTTAAAAACACATACAGAAGTTAAGAAGTTACTTTTGTAAATCTGATTGCTGGAACACAGCAGAAGGAGAAGAGGTTTTCACGTAGGTTTGCTAGTTTTTCTTTGAAGTTTTTGTTTTGTTTTGCAGTGGTGGTGGAACAATGTAACATGAAATGCTTGAAAATTGATTAGAAACATAGATTGTTTCAGTCTGCAGAGCATAGGACTTGCCCGTGAATCCTCTTAAAAGCAGTTGACTGGGAAAAGGTGGGGGTTTTTTTAAACAAACAAAAAAAAGAGCAGGTGGATTATTTCTTCTGCATTCACAGAGAGGTTCCTTTTTCTTGGTTTCACACAACCACGCTGTATTCAATGAAGTAATTGCTGTCCCCTTATCTCGCATCCCAAGCCGAGTTCAGCATCTGGAAAAGCTTAAGAACTCAATGCATCAAATTATCCTGCTCAAACTGTTGTTTATTGCAGGCCATTTTGTCCTGTCATCTCCATGACAGAATGTCAAAGCTTTTTCTTTCTGTTGCCTTCAGCTTCCAGCATCTGCAGGGATCTGATACGCTACCTCTGCATTACACAGGGGGAAACCGTCAAACAGTCGTGATGAAGGCAGCGAGCCAGGCAACTGCAGGCATTGGTAACTTCTGGTACTGCATTGCAGTGGTGCCTTCTGTTAGAGATTAGATTTCACCCTTCGCACTCGCTCAGCCATTTTGGTGGGTTTCTTCAAACTTCTGACCTCCCATGCGATGGGCTGTTCTTGCCCATCTTTTCTCTTTTATTAAAATGTTCCAAAGTGCGATGGCATGAAACTTTACGGCTTTGCTAGGCGTGTACCAATATTGCTTCCTCTTTCTCCGCTTCCAGGTTTACGTAGCAGTTTCCCCTAGATGACATAAACTTTTTTGCATGTGTTAACAAAGCTACGGAGAACCTTGGCGGGGGCAAGGGGGAAATCCTGTCACAGGATTCTCAGTTCTAAGTGTTCAGTTTTATTGTATTGCCCTATTCCACCTTTTTTATTTTTTCTGGTGGTGTTAATTGGAATGTCTGTTCAGTCATCCAGTCTTCTGCTTCAAGCTGAGGCTCAGCAGTGGAAATCCACAGTGTTGCAGTTTCTCTATTGTTATAGCTTTAAAATGCTATGGGTGCATACATTTAAAAAATACTTCAGTTTACATTTATACAGAATTCATCTATATGGACATGTCCAGTTTTAGCAGTATAACCCTCTCTGTGTATGTCTTCTGCTATAAAAATGTCCTGAAATATAAAGACACAAATGCCTTCAAGCTTCTTCTAAGATCAGAGGTTTGTCACTCCATCATCTTCAGATGTTCTGACTCATTCAGAGTCTGACTCAGCCTCCCTCCACTGGCCATATAGGGAGCTTACATCCTGAAAGTGGGAACTTCAAAGCACTGCTTGTGCCTACAGTAAGTGTTAAACTGCTCTGCATCCCTGCCCAACAACTCATAGGTGGTTTTTTGCTTGTGAAATACTGTAATATGTTGAATCTCAGAAAGGCACTTAACGGGTGATTTGTTTATCTTCTCTAGACTTCAGTAATCTGTGGCTTGAAGGATTTACCAAGTTGTAGCTAAGTAAATTTGGCATATACTAATAATTCTTTTTTCTTTCTACAGTCATTAAAATTAAACTTTGCCTTCCTATAGTGTGAAAATTAGGGGATATCAGATAACACTGGACAAAAAACTATAAGTGATTAGCGTGTTAACTTTTGATATGCAGAAATGTTTGATATTCTGAATAAGGATTTCATTGCTTGCATCTCTCTAAGTAGAGAATGCTGAGCTAGAAATTGTTTCCTGCCAAGTTTTATATGGTAAGATTTGCTCTTGCTGTTTTTTGTCTATTAAGGATCCTTAGCAAGGAAGCTAATTCCAAAATTTAGTCAAAACATAGCACACTAGCAACACAAAAAAATACTTTCCAGCATATAAGCCAAGCAAAAATAAACAATGTAATTCATCACTATCATGTAAAGAACACTAGAAGTTTAGGTGTCCCATAGCATATGTTCTCCTCCTTTAACTGAAGGAATTCATGGGAGGAGTAAAAATTCCACCGAAAGTCCATTTTGTCGCTGATCATTGCCTGATGTGTGAACGGAGCAGCTAATGCATCATGCACTGAGTTTATGAACGATGCGTGTTCCTGCAGGTGTTCAATTTGCTACATCTAACTCATTAGTTGTGTTTAAATTGTCGCATGGAGAAGAAATATTCGGGGGGAGAAGTCCACTAACATGTATGTGCAGGTTTTTTGTAAAAAACCACTGTGTTGGAAGAGGGAACTGGTATTTCACACATGCTATTCAGTCTAATGAATCAATTCCATTCTTGTATCAAGGTGACTGAATCTGCATAGTGTGTGGGAGGGGAAGTGGGGCCCTGGGTAATGTTCAGCACACAAAAACCTGATGCACCTGTTTTCCTCTTTTGCGGCTTTCTACTACATGGTGATCCTTAAAGGTTAATGTGTTTTCTCTGGCTTTTTTGTTTGTTTTCTTAGGGAGTTGTTTTGCTCACTGGAGGTTGCATGTAGTATGTGAATTACCTTGAAGAGAGATTGGTCTTCCAGGACCATATCATAAATAATTGAGATGATGAAGAATTACATTTAGAGTGCACATCTGTGTGTGCATGATTGTGTGTGTGTATATATATATATAAAAGACAGAGCAAATTCAAATTACGCCTCATCAGTTGTACACACACATACATGTCAACTCAGAGAAGAAGGTAGCTGAAAACAGAAAGTTTTTCTGTTTGTAAAAATGGTTATTTATAAATATGGCATTTAAAAAATGCAAATATGACATTACGTTCTATGTATCTTAATTAGATCATGTAATATACCACTTAGAAGAATTTTTTGTACTTCAGTAGTTCTCTTAAGGACTGCATTTGTTGTCATCATTTAGCAAAAGGTGTGTTTAGAGGGAGAAGAAGTCTTAACTGTAGGGTTAAAGGAAAGAATCTTTTCATTTAAAAGCAAAAGCAAATATGAAACAGCTTTTTTGCTAGTTGAACACATAAATGCAAATGTCTACCCTGCCTAGAAAGCTTCCAATAAGAGAGACAGGAATTGTTTGCAGAGATTAATTTATGATTTTTTTTTTCTTGAAGTGCTTTTGATGGGGGCTTGCTTCACTCTTTATTTTATCAGACTGTTTCAGGTCCTGGCAGTCATGCTTTTTGGTTAGTTAGGTTACAGTCAAAATAGGCAGTAGGTGTTTTCTATTGAATGATGAAGGGCAACCTAGTGATTATTAAGAAAACTCTGTGGTATATTGAGCACTGCTGAAAGGTAGCATGATAAATAGCTTCTGGCTGACAAGAGAAACCTCAAATTATTGTATGTGGTTTATGCCAGTATGTCAGTTTTCCACATACTGAGTGATAATTTAGAAAGGGAAAAGAGCAATTCACATATATACATAAAATCTGAATCTAATCCAGGATATCACGTTACTCTGCACAGCCACATGCTATGTATGTAAACTATTAGTAATAAGTAATTTCCATCAATATTATCTGTGAAGAATCCAGTTGCCTTGTAGACTCCAGCAAAGTATCTATTTGTTTTAATTGAAAATACCTACTCTAGCATTCTGAATATGCTCGGCATGGTTTTCTAATCGACAAATTCTGTTCATTTCAGTTGCTGTATTTCTGAAATCTGAGCCTGAGGAGGTACATTCTTCACAGACCCTAATTCTTTGGGAGAATGACAGGGGATCATCAAACTTTGATCTCCAAGGTTTCAAGCAGTGTGAAGCCAGCTGCTGCTGAATTCTATTAATGGCAGAGGGTTTGGATCAATCCAACAAAATACATGTTGACTTGGAAGAGAGGTTATCAGCTCTGGTTAGATTTTTAAGGTTAAATATGAGAGTCAACTGTGAACAAAAACTGACAGGGACGTGTCTTGTTTAGACACAAACTGAATTGAAATGTGTGGGTACGGATCAAGAAATATAGAAAGATTTATGTTGGACTTACTGTTATAGCTAAATGATCTTTGCATTCAGATAGTCTCCCTGAAGTTATGTGTAGGCTTGATCATTAAGAAACGTAATTAAGAGAGAAATCAAGCACTTCCAAGTTTGGAGGTTTTTTTGGTTACCATGTCCCTTTTTCTACTTCAAAGTGGGTTTTTTTCCAGGGCCTTCAAAGTAAAAGGATTTTTTTAGTACAGTTTCAGCTGCATATCAGATATTGTAAAATGGTTTTAGTCATTGTAGTTTGAGATTAAATAGATGAAAAGGACTGATACTAAAAGATAGGAAAGAACTTTGTTTATCTTCAAAAGGCTTGTTGGGACACAGGTTTTGGGTAGTGAGACTCAGAAATAGTTCAGTATTTCAGGATGGCAAACTACTGTATGATTCTGTTAGGTACATTCACCACAGAGCAAATGTCCTTGGATGCAGAGATTGCCTGTGCTTAGCACACCTATGGAGTCAAAAGCTTGGGAGGCTGTATCTGGGCTTTCTTTCCTAGATATTTGTTCTCAGACTATGTCTCAGTTTTTCCATCTCTAAAATGAGAAAAATGGCAACATAGTGTTGATATTTGTTACTGCTAAGGCCTTTTTAGATATTTGAATTGCAAGCAAGCAGAAGTTCCAAAATATTCCTTTGTTTATTTGTCATCTGGGCTAGAGGATGGTTTGTGAATGCGGAGTTGGCAAGAGTAAACACAGCCAATTGTGGCTTAAATAACTTTCCAAGAGTGTCTGCAGTCCTTTGCAAACTAAAGATTACTGTTAGCTGCTCCCTAAAGCATACAGGTATATATCTTGGGGATACAGCTAGGTTGTCAGCTGGGACAGAATACTTTATGTTGAAGGTGACTCTTGCAAATTTTTCCAGTAACATTTCAGTGAATCCGAAGTGCAATTCTAGCTGCTAGAGAACTTGAACCTTTCATTGTCTGGGTGCTGGCTAATGTCAGAGAGGAAAATAATACTAGACTGGATTTTCCCTTTACCCCCCAAATCCAGACAGTTTACTTTTGCAGCTGCAGATGAGCAAATTAGCATTAGAAATGCCAGAATATGTATTTCTTCCACTATTGCTCTTATTATAATCTAAGCAGCTGAATGAATATATGATCTAAAAGTTGGAATAGTTTGGTTGATTGACATCTTATAAAGCTCCTGTCATCCAGCGGTATATTCATAGCACATCGGAGAATACGAACCAGTACTGCCTGAAAAACTGTATGTGTAATGCAAACTCTGAACAAGCCTCATGTATGATTATTTCTTTGAAAGATAGGGTTAAAAGAGAAGCATTGACATTAAAGGATCGGTCATTAAAGATGAGCACATGCCACTGACTTTCCATCTCATTGCTGCTTTATACTTGCCTATATTTAAGCTGAAAAAGATATTGCTTATTATTTTTACATAATAGCATAGGTTTTTTGACGTTTTCCTCTCCACATAAATTGTGAAGCTAAGCAAGAGAGGTCAAAATGTGTTGGGATGAAGCATCCATTTCTCACCTAAACAAACTTCTGAGAAATGTGCTGAGTGTATTTGATTCTTTTTAACATGAACTCTTGAAGTCAAGTTAAGGGTGAAAAAAATTAGTGCTATGTAAAATAGTCTTGGCCAATTTTCTTTTGGACAGAATTCCGAGGTCTTTTTCTGATCACTTGTACTTAAGTGGTGCCAGACACCATACAGATTAGATAACAAACTGGTATTTTCTGCAAAATTCACTTCATTATTACACAAACTGAAATGGGGACAAAAACAATTGCATCTAGAGTTCCTTAAGTGTGAGAAAGAAAAGTTACTTTGTTTAAAAAATAAAATGAAAACAAGACAAGAAGAATGCTAATACAAGCGGAAGGAATAGTAGACAGGCTTCAGGTACTGAGCAACATGGTTGAAGTTTATGGCACTGAAAAGAGAACGAAAAAAAAAGGTTTCCTTTAAAATACGACAATCCAATTTTGTGACTTTCAAGATGAAGTTGGACATTCTTTCTCAGGCGTGTTGTTACTGCCTGGCCTTCAAAGGCATGACGTGCTGCAGCAGAAACCCACATTAGGGGGGGGTAACCAAAGTAGTAGTAATTCTAAGAAAATTTTTAAATGCATGCTGAGTAGGACTTTTATTTTTAAAAGTTATTCCTATTCAAACTAAACAATCCTAAAATGAAGCTACAGATGGAAAAGGATTATTTTTATATGGTGTATCATGCAATAATGAAGGCTTGCGTGGCACAGAATTTTTTTCTAATATTTTGATTGGTCTGGTTTTAACTGACCCATACACTGAGGTGGCTTGGCAGGTGGTTTTGCCCTACTGTATCTTCCAGAGGTGCTGTGCAGCCTCATTACTTCTTGTTATTCTTTTTAACTTGGCTTTGTCAGTCTTGTGATCTCTCCTCTTTACTTGTCATCTCGATTTCCAATGTTAATTACTCTCAGAATTCCAAAATCTTTCTTTAATTTTACATCTAGATGGGAAAGCATTAGCCCAGGTCTAGTGACCACAAAGCAGAGCATTGCTCATATCTGATTGTCCATTTTTCTATCCACTTTGTTCTTTTTAATACAGGCAAAATAAGTCTTAGAAAATTGCAAACATTTTTATTTTAGTGTAGGTTTAAATTAGTAAAACTTTCAAAAAAAGGGGGGGGGGGGAGATAGTATTGGTTTTGAGAGTGAGAAAATACAATTCTTTTTTGCAGGGCCCTGAAGGAATGTTTAGGCTCAAGGGCTCAGTGCCATACTCGTGACATAAATGCTATGCGTATTTATTCTGAAATAGTGTAGGCCTGTGTTATTTTCCACTACCATATCATGTTACAAATTCATGTCCAGTGTTCTGTTCTCCCAACAATCTTTTTCAGCATTGTTGCTTTCCAAGTTTCCCAGAGAGCATCTGTGTTTCAGATTACATTTTTCCAAATAGATTAGTTGATGTTTTCAGAATGGGGATCTTGTTTTTCTGTACATAGTTCAATTTGTTTTCTGTTACTAGTGTTTGCATATCCCCTCCATTTTAATTTCCTCCGTGAATTTCAATACTGTATTACTTACTCCCTTTTCCAGATCATGCATGAATATATTAAATAAAGATGGATGTGTAACTGATAGCTGAAGTTTTCCATCTGACGCTTCCAACAAACCTGAGATACTGCAGCTTGTCTCTTATAAACAATTCTCCTTCCCTTACCAGGACTTGCCAATATTCTTGTCCCAAAAAGATACATACAAAATCTTACTCAAGGATAATTTATGCGATATTGTATAAAGTGCTTTACCAACAAGTATTTATTTTGCTTATTACTTTTCTCTTACCCCCTAAGTTTTTATAGCTGTTAAAAAACCCCAACCAAACAACAATAAACAAAGAAACCCACCATACCCCTCCCTCCCACATCCCACTCCTTAGTCAAAAGTAAACATTTGGCTGTTAAGCTTTCTTTTTCTAATTGAGCATGCTCATTTTTGTAAGGCATGAGTTCTGATAATCTGAATTCCAGCAAGTCCATGTGGTTAGTATTATCTGTTAAGTAGCTGCTTGTGATGATCAACTTCCATCTGAAGGTCTGCATTAGTGACAAGGGATAGACAGTCCCCTGAGGACTGCTGAACTGCATTTTCAATGAGCTTGGGATCTTTTTTCAGCTATTTTAAGAGAAAAGTTTTGTTTAGAGGAAGCTGTTAGGTAGGAGCAGCTTGCTTTTCTTTTGAAAATAACTGCCAAGTTTTCTCCTCTCTTACAAGATGTTTCAGGATCTGATAATTTTTTTAGGTGCATTATTAGATAGAAAATCAAGTGGTATTCTTTTTCTAATATGCTAGGTATTCCGTGATTGTGTCTTGATATTTAATTGTGAATTTTTTACATGTTGTCATTTTTCAACTTTTTCTTGCAGGGCACTTACCTATATAAAGTCTCCATTATTCCTAGCAGTCCAGTCTTTTTTTTTACTTTTTCTTAGTTGTTTTTAAATAGCTAGCTGAGGAGGATTTCAGTATCACCTGAGCATTGAGATGCTAACAAAACATTTGGCTGCTTTTGATCCCTGTACTCTGGAGGCAGTATTTATTAATAAGAAGTGATGGACACAATACTTAAAATGAGTTTATTTTGCTGTCCTTTAAACAGAAGAGAACTTCCAAACAAATGTCTCCTAAATCCATTCTTGTCATACATCATGACTTTTTTAGTAGAAAAGTTTTTTTCATTTTTTTTTCCCAGCAATTATATATCCACTATGAGTCTGCAGTGGAGGTTGGTCAAGGCAAGCACATTTATATTACATTATCTATAGAGACCATAATCTCTCTGTATGCTCATCAGTCTTACTGCTTTTGAACACATGCTTCAAGAAGGCTGCCTTTTGTTAACACTGGTCCATTCTTGTATGCAACTATGAAGGGTATCTGAAACAGCATGCATTCTGTTTGCAATGGTATGAATTTCATTTTGTGTACCCAATTTACCTAGCAAGTTTTTTAACACTGCTACTAGGATATAAATAGCAAATACCAGATTGTAGCAAAGTCAGTGAGGGATGCCTTATCATCAGTCTCTCCAGGAAAACCCAGGGATAATTCATGAGTTCTGAACTGAGCCCTTGGCCCATGACTCATTTTTGTTCTATTACTCTGAAGAGTCAAATTTACATCCCAAATGAGTACACCTACAGATTTTATTATCTCTAAAAATCTGTAGCAGGCCTGCTGACTACAGCTTAAGTCTCTTCATAGTGAATAGTTACGCATTATCTTTTTAAATTACCAAAATTATTAATTATTTGAAAGATTTCTTCTAGCAAAAAGTAGATACTACTATGCCATATGACTGCACTTGTAATAATCAGCTCCCATAGGTCAATTAAATGCTTCAGGGTTTAGTCAGCAAGCAGACACCCATCACTGCTGCATGTACTTAGATGGAATGGAAGTTATTGCTTAATTATTCCATTTAAGACTGGATGGAAAAGGGGTCATTACGGGTTTAAAGCTTTACTTTCAATTTATATGGTTTGGAATTATACTTACAAAGAGAAGAGCTTTTCTCTTTGCATAAATTAATTTAAAATCATAGACTTTTGAGTGCTCTTCAGAAAGTAAATGGGATTCTGATTAATTTTAGTTCTGCAAGTGTGGGACTGAGTAATGAACTGAATGTAGACTGAAATCATGAGGAAGTTGAAGAGATCTTTTGAAATATGTGTGAAAATGTCAGATGGATCTGCTGAACATGTGTTTCCTTCATATGATGCAACCAAATGTTTAGGTTTCCAGCCTATATAATAAATTGTGTGCAGTGCCTCCCTCAGCCTTCTGTGGCATGTGTTCAAGGTGTGAAACCCATTATTCTAAAAGCTTTAAGTTGTCAATGGAATTCTAGGAAAGCAGGGAAATGTGTGGTGTTACATTTTGTAAAGAAGCAATCTGTCTGCTTTCAAGGGTCACATTTTTGTGTCTGATTTATTGCCATTGCATCCATATGTACAGCTTATGTGCAGCTCCGGGACACTTGTACTAAGAAATCCTACGTTCTTCAAATCAAATAATTGTATGGAATGTCCTTCTGTTTTTAAACAGATTCCTTTTGAGTAAACTCATGATCATGAGTATTTGTTACGTAATCCAAATGTCAGGTGTATGCAATGTAAAATGTTGAAAGACGCAACAGTCTTCCTACTC
Organism: Buteo buteo; assembly: GCF_964188355.1. Lineage (NCBI taxonomy): Eukaryota > Metazoa > Chordata > Aves > Accipitriformes > Accipitridae > Buteo > Buteo buteo. The sequence continues at coordinate 6,071,745 of NC_134190.1, read as the reverse complement.
TAATCTTAGTATTTCCTAGTGAGAATTTTGTACTCGCTATTCATTTTCCCTTGTGTATCGTACACCTCCTTTACAACAAGTACGATCTCTAAAGAAAATAATTCGCAGGAAGGTTGCTGATCTTTTCATCAGTCTATCATAAAATTAAAATTAATTTAAATTATGGGGTTTTACTATGTATTTACTGAAATTCTCATCAGTATATATGGAAGTTCTGAATATTGAGTCCATCTTTCTACCTGTTTTTCTTTTCAAATTGTTTACTTAAACTGATCATTTATTTTGAACTGCCTCAAGCAAATGCACAAAAAATAGAAATCAGTTTCAAACGATGAGAGGAGCGAAAACAAGTAGGTGCTGCTTTGATCTTGATTCAGACTGGTTCTGTGAAAACACTGGCTGTTGTTAGTTGAGATATCTTATCCCATCTTATCCTAAATGACAAAAATGTTACTGAAGCTTAAATGGCTAATGTGAACTCAGTTTTACCGTGGGGTCTGTTATTTCAGTAGCACACACAAGAACAATAATACAATACTTTAAGAATTTCATTTAACAGTGAGCTCAGAGATAATTCATGACTTTTAGTGTGGATCTTCGAGCAGAGAGCACTCAGTTGGAGCAGTAAGAAATGCAATATGTTGTCACTGTGACCAGGAACTGTTGAGTGCCACGTAGTGTCACCCAGTTGACTACATACTTGGGGTCTCCAGATTAACTCAAGACTGGCTTTGTTTATGATTTACACTGCTGCTGTTCTATATAAAACTACACTGGGCGGATGAGCTGCAGCAACATTTCAGAATGCTTTGCCCAAGGAGGAGACACAGCAGTTTGTGAAAAGAGCAACCTGGGGAAGGGCTAGAGTCAAGGAGACTAAATCAACTAAATGGAAGTCTACAAAGATCAGAGACCTGTTCTTTCTCTTTTAAAATATAATGCCATGGGATTAAAATCAGAAAGTGCCTTATATTCAACAAAGCTAAAAGGATTATCTGTCTAAAGGACAAAAAAAAAAAAGGGGGGGGGGGGAAGGCGGCTCCATGACACATGACTGGATTCAGTTTGCTTAAATCAGACCACCCAACCACAGTGTTCTCCTGGAATAGTATGTTGTATACAAAACATACGTATTAACTGTTAACCTCTCACTGACTTTAGATAACATTTCTGGACACATGCACAGTATATTGTAGCCCAGTTGCCAATGTGAACACTTAAAAGATATTTTCTCGAATAATATTGTTGTGGCCACCCGGTGAGCAGCCAACTCTTATCTGTAAAGCCAGTTTGAGGAGCAATGGCAGCTCTGTTGTAGATATTAGCTGACACCTTTAAACTAAATCTTTTGCTTCACTGATCATCAGTCTCTGTGTTAAACAAGCCAAAAAACGAGCAGATAAAGGAGAGATTTGAGATTACTGTAAAAACTGCAACAACAAAAGGATTTGCCAGTTCAGAGTCATCTGCCATTTGCCAAGGATTCAACATAACCACAAACTGATGTTTGCTTTTACCATCACTTCTCTTTATTTTCAACCAATGTCCTGTGCACCATTCCATGCATAGCAGAATAATCATTTTCTTTCTAATGCCCAAGGCAGCTGGTGTGTCCTGAGTAAGAAGATTACATTTGCAGTGGCAAGACAAGTATCTAAACACATTAAATTAATCTCCCAGTCCTCCCATAATTGAAGAACCTGGTTGTTGAAATTTTGCTGCCTTCTGGAGAATTTCAAAACCATGGAAGGGCTGGAGTCAGACTCTGATGGCCTTGCAGTCATATCATTATCCACGCAAGTCACAGTATAAGAGAAGGCTCAGATGGCAGGGACAGAAAAAATCCATATTACTGTATCTGCCAATCTCATTCGGACTGGCCTCCTCCTAAGAAGACAGTGCAGCATTTGATACTGAAACAGAAACTATATTTTAAAACGTTTCTGTAGCTGTTTTCTTCCCACAAGTTGAATGTATTATTACCTCTACAGGTAAAAGGGTAAACTTTCTAGCACAGGCAAAAGCATTGTATAAATATAAGTCCTCCTGACAAACGTTCATAAATAATTAGACCTTTGTGCTTCTGAACTACTTTTTTTTCAACTTTTATCCCATTTTTTGAGCAGTGTATTATAGTATAAAGGCGAAGGCAACTGCGGTCTGCATATATCCAAATGGCCTGTGTATTTTAAGTCTATCTGTAGCAATAGGAAGAGTACCGCTGCCCCAGACTGATTTTCCTTTTCCATGCTAAAACCTCAGCAAGGTGTTTATTTAGATGTTCGTGCTGACTTGTAAATTTCTTACTCTGTGGACACCAGAGAACAAAGAAAGAAAATCTATGAAACAAGTAGCCCAAGGACAACTATGTGTTTTTTCCACAGTGCCTTAGAGAATTAGACTGTATTCTGGCAATTATTTATTTTCTACGCAGTTTTTTTAAAGAAGCATTAAATGTTGAAGTGCTAAAATGCAGCAAAACTGTTAAACAACTTGAAGGGAAAATGAATAGCAGTTTTCCACAGTTCCCTGACTTCATTATCTTTGGATTTTCTATCTATGCCTACCATGAGATTTCTTTAATAGCTTCTTCAAGTATCTGTGTTCTAGGAAAAATACATGTTCCCTTCATATTTTGTGCCCTGTTTTCAACATTGCTGCTAAAAATATAGTAGCACTTATGAAGTTATATAAGAACAAAACAGTTAAAATTAATCAAGAACAGGTATATTCTAATGCTAAAATAAAAAATATATCCACGTACGACTGACTAACATTTTTGCTAGTGTAGAAACTGGCAAACTAATGAACACCCAAACACAAAAAGAAAGGCTATAAAATGAAAAAGCACTCTGCTTGAATAACGGCTTGCCCCTATTTTACAGATGGGAAAACTGGGGCGCGTAGAGAACTTAATTGATTTCCCTAGTGTCACCCTATAAATCATTGATGTGACAAGGCCTAAAGCTGATTCTGTCTGAGAGCTATGCAGCTAACTCTTTGCCTGACTCTCTTCAATAAACAGATTCTGAAAGCATGTTCTCTTCCATGCAATAATTTATACTTGATGCATGAGAAGCCTGAAGTATGAGCAGATAATGCTATTTGATCTGTATTTTGCAAAAAGCCCTTCCAGATACTCTGTTCTACTTGATCCGCTTCTTTCATAAACAGATTTTGTGTTGCCGCCTTCTTTCCTTGTTCAATCTCCTTTCTCTTTGTGTAAATGAAATGGCATATCCTCTCTCCCAGGTTCTGCATTTATTTCATGCTCTCTTGAGTTTGGATCACATAACTCATCTCAGCCTCTCTGAGAGGCTAACCTCTTCTTCACTGAAGCTGGGTCATGAATAATTTCCTAGAAAGTGAGGCATTACCTCTTCTTCAACCCTGGAGCAGAGGGAATATCAACTGTGAGCAATTATTACCAGTACCAACCACCTAAAAAGGTAAACCTGTGAGTCCTAAAGGCCCCTTCTTAGCAATGGACTCTTTCCATGACAGAGAAATTACTACATGACTTACCAGGACCTCTCACCTTCCTGGCCTCTGTATTAAGTCCTTGTTTTCTTTTAATCAGTCCCGTTGTTAGTGCCATTTGTAAATACCAGACTTCAGGAGTCAGTGTCGGCTGCTGTTGTGTGAGGATTGCTATGTACGAGCGGTCATGAGCCTTTACATCTCTTGCCTTGCCATCCGGCCTTGGTAAAAGGAAACAGACCTGGGACAAACCTAGGCTGAGGTCTTGATTTGGGAGCATTTTCTCTGCCTTTAGAAGGACCTTCAGGTCACGTGTGGCCCATACTCTGGCTTATCTCACTGCATTGTAGCTTAAAAGAATTTGGAAAAATGTTTGACAAATTTATTAAATCGTCAGAATCTTGATGACAAAAGTTAAAACATGTATTTTCGAAGTGCTTCAAATACAAATGTGACCAGTTATCTCATACCACCTGAAGAAATTCTGTCCTTGATTATATATAACAAATGAAAGGGCAGATATTTCCTTTATCAGAAGCACTCTGCAGAGATTAAGTTTAACAATGTTCCTCTAAAAATATAGCAAAAGCTCTACTCTCTCTACTGGTATTCAAACATAATGGAATATCGCAAAATCCACTATATAAAATGACAGGGTTTTTTTGCCAAGCATGTCTGTAAGCTGGTTTAATCTATGATCTTGAAAAAGAAAGGGGAAAAAAAAGCAATACAAGGATATGCCTAACTTCACATTGACTTAATGATGATGATGCTGGTAATCACAGCTAAAGTGTTGGTTTGAAGGCTGGGTGGAGTTTCTATTTGTTCAGAAAAAAATTGTTATTCCATGACTTCTGTAGGCAAGGAGAAGGCACTATTCATTTAGTAATAGATTTTGAACCAAGTATATTAAGAGTTGGGAGGTATCTGTTTTATTATTTATACTCCTCTGGAATTCTAAGGCTGTGCTAGAAATGTAGGCTTTCCAAGCCATAATCTATTTTCATATTGATACTGCCTTTTCTAACACTTGTGATAGGCATGCATATTAATGATAAAATGCACAAGTAGTAAATATTCATGTACTATGCCTACATAGTTTAAATAACAATGCAACAAATAGGAGAGCTAGGGAAAAAGTTGACCCTGCCCTAATTGCACAAAATGGATCAAAGTTGCAAAAAGTTATCTGGTAGCCTGTGGTAGTAGGCAACATCTGCTGAGTTCAAGGGGTTGTTACAGTGGCTTCTAAAGCATGGCACGGTTTCTTCTCACCACCTTGCCACAGAAATCCTGTCCCCTGCTATGACAGCCTTTTGTTGTCGGCTCTCAGCAGTCTGGAATCAGCACAGCCTCCTTTTGTCTCCCATCAGATGGGGAACGTCCCTGAGCGTGCCCCTGGGTGGTAGAAACAGTGTGAAAATCCTCATGGTCGCTCACATTGCTTCTGACAATACTGAAATTTAAGATCTGAGCTTTGGTATCCAAAGCAGTAAATTTACCATATCTCTAACAACATGGAAATGTGTTGCCGTTGCATCTGAAGCTGGCAGTGTTCCGTGACTTGCTGAACTAACTGGTGGTGGTGATGAGGGTGGTGAGGTTTGCCCTTTAATTCCACAAAACTGGTGTGAAGCCTTTGTGTTGTGGAGTTCTGTTATCGCCATTTTCTGGTTCCAGCCACTAATCAAGTCGCTAACATATGATGCTTATAATTGAGCTATGTCCTAGAATTTTGACATTCAGCTCTGACAATATCAACTTTGTCCAAGCATAAATAAAAAGAAATTGTGTCTTTCATTTTTTTTGTAACCTTTAATGAAGAATAGAGAATCTTAAAAAAAAAAAAAAAAGCAATTACATTGGCCTGTTTCTTTTGTTTCAAAGTTCTGTAATTACAAATAATTGAACATAATTTCCACTAATTCTCAATTAAATTTGTGCACAGTTTTGCATCGCTGATCCCTGTCTTTACTGTAATCCCTATCAAGTTTCTAGAGCTTGAGAAACCTGAGTGACCCTGAGGTGTTTGTACCATTTTTACCGTAATAGCTACGAAAGACAACAGTGCAAATATGTGCAGAGTCAGTTGGGTGCAGGAGATACTGGCTAAATTTTTACGTTAGCTAAAATTGATCAAAATAATTTCTTTATGTGAAGATATGATGTTTTTAATGTGGTAAATCGTGCCATTTCTACCACATCCTTTAGGAGAAAGAAACAGTCCTGAAATTGCTTTGACAGGAGCCTTCTTATTTTCAGACAGTAAACTTGATAACCATTTCTTTAGTATGCTATAATAAAACTCTAGACCCCATGCTGGCTTTCTTGGCAATCTTTTTTGCTTGTGCAATATGAAGCATGCATCAACCCAGGCCTGTTCACCAGTATAGCTGATGAACCCAGCTATAGCTATTACACCAAGCAACTTGGTCTTCATAACTGCATGAAACAGTGTAAAATCTAAATGTAATTCTCTTCTCCTGTCTTACATACCTGCTATGCGTGATCACTGCACAGAAACTAGTTTATGCTCTTCTTGCTGCTTCTGGCATAAAGAGAGAAAACACAAATGATGAGAGACTGATTCTGATCCAGAATTCTCTTTGGAGAATTCATAGTTAGCTGTTAAAGTGACTAAGACAACCTAGTACTGGCTCATTTTGTGCCCCATCTTAATTGTTTAAAGGGCAGTTTAGGGTTAATTACTGGCATTTTGCCTTTGAAAACCAGCTGCTTATTGTGTTGTTGCCTTTACTGGTGTAAAAGGGGAAAGGGGCATAGATTTTGAAAGTGGAAAACGGTAAGCCTCATTTTTTTTCATGGGGACATCACTTTTTCTCCTCCGTGCTAGGAGCATCTCAGTGTGGATGAAACTAAAGCAATGGTTTGTGCTTCCTCTAGCACATATGAGATGTTAATAGAGTCCCCTCAGGAGCAGAACTATTTTCAGGGAAAATAAAAAGAACAATTGTCTCAAGCTGGGTGTGGTAGAAAAGTAAGATAAAATTATGTGTTGGGCATTTCAGTAAGATGTAGGCAGAAGGAGGAAAGAAGCTAGGAGAAATCTTGCTGCTCTTGAGTTTTCAGTCTAAAATTGCTGAAGAGTTTTTCTCAGGAGTGGGAGTATTGCTTAGTCTTACGCAGCTTTTTCATTCCAGTCAGGTATGAGGAAAATAGTACTCTGAAAGGAGGAAACACAGAAGAGGAAAAAGGGCAGGGTAGGAAAATAAAATGTTGCATACTACTGACCTTCTGATACCATCCAAGACTGAATGAAGACAACGGCAAAAAAAAACGTATGGACTTTTCTCTTGTATACTTGTATGGAAATACATACAAGTATTTCCACATCCTTTGAGAACATTAGAATACATGACTGACAGCAGTTATGGGAATACAACACTGATTTCTGCCTAGAGTACCCCGTTCATTAATACATTTCTTTTAATAACTGATGATTTCTTCTCCATGCCTCTGATTTTATGTTGTGTTTTGACTGTGATTAATTGCAGATTACTTACAAAAAGGAATGACCAGAAATAGCAATTTGAAAGAATATTTTTTCTTTGGAGAATTGTTGTATTTACATGGCGCATTCTATTTGTATGTGTGGGCTTTTGTCACAGAGGCACGGGAAGATCCTTTATTCCTGAGGCCCTGTTTCACAGCTATCAACCTCCTTTGAGGATGATCAGCAAAGACTGTAAAGACAGACAGACCAACTCCTTTCTTGACTATTCAAGACTGTTGAGCAATGTGTAAAAATTCCTCTGAATCCCCATTTTCATGTACACTGAAGACATTTAAATCTAGTGACTAATTGTTCCTCTTGCCATACCCACACAGAGGGTTAAAAAGATCTGTTACGCAATTGCCGAAGAATCTCCTTTTTTCCATTACTCTTCTGTTAGCAAAGACTTTGTACCATAAGAAGTTTCAGACCTGTCTAGCTCCTGTATTGTTTAGTGTATGTATCCAAACCATTGTATTGGTTTTATTGGTAATGTAACCGATACACTTGGTTTGGAATTTGAAACTTGCAAGGTGAGAACATAATAGTCTGATTAGTGATGTGATATGCACAGAACTGCAGCCCAAATATTGACATCAGCTGCAATTTTTTATTAAAAACTAGGTTTTTAGAAAGGTTTATAGTATGGTTTTAACATCTGCATTAGAGATTATAGCATGTTTCTTGTTGATCCATCTCAGTAATTAATTTCACTCGCAATTAAATTTTACAGCTTGTTTCACTTTTTGTCTTGTTAAAATTCAGCTACAGCATAGGATGTTGCTGCTTAGTTTGAAAGATTGTAGAAACCCCTTGTGTCTTCCAATTTTTAAGTATTATTATCTGGGCTAAATAAGGACTTTTTTAAAGAGGGGAAGGTTGGACACAGTGGTATAGGTGTTGAAGACAACTTACAAAGTAGTGAAGCTTTTAATTTCACATATTTGTTTCTGATGTCATGCAAAAGGTAGTGTGCTGAGGCATATACAACAGCACACAACTGAGATTTTTGTGATAACTTTATGCATAGCCTTGAGACTTGAGTAGGTTGTAAAGAAGATGTTAGAAAGAAAAACTTAGTCCATAATCATTTTTTTCTTTTTCTTCTAGAACAGAAGTGATTTAACTTATGACTTCCTTGAACTGATCTCTGTTAACTTCCTTTAAAGGACAATAAAGAATCGGTCAGAATTTTATTCTAGTATGCTAATGAAGAGGTGCTTCTTTTTTTTACCTTTTTATATGCAAATAATTGGCATACTGTTTAAAAATAGTAAAATGCATCGCAACTAGTTTGACAGTAGTGACTATGAAATTCTAAACAACATGAAGTCACACTACATTTATCACTCCTTAATGAATCATTCACTTTGGTCCCTCTGTAAGCCCTTGACATTATTTGTCATTCAGCACTATGCCTCTAGAAGTGTCAGCAGTTCTAGGGTCTTACCTTGCCTTAGATTGAAGAAATCCCCTGAAGTGTGTCATTTTTGATCATATATTGGCTACCTTCAAAATAAAAGAAAATAATGTCATTTCCTATCCTCATTAACATTATCAGCTTCTGATGATGTTCAGATGCTTTTGTTAGCAGCCTGTGATTCATGTATGCAAAAGGAGTTTTATTATTCTTTTGAAAAGAAAGCTGATACATATTTATACCCCCTTTTTTTAACTCTTTCAGTTAGTGCCATCATTTTTTTATTCTGAGTTAATTAACTTGCGACAATGTTATGTTATGTATTTGGTGTGTTAATGTATTAATACAGCTTTTAGTGGATTTTGGAGAAGAGTTGGGTTTGGCTTGGCAAATGGGGCCATTGTGGACCTTTGTTTTATCAGTTTTATCCCATCTGCTCTTCCTTTGTTCTCCGATGAGATGAACAGAGAACATTGGCTTCAGTAGTAGGATAAGCAGAAAAATTATATTGCTATTTTGGAGAGAAGCCCAACCTTTTGGAGCAGTCTTTTTGGTGTATTTGATTAAAACATGTCGGGCTATATATGTATTCTAGGAGCATCCAGTCTTACTGTGGGGATTCCAGTATCGTGTCAGGGAAGATGGTATTGACTGTTGATTAGTATCAATGCTATCTTCACTTTGTCATCAGCTTACATCCAGTATTTTCACCTACTCCCAACTTTTTCCTGCTTTTTCCTGTCTGTGAGGAAGCAGCGTGCAGTTCTGCCTGCAATTTACTGAAGTTACACTTACGTTAGGGCCTCTGATTATTACCGGCAATTCTCTCCAACAGCTGGTGATGCTGAATCTGTGCTGAAGGTGGTTTGACATCGGTCTGTGCTACATCAGCACCCTTCTGACAGAGCCACTGGTGAGCAGGTTTCTTTCCGTAGTGTAGACAAGACTTTAATCTGAGAAAAGAGATTGGTATTGCAAGCTCCTAAAGTAATTTCTGGAGAAGTTATTTGATAGGGTATTTACCGAGATGATTTATAAATTCTCATATAACTGATACTTGTCTGGGCTTATGCAGCTGTTAAAAGAGATCACTGAAACAGGAATTGCATATTGTTGCCTTAGCAACTGCCACTTCATATTGTGCTTAAATCACTTGGAAATATGCAGTGTATCTTAAGGAATTGCTTCCAACAAAAACAGCCGATCTTAAAGAACTTTAAATAATTTCACTGAAGAAGCTGCAAGGATGGCTTTTCCTAACAAAGACCATCATATTTTTAAGCTTGGTAGTCTCACTTTGCCACAGGCTTAGCTTGTTAAAAAACAGCAAAGTAAAATTTAAAGAACCCAAATATTTGTTTATTCATGCCACCAGAATCCACGTGATTGCCAAATTTGCTGGAAGTTGCAGATATTTTTAAAAGATTCCTCTAAACTCTATCTTCCATTCTAGAAGATCAACATTAATAGTTTCGTTTCCTATACTTATATTTTAAATGTCAAGTTTCTTTAAGGGCAGACTGTTTGTCTAGTTTTTTGTTTTGTTTCTGAACTGTTATGGGTATGAAAGGAAGACCTTAAACATACTTTACCTACCCAGATGTTTCTTGTTCCTATTTTGAACTGATCTTTTCATTTAGACTTTTTCTGTAGATATTTGCCACAGTTTTATGGGGTTTGTTAGATCATCTAAAAAAACAGGGGAGAGACTTTTGCCACTATTATATTAAGGCAGTTGCTTGAGTGCTCACGCTACATGATAGTCTCAAATACCAGTTGTGCATAGAGTATTTTATATTGCTATAGCAACTTCCCCAGCTTTGTGGACACTACTCTGTGAGCTGTGTAGCAATCAGAATTGGATTTTGCACGTGTGGAAACAGAGTTTCAGAAAGCACAAGGAAACAGCCAGAGTCCCTTAGCAACGTTGTGCTGGATCCAGAATAAAACGCAATTCTGCCACCTCATCCTTTTACTGCTTAAGTCCAGGTTTACAACAGAAAAATCCAAATGAGAGAGACTGCTTTAAGAAGCAATATATATCTCCCATATCAGAAAACTTATTTGCCTGTTTTAATATTATACACAGTTAATAAAATTGAGAAAGGTAATATGACAGAGTTGTCGACATGCTGCTTTTATTACCCCTTTTCTAGGCAATGAAAAGGAGAGACAAGCAAAATGCAAACTTACAGAATTTAAAAGGAATCAGATATTTTGAGGACCAGTTGTCATTTTTAGGTCACCGCTCACATCTCTGAACATAATTTTCATCTGAGCTGCATGGCAGGGTTTGTATGTGTTGGAAGAAGCTACATTTTCACAGCAGGAGACCAAATCAAAATGAAGCAGTCAGATGCAGGTGCACAGTAATAGAAAGGATCTATTTACCCTGAAGCGTGAGCAATGGGCCAAGAAAGCAGAAGCAGTCTACTTCCATCTCTCGCCTCCTTCTCTCCCTACCTTTTCCCTCCCCCATAGCTATGCCAACAAATTCATAAGGGGACCAAAGAGAAGGTGTTCACTTGCTTTTAATGAGCTGCATTGCCTGCTGCTGAAAGTCTGAGGCACTTTTTTGTTATGCTGATTGTGTACTATTAGAGCTGGCTGTCTTTAATTTATACCTAATCCTTCCTTCCTGCTTGCACAGCCTCAAGCCAGCCTGGAAAATGGTTGAAAGAGTTTGTCCTGTGGGCATCTGTTGCCTGTGTCCATTCTGAATTCCTGAATGACGCTGTGGAAAGAGCAGTATAGCTGAAGCATGTGTGCTTAAAACAGGAAAAAAAGGCAGTTTGCTTAGATACTATTTTATAAGTCATGCATTTTATGTAATCCTTTTAAAATAAAAATCCTGCAGCTTTGTTTAAATATGGGCAGTTTAGTAATGGTGCTTTGACAAAGTCAGCTGTGTTGGTTGACAGTGAAATGAGACACCTTGATGAGCACTGGCCGCTTTTCACTTGGGATTCTGGAGTTCTCTAGTTGAGAGCTAAGTACTTTCCTACGTGCAAAGACGACCACCCAATGCTGTTTCCAGGGCTGCAAAAAAACTGAGCAATGTAAGTAAGGGAAAAACACTGACTCATAGCAAGTGTGAAATGTTAAAATTTAGCCGCACTGGACTTAAGTGCAAAACAGTCTGATACGGATAGTGGGACCAGTAATATCCACTAGCTTTTTACAGATTTGTTCGTAGTTCATACATAGCTGTGTGATCTATGTAAGAGACTGAGAATTTTGTTTTCCTTGCTAATTAGTGGCATTGTAGAACTGAGGTAGCATCGTCTAGGTTTGGGAGGAGGAAGCAGGAATACATGAAATCTGTGTGGTGAAATCTGCCTCTTACTCTGCACCACTGGAGTGGTCAAGTTCTCTGTTTCTTTCCTCAGGTGTAAAATGGGCCAGATGCATGTTGTAAAGATTAATCTGATTGATGCTTGTATGATGTAAAAGATGCAGGACTCTAAATATTTAATATCACTCATTGCTGCATTTCTATAGGGAGCTATGCACTAAACAAAACATAATAAAAAGGAGGCACCTACCCATCTGGAATTGGACAACAGTGGTAACATAAGCCCTAGTAAAGTGGCAGCTGTCTGTGCTGCACGCTAGAAAAGTATTTTTAACCTGGCAAAAAAATTGCCGTGCTCAGGAGCTGAACTGTTTTATATTACTGCTTTCCAATCTCCACATTTAAAACCCTAACAATAGAAAACCCTGTAGAAAAACTCTGAAACAAGTCCATTCTTTGTCTCCAGTACTACCTTCAGAAAGGGATGTATGTATACACCCTAAATGTTGGAGGAGCAGTGCTGAATAGCAGAAAAAAGCAGTACAAAGGAGAGTTTGCAAAGAGATGTGTTCTGGTATCATCAAAATGGGACCGTGTCATAAGTTTGTCGAAACTTGGTCTTTTTTACAGGGAGGTTGTAGCAAACTTAGACTCATCTGTCAGGAAGAGAAAACATATACAATGGATAAATAGAAGACTTAGAGAATGCTTAATTATAATTTTGGAGAAATTTGGCTGCTAATTACAGAAGGATTAATGTGATTCATAAAAAGTAGGTCCAGCAGTTCTTCCCTGCTCATAGGGAAGGACACATCATCTCTATAATTATTAAAACTTATTTAAAATAATTAGACCACAACTGAAAAATTGGGAAAGAAGCATACCAAAATTGATGTAGAAAGAACACGTTCTAAATTACTTTTCCTTAAACTTTGTTATACTTGGTAAGGGTCAAAATATGCATGTTTACCAGAAGTATTCTGTACATTAGGATAATCTGCTAAAACATACACACATAAATTGTGACAGTGTGTATTTTTTATTGCCTCCTTTATGATGTATTTAAATAACAAATAAAGGAAAGTAGCTTTTTGTGTGGCTTCCAAGCCTTGTACTAAGTATGCTCCACAATGTTTGGGGTCCGAATCCAAGCCTGACTTCTTCAACACGAATGGAGAGATGCTCATCGATTCCACTGTGAATTGAACTCAGACTGAAAGGATGCTTTGGCAACTGTCTCTAAATCAAGGGAGATGGCTGTATGTGCAGTGTGCCGCCTTCTGTGGGAGAAGTACAGAAATACAGTGGTTACTAATTATTATTTTTTAGCCAAACAGACTCTTAAAAACAAAACAAGCAAAATTCAGATAAAAGAACAATAAGGAAATGGTGAGAAAGATCATGTGCCACATGCTCTGGCTGTAATAGGTAACGAATCAAACTGGAACAATTGTAGTTTTCATTAAGCAAAAAAAAAAAAAGGAGGAGGAAACGTTATCTAATTACAGCAGGCCATTGCTGACGTTACGTAGCAATATTCTATCAAAGCATGTAAACAGGGCCCATCTTTTGCACCCATACTATTGTAGAATTTAAAAATCAGTCTTGGGTTTTATGTGATTCAGACAGTTTTGGTTTAAAAAACAAACCTAATTTGACTAAAGCCAAAAAGGATGTTTGACATTTCTTACCATTCATTCATTTTAGCATATCAGCCAGCTGTAAAAACTGCTTTTTGTGCTATTCATTAAAGGAAAAACTGAGTTATAGAATTATCATGTCAGAATTTCCTGTAGGACAAATGAAGGTGAAATAAAAGTTCATAAGTGATTTGATTACTAATTCTGATATTTACAAACTACCTGGCAACTGTTGCAGTGTAGGAGGTGATAGGACCAGCAGTGCTTGTTGCGTTATTTTTGGTGAAAATAAATTCTCCTTGTGTAAATGATGTGACCAGTCCGCCTTGGGATGCTATCCTCCATAAAGGAAAAAAAAAAAAAAATCATGGTTCTATAGGAATCTTTCCAAACTGAGATGCCAGGGCTGAGTTTCCTCACTTCCAGATGCTTTGTCAGAATTGTAGTTCCCTGAGAGCTGGAACTCGTGCATACCTGTGGGAGCAGATGAAAGAATAGGAATAAAAATAAGATACTGAATTACTTCTGCTGGTACATGCCTGAAAAAAATCATCAAAGGTTATTATAATTATGACTGTTATTAGATAGCATGTCTGGTTTCTGCATATTTAAATTCTGAGAGAGGTGAAACTTAGGCACTTACAGATCCCAGGGGAATAATTGCAGAAATGATGACATATTCCACTTCTTGAACAAATTTCAATACCAAAGCTGCATTCTGCGTACTTACATTTCTTCTTAATTATACTTGGATGCAGGATAGATAGTCATTTTCTGTCTTACAAATGTGTGTAGCCAATTAGTGTTGTAGATCATGAATACCCAATGGCCTAACTCATTAAATGGAATTTTCCTTTTCTGTTGTTATGGCAAAAGAGTCTGCAAATAGCTGAATATCATCTTTCTCTGTGAGCTCAGCCTTGGCCAAGGCTACAAATCCAGTAACTTTGAGCAAGTGAAAAATTACTGGGCTTACCTCTACTCCTTACAGTTTGCCATCTTAGTCTTGTGAGTGTGTGTGTATGTATTTATATACGTATTGTAAATCGGTATAGGCTGTTTGGCTCATCTGCACTTCTGGTAGTCAATTTTAATGCCACAGTTTTGATGCTATGTGACAAATCTAGTCTTCCTGATTTCCTCCCATTCCCAAGAAATTCTGAGCCCAGAAGCTCCGTCTGGCCCACTGAGACGTGGAGACCTGAGCTCTTTTTGCTCATGGAAGCAAAGATAAGAAAACCTGGCAGTGCGTCTCTGAAGAAACCACTGCTTATATCAAATGATCAAACACAGGTGTTCTTTTCTTCTTTCCTCTGATTTTTTTATTATTAATATTTGCATTTCATGCTTGCCATTCTGTCATCTGAGAGTATGAAGATAACACATGTAGCTTAAACTACCTGACAGGCAGGAATCGTAGAGATGATGAAGGCAGAACGTTACGACCAGAGAGAACCAGGGAACCACAAGACAGTTGTGAAATGAGTTACAGACCCAGTATTGCTTTGAGCTAGTTTTGCTAATTTATGGTATGGTATCAGTAAATAATGAATACAATGCGAGGACATGACTTGGTGATTGGCCTTGGTGCTTTTCAGTGGTAGCATGTTTCCCCAAGGGTGAATGTTGCTTATCTAACATTTCGTCCTCTTCTTTTTCATAATATTGCATAACATCTGAGACTCTGGTACTATAGTGCTACAGCAGATACTGGGTTATGATTTTAAAAGATATGGTCTCAAATACTATAGAAACAACAAAATCTCTCCGTTCAGGGGAAATGTTCCCTGTAATCTTATTACTGGCATAGTTATCTCCAGTGCCTTCTTGACATGTATTTGCAAAAATCCTCTGGAGATTTGAATTGACTAACTGTTTTCTTGAAAGAAAAAAAACACCTTACCATTTAGGGGAATGGTAAATAGTTACACTGGATTTAGGTTACTAACATTTGAGTTCATGTTGTATCTATTGTTATTTGTAATGGCAGACTTCTCAGAGAAACATGAATGGAAATTTTAAATGTGCTATAAACAACTGTTAAACACCTTTTAAAAGTATGCAAAAATATACATCTTTTCTACTATTAGGATTCTGTTACTGGGTCTGTAACTCAGGGCTTGTGCCCCTTCTGCTGTGTACCCCACAGCTGTGGTCCTAGGGAATTAACTCCACCTGCCTTTGGGGAGATGAGCTGGGGGCTCAAAGGATTTACTTTGGGAATACTCCAGGTACATGCACAGGGAAGGGAAGGCAAGAGTTATTCCATTAAGTCTTTCTGTTTGGTGAGTGGAGAATTATATACATATCGTGTATGTGTGTATATATATGCATATATACAGTATATATGCACACTGTAATGTAGATGTGATATTGCTGTTCTTATTTCTTCTTGTTCTTTTTCCTGCCATTGACTGTTAGAGAAAATCCTAATCTTATCTTTTACTTTTACTGCTTGTACCTTAAAGAATCAAAACATTATTATCTGACCTGCATCTTCTTGCTAATTCACATGGACCTTATGCTGGAGCCCTTAAAACTTCTCCGTAACAGCTGCCACTAGGATATGGTAGAAGTCTTTCAGGGAGGGAGGAGGATCTTGAATGGAGCCTTGCTCACAGATTTTAAAAGTTTGGAGTAAAATGTGAAACCTTTTTGATTCTCAAAATAGCAATAAAAGCAGTAAATTTAACTTGCTAGACAGTTGTAATTTGCAGAATGCATTTGTCAAATAGTTTGGAAATAATCCAGGGCACATTTAGATGAAAAAAAGTAGACATGGGCTCAGACTAAAAATGCGACCTAAGTATCCTCCAAGGTTTGCAGAAATTAGGCAATAAACTTCATTACACAACTCAGTAATGGACAAAATCAAAAGGTGTTGTGTGGGGGATTTTGAACTTTGGGGAAAGTCAGATTTTTTTTCATACATACTTGGCAGCTAAATTGCAACTGATTTGTTGGTCTTCCATTAACTAATTGTAAAACTGGTGCTTCGTTTAAACTGTGTTAGTGCATTTGGAAATTGGGAGGTATGATTGAAACACTGGGCTTTTTAGCCCAGAGTTTATTTGGCCTTTAATATCGCTGTGTCTATGAGTTGCTAAAAACTCTTCCCCATTGAGTCTTGGTAATATGCAGTGTTGACTCCACTGTCGTGGAAATCAACGTGATCTCATTGGTACAGTGAAATCACCACAAAGGGTTAAAGAGATGCCCTAGCATAAATAACAAGTGCAGCTTTTCAAAAAAAGAAGGCAAATAAATGAGCTTGATGGCATCTAGAAGTTGTGCAGTGTGCCACAGTGCCCTGTTTCTCCCAGGTGCTGCTAATTGTTTTGTTTGTCAGAGGGCTCCTGGCAGGGGGGAGCGGTGTTACCTTTTTGTGATTGATTGCAGAATTTTATGCTGAAGGGGAGTTTTTCCATTAGTTGGATGAAGCCGTAGCGGACTCTGTGCACATCTGACATTTTTATTTGTTACTGTGTTAATGTGTAAAAATCAGTTTGTATTTCTGAACTGGATTTTCTTTTCAAGCCATCACAGTACCACAGTTCTAGCCCTCCATTCTGGCTTTTAACCCTGTCAGTTTTAGACAGTTTGAACTAGGGCTTTCTCTGCCCTGCTTTCTTGCTGACACAAAATTTCCTCAGAGAATTTGATTATTTCTGCTAAGAGTGTTTGTTTATAGTTGCAGCTCTCTTCTGAGTGTAATTCAATATTTTTGTTTTCTGAGACATCTCTCTTGTCTTTATTTTCCAGGTTGGTGAGAGGCAGAGAGTTCTGGTAACAGAAGAATCCTTTGATTCCAATTACTATGTTGCTCACAATCCTTTCTATGAGCAGGTACAGTTAAATAAACAAAATAACATCTTTTTGTTTTATCTTTGCTTTCTGATAATCTCAGCAGCACAGTGTGCCACAGCGCAAAAAAACAAGTAAGAAATAAGAAACATTTTCCAGGAGAGGTGTGACCATCAAGAATTGTTTATGAGATATTTAGTTTCTGTGTTGTAAATACAGTTTACCTGAAATTATGTTAAGTAATACACAGTGACTCTTTGAGTATACAGCATGAGGAGGATACATGCTATGTATCCAAATAACATTATTTGGAAGGTTTAAGAAGCTCTTAATTACTGCAGTAATTTTAATTTCTGTGTCTCCAAAGCATCGTTTTCTGAATTGTGGAATTTTAATAATTTCCATTAATCTTTCAGAAAATCCTTTCAGGCAATGCAATTTGCAAAAAAAAAATTTCAAGCGGTAGGAGGGGTCAGAAAGTTCTTTAGATGAACACTTCAGCCTGATATGTTGTATTTCCTTCTGTGTACTTTCTATAAATGAATTCTTTCCACGCAGAAACATTATCTTTGAGCTAGGAAGGAAGTAACAGCATCTGTTTCACAAAATTACTGGTTTTGCTCAAAAGCAGATGACTTGCTGAAAACCAATAAAATTGGCTTTTCTGAATCATCATGATTTCATTCTGGTTTTGCCTTTGGCTTGCTCTCCATTTTCTTGCACTGAGCTGCAGGCAGTTTGCTTTTGCTACCTTTAGTGATTGAGTTGTCTGAACCTGGTGAGGCTGTTGATGATGGCTGTGCTTATATAGTCACCAATAGTGCTTTCTTCTGGTTCTGGGTAATGTCACAGCATTTATTTGTTTATTTTTGCTTAGGAGCAAGTAACATTACTGCTCTTGAAATGTTTCTATTAGGTATCTGGTTCACTAATTATTTTTTCCTCAGTTTAATTTTTTTTAATACATCTCTTTTTTTTTGTTACATCTCTCACCTCTGTCTATGTCTTACATATCACTGTTTCTTGCTTTTGTAGCTTATCTGTCAGATTTGAGGAATATGGTTTTCCATATGGAGATGAAAAATTGCTTGGGGCTTTTTAGTGTTCAGTACTTGTTTTATGAAAGTTTCATTAATTAAAGGAAAAGCAGTATGTGCAAAAAAAAAAAAAAAGTGTTGATGTTTCATGGGGTGTTTGTAAAGCACCTAATACAGGTCCTGATTGGGACTGGTAAAGAATACACAAAATACAAACAGTAACATAGGGAGTAATTTTAAATTTAATTATGGAAGAAATACTTTCCATTATTAAAATGTATGTCTTTTCCCTAAAATCTTGTGTGGCATGTTTGACAAGGTTAATATCCTACTGTTTGCCCAGGTAAGGACAAGACTTGGTGCTGGTGACTAATTTCACTAGCAGTAAATTTAATGATAGTAAATTGAAAACCACTGTCGAGTCACTAAATATCGTATTATACTTTGGAAGCTGAAGCTCGGAGTCCTGTTGTAATGTTCTGTTAACTCAAATAGTTATCAAACCTATTCTCTCTTCACTAAGCTCATCTATATTAAAAGAGTTTGCTATTAGAGCCACATCGGTAGAGCTATACTGACAGACTTTCTGGTAGAACTGCAGCTTACATTTGTGGAGGCTTTGGTGGTGTAGTTTAAGGTAGTTCATTGGAGAGAGTAGTCTAAACAGACCAAAGGGTACTTTGCCAGAACAACAGTCAAGATGAGGGTGTCTGTTGGTATAACTTTGTTTCTTAGAAATAGGGTTGGGGATTTTTTCCTGACAGATACTCGTATCAGAAATATGTAGGCGTGTACACCAAGCCTGGCTGCTTGGTTGTTTACACTACCTCCCAGATATGTTCATTTAACCTCTTTCTTTTTCTGAAATAGTAGTCACTTACCCATGTCTGTCCTTGAGGATTTATATTTAGTTACTGCCATTTCGAATATGAAGGTACCACGATTTGCAGAGGTCACAGGTCCAGTGATACTTAGTTACCTAATTTTCCTTTGATTTAAATTTGCTGGAGATGAACTATTGGGAAGAACTGTGATCTAGTCGCATTGTAATACTGTCTCAACATTAGGATCCTGGCTTTGTGTTTGCCACTTAGTTCCAATCAGTCTCAGCTTGCCCATCTCTGAAAGGCAAAGATACCTGCTTTTCTTGGAAGATGCTTAGGAAGCTCAGCAGAATCCTAGGATCTGGAACCTCCTACAGTCATGAACACTTTGAGCCGTCAGGAGAAAAAGGGAAACTACTGGTGATGATTTCCTCCAACTGAGACAACCAATACTTGTGATAGGTGAAAATTAAGAAGGGCACAGAGTTTTCCTCTGAAAATCCTTTGTACATGTTGTCTAAAAATCAAGCCATTTTAAGGCGTTTCAGCATCCAGAAATCAAGATATACGTATGTGCTCATCGCCTTTGAAAAGCTTGCATTTGTGCGTGGGTGAGCTTCAAGTAAATGTGATTAAGTAAGTCCCCATGATTCAATTTTTCATTGTTTAATCAGGAAATGACTCTGCTTTTCTTTTTTAACTGCTTCTCTATTTTTAGAACCTTTTTATGCCATTTGTTCTTCCAGCAAAAAGTGTTGCTCCTATATGTCGGGCTTTTTCTTTTGTAACATGCATGACCTAGGAACATCTGTTATGCAGTGTCTTTTTTGTGAAGTTCTTATGGGACTGTCTGATATCATGGTTGTGCAGATTCAGGAAAGGGTGGCATTAGGTGCTGACCCAGGAAACACACTCATCCATTTTTACAAGGATTCATTGTCAATCATGCATCTCAGCTGCGATGGATCTGCGCAATCAAAATAAGGGCTTGTGCAAACAGAAACAAGGGCATAATTTCTGTCCTGAAGCATTTACAGACTCAAAAACATTTAAAAAAGAAAAGTGTCATGAGATAAATGTGAAAATAGGAAGCTTTACAGCAGTCTGTTACAATTGTGTAGTATAAGTGCCCTTGGGAACTGTTTGGGTCTGGATTCAGATGTTGCAACTCAGGCCCAACTTCCTCATCAATCAAAAAACACGACTCATGGAATCAGTTGGAGTTGAAAAGAGCTGAGGTAACACTGCAAAGCTCTTAAAGAATGCAAGCTGGAGATGTTACTGGTCAAGTGTGTCAGGGGCTATAGTGTATGCTGGTGACTAAAATTTTAAAGTTTTAGGATTTGCTCTGAAGTTTATCAAAAATCTGTTTTCTGAGTGGAAGCTGGAGACACTGATGTTCTTTGTGGTATTTAGTAACTATGTCTTTATCTTTACTCGAAAGGTTCTTGTGCCAAAGGATCCTCTGTTAATGGGTAAGATGGTAGAAGTGAATATTTATGAAGCTGGGAAACATTATATGAAAGGGCGACCAGTGTCAGATGCCAGAGTTTACACTGCATCCATCACCAGACCGTTAGCAAAAGGAGAAGTTTCTGGTTTAACAGAGGTGAGTAAAAGACATTTTCTGCTTTACTACACTGATAAAACAGCAGCTGTTCAAGCATAATGATTCCATGCTATGGATCTGTTATCATTTTATAGTTCCCTTTTTATATATGCATGAAGCTTTAATCTTTCCTGACAGATTGAAATCTGAATTTAAAAGGTGTTTTTGCTGATGCCCATAGCTTTACTTTGCTGACTATAAAGGCAATAATACACTTGTTTCTTGTTCCAGGGTGCAAGATGAGGAAAGAACTTAGTAGAATTGAAAAGATTTAGCACCAGTGATTATATAATTCAATGTATTTCAGTTCTAGTTTGGTGGAAGGGTGAATTGGTTTATTTTGCTTTACAAAACTGTTTTAAAAAAAAGTTGATTGATTATATGACTGTTAAAACGTGTCAAAATTGGATTCAGAGATTCAAAATTAATTGATGGGTAGAGATACAGAATATTTACAATATATTTTGGAAGAAGGTCAACATCTGATTTAGTCATGTAAAGAAAATGAAACTCTTTTTAAAAGAGATCTGATCCTTATTTTACACCTCAGTAGATATGGCTGTTAGCCAAGTATTCTCATACATTTCATGGAGCTCTAGTTGTAAAAACTGATGGAGTGTGAAATGAAAATGTGTATCGCATTTCTAAGCATCATTTGATGTCCTTTCTCCAGCACTGTTGTTAGGATCTCCAAAAATATGTAGCAATAATTTAGCACATGGAAGAAGGATAATTGGCAGTTTAGCAGCCACCTTGCTGCTTTTACAATAAATTGTTGACAAGTATTAAAGTATATATGCATCCTTGTTAAAGTTCTAAGTAGTCATATTTAAAAGAAATAATCCATGCATACCTTAAGTGACTAGTGTTAAGCTAAGCTACTTGGTCTCTTGAATAAGCCCGGCTATGGAAACATGGAGCAACAATAATGCATCTACTGTAATGTGTTTGGCAGATCATGAAACTTAAGCACAAACACATTGCTAAATTCTCCTTTGAATACTGTCTGTGTGTATGTGTATATTGGCCCGATAAGGGTCTGTAAGAGGAAAAAACAGCCAAAACCCTCAAATTGTCTTGTTGCACTATGTAGCTATTTAAACACAGCTGATTTTTTCATCAGAACACTTTTTTTTAATAATCTGCTGGAACAGAACCAAGTCTGTCATTAAACTGAGTACATGCTGCCAGAAGCTTGTAGCATGGGAACAAGCAAGCAGACTATTGACTGAAATTTTGTATTTTAAAAATGAGAGACAAAATTATTCAAATCAAGGATACTGATAATTTCCAGAAGAACTCATTGAGATATGTAGATCTGCTCCAGCCCTTTGAGTAGGTATTAACAAGTACCTGGAATGCCCAAGTAAATGGCTACAGCAAGCAAATGATGAAGCAAATTGCTTTTCATTACCTTTGTGGCTACCAGTGCTCCTTCAAGGGAGTATGTTATTTGTGTTTGGTCTACTGGACATGTTAGGAACTTTTGCTTTCTGGAAGAAACTACAATCTCAATACTTCAGTAAATGGGACATCTTTTGTACATGGAGGCTACAGCTGAAAGCTTTTAATCGTGCCTGGCTAATGTATAATATATAGAACGTGAACTGAAATTGTTAGTGGGAAGTCCTGACAAATCACACGTAAGTGGCAAATCAGGAACTTTCTTTCGGTTTCCAGGAAAAAAGTGAGTTTGTCACAAAAGTCACCATGGATTTTTGGCTGGGTGAAAGATGCTCTTTATGTTGTTCTGTATGGTTGGACTGCTCAGAAACGTTTCCTGCTAGGTGTGCTCAAGACATGTAATTCTAGCTTAAGATACTTATGAGCAAGACCAAAGGGGCAACATATGTCATATGACCCTTTATATAGCTTGTTGTGTGCACAGATGACAGGTTGGGGAAAGAAGGAGATGACTCAGAGCATATGTGTTCAGATACTCCCTCGAAAGTAGCCAAAGATCTTGGATCTTCAACAAGATCCCGAGTGTGTCTGCCAGGTTTTCAAAAGGGCAGCATGCAGAACTAAAAACTTGGATAACTTTCTTGTTAAGTCAAGCCATCAAACTGTGTAATGGAGAGAAGGATGAGTTACCTAGAATAGGTTGTAAAAGCAAAAAATGAAAACACCTGTGGCCCTTTCACTTTCTCCTTCCCACTGCGCACACAAATGAGCAAGAATTAGGGCCTCCTTTACATTCCCAGGCTTGAAAGGATGGGGAGCCAGCTGGCTCTTTTAAGACCAGGCACATTTCTGTTGCTCAGCACCGATGTCCTCTGGGCAGAAGCTCTTTTAGGCAGCAACCAACATGGTGCAGCTGGCACACTATCTGAAGTGCCCAGGAAGTTTCTAGTGGACCTCTGGTCTCACCCTGTCAGTGGCATGGCTTCCTCTCCACTCCTTTATGCTTGCTGGTCCATGATAAGAGCTAGGTCAGAGAAGTACGTGAATTTAAATGCAGATTGAGGTAATCTAGATCAAAAGAATATGATAGTGGGCTGTAGTGCAGTAAAATACATGCTTCAGTCCGTTCCCATTCAACAGAGCACTTGGCTCTTTCCTAAGGACGATGTGTGTAAGGCTGCAGTGCACACCTTACACTGCTGCATGTTGCACAGGTACTATGATTAAGAGGGATAGATTGCTGAGTCAGGGCTGTAACATGGTTGCAGACAGTCTGCAGCAGTTACACTACAAAAATAGCATCTTCTTATCCGAGGCATCACTTGCTATTATTAAGTGTTTTCGTTAGCTTGCGTAGGACACAATAAAAGATGTTTCAAAATGCATCACAGCTGTACTTCTCTCTAATGAGGAATGTTCACAGAAAGAGTGAAAGCTTTCAAAACTGTACAGTTTTTGAGGAAATTAATCCTATGGCTAAAAAAATGAAGTTATAAAAATAGAGAGCACCATAATGTGAGGATGTCAAAGCAAGCCACAAACCCATCCTAAGCAAGAAGAAACTTCTATAAATGCTGTGGTGAGGAATACCTCCAGAGGATCAAAGCTTATCTGCAATTATGTGCTCTCTTTCTCATCTGCTACATGTCCCTCAATAATTTTTTCTGACGAATTCAGAAGGAGCACCCCAAGCAGCATGGTGTGTCTGAAGGAACAGTTATAGGCCTTTTTTTTTTTTTTGTACCCTTTTGACCACATGACTGGGATGACAAATTGGTCCAAAGAAACACAAGAAGTAGGTCACCAACTGGAATCAACAGATTTGACTGGAAAAGACGGAGTGCAAAATGTCACACAAAGGACAATTTACAGACTCCATAAAATATTCACGCATTATATATATATGTGCCAAATAAGACGATGACAAATATTGATAGAATTAATTCAGGATATTTCTAGCATATCTTTTTATCATGCTTTTTCGGTGTCTAAAAAACACCTAATTTGTATATCCATTGATGTATTAATGATGTAGAATGCCTTAGCAGTTGTTATATTCTCTAAGGAAAAACTGTGACTACATAGATGGGCTTAGAAGAAGGTCTTGACATTCAATAACATTAGGCTCTGTGGCAGAAGTTGGGACAGGAAGGACAGAAGAGTGTTGGAGTCAGCAGCTCAGGTTAAAATACTATCAAATCGATCAGACTTACTGATTGTAGTGGACGTATTAAGTATTAAAATGCACAGGTGTTTGCCAGGATTTTTATTTTACTTCAGCATTAATTTTTTATAAAAGCCACTCAAAAGGGAATGATGTCTCCAAGTTGCACAGTTTTACAGGAGAGATATTTTAGGGGGCAGATAACATTTGGAAATTTCAGTTAACTCAGAAATTTAAATCTACTATAGATTTATTTGAGTTTAAAATGTGCAGTTGCTGATTCAGTAAGAGAAAAATGTTTAGAAGATATATAGCAGAGGATATATAGGTGAAAGTTGAAATCAATAAAGCATGAACACATGTGTAAAGGCATTTTTGGATTTCATTCTAGTGAATCTAACAGGATACATGTGGACTGGGTTTTAAAAAATATTGACGGTAACATTAAAAATGATCATTCAGACAAAACAAGCATATCGTGAGTTACTAACTGCAATTACAAATAACAGTGAATAAATATTTCAAAGCTTTGATTGAGAATTAGTTCTACTGAGTTTCCCAAGGAAAAAACAATATGTAAATGCTGCAGATATGATATCCTTTCATTGAGGTAGGCTTGGAGGACAAAGCATTAAGGATGTACTTCAGCTTTTTGAGATTCAGTGAAGCACTTTAGCATGTCTGCTATGTTCTTAAGCACTCTGGTAAACTAGTCTTTGAGGTTTTGGAGGTGGATTTGCAATGCACATAGTACTGAGTACATTGTCACTAGATAATAAATATTTTTGAAAAGTCAGCAGTATGTGTCAACTGTGTGAATGTAACTTAATTTTTAAATAACATTTTAATATTTTTATTTTTATTAATTTTATTTGGCTGTGCTTAGGGAACTTGACAGTTTCTCAGCATCATAAAGTAAAATACCTAATAAATATATCTTGTTTACACACAAATGTTTGCTCAAACCTAATCGTTGAAGAAAAAAAATAAGAATCTGCAAGAATATGATCTCTTGTTAGAAACGGAAATAGAGCATGTTATGCTTCTGTACTCCAAAAATAATTCTAGTTGTTTACGTATGTTCTGTGACTAGAGGAAAAAAAAATATTGCGAGATGAGAAATATATGAAGAAGAGACCAAAGGATTGAGGGATAAAAATAAAAGGCTGGCTACCTGCCAGAATTGTAATACATTGCCAAAATCAAAGCCCTGTAAGTCTGAGGGCCTTTGGTGGGAAATTTTAATCAGATGGAAAATTAAGGCAAGAAAAAAATAATTTTAAAAGGCTATTTAATTATGTAGTCATGATTATTTTATGTTCATAATTCCTGTTTCTATAATGCATCTATGACTGACTGACTTTTCAAACAAATATAGGCACATCTTTCAGTAATCTGTTTTCCATTGTTTTATGTGATAACATTCTCCATGTCTAACACTTCCCCTGCGAACAACTCCTGCTGACAGTCCCCATTTGCAATATCTCCTTTTGTAAGTCTGGGATCTTGGTGCACATCTCTATGGCTCCCAGGCCGTGGTAATATCCACCGTTGGCCCGTTAAGCTAATAGCTATTCAAGTCATTGGGATCTTCGGAGGAAATGAGGAGTGAGCCACTGATTTGCAGTTAGCAAGCAATTGCTCGGTCAGTCTGCTTGTTCCTTTTTTTCTCCATCCTGCCTTCATTTTTTGCAGTAGGTTGTTGTAGCACTGTACTTCTGGATACTACGGAAGAAGCTTTATGTCCCTGGTCTCCCAGTCAGCCACAAGTATTTTCTAGTTACATTAGCAAAAGATGACTCTAAACATTACCCAGGCTTTTTTCTGATGTTAGGAAACAGGAAAGATGCATATATCAAACGCTTCTTTATAACCTGCCAGAAAAAAGAATCAACAAAGCATAGCTTAAAGGGAACTCTCTGATCTCAGGTAGAAAGGGTGCTTCACTTGCAGGCAAAATAAAACGGAGAAGGGGGAAGAAAGTATCTTCTGCTGGAACAGAAGTGAAAGAAATCATGGCAGAATTGAGATCTCTGTATTGGAAACTTCCTTCAAGGACTTGGAAGGAAATGTGGAAGATGTACATAAAACTCAAGTAATTATTAAGCACAGTTTTTACATATGTTGGAGTTTCAAAGTGGTAGAAAACTTGGTTCCTGAACAGGAACTAGAGATTAGAGTTTTAGGAAAAAAAGAGAATGAGAAAGCAAATTTCAGATAAAAAAAAATGGCATAGAGGTGAGAGGAGAGGAATCTTTCATGAAATTACAGAAACAGAAACTATAGAAAGTATGAGAAATGCTAATGAAAGATCAGAATTTCTAAAGAAGGAAAATAAAGCAACATAAAAAGTATACCTTTTATTTCTCTTGGAAAGCTACTTTGCAAAGGGATCTTTGCATCACAGCATCTAAGAAGGGGCAATTTGAGAAAACTGTGGGCAAGTTTCTATTTAAGATGAACATACTGACAAAAAAAAGGAACATTTTCTATGTAAAATAGTTTTCAGGTAATACTTCATGAAAATATGGTGCACTATTTGGTGCTCTTGCATTCTTAGGAACATACCTCTTGTAGGCTTGGTTGCCTCTCTCTGTCTCTGAAACAACTCATTGTAGTGTGAGGCATACAAATAGTTAGTGCTTTTGCATGTATTAATCTGTTTTATTTAATGTGTTACTCATGTTCCCTGCTGGTTGTAAATAGAGGTCATAAAAGATGGTGTTAAATCCTTCTTAATTAATCTTTTTTCTTATGTTTTCTTCAGTTATTTCTCTAAAGTCACTATGAAGTTAACATAAGAAAAGAGAAAATTCCTTTCTAAGAGTGGAGCTTAATGCCATCTATGGATGTTTTTAAAAAGGACCTTCAAAAGTCTCATTTTTCCCTGAAAAAAAATGACAAAAATTTGTACTGTGCTGTTCCTTAGATGCTGATTTTCATGATCTACACGTTATCTGTGCGCCATGTTGGCTTTGTTTATCTGGGGATTTGAGTTGATTTGAGTTTTTCTTCTGCTTGAAAGCTCAATGTTTCTCAGCTTAGAATCTGAAATTCAGGATGGATTCTTTCTTACAGGCAGAATAGATTTTTCTTGCTGGGTTTAGATAAGCACTGGACTGAATCGCCTGTAGTGGTTGGGGAATTTTAATCAATGCTGGTCTTTAGGAACATGCTTAGCAAGTATCTGTGAGAAACGCTTGAGATGCAGGTCAGCCACCTTCAGTCATAGGTGGGCTAGGTGACCTCTTAAGTTTGTTTCCAGCCTTATCTTCTGTAATTCTATGAACATTTTAATTTAGCCAACAATCATTTGATGACTAGCAAACTGGAATAGAAGGTAGTTCATTGATCAAAACATCTCTCTGCACTGCATAGAGGGTTAAAATACATAGAGATGATTTAAGGCAGCAAACCCAAGAGCCAGCATAAGACCTTCACCAAGTAGTTTTATCCTGAGGTCTTTAATTTAATGGGCATGTTGTCTTTCTGCCCATCCCTCTGGCAGAGCTGAATTTCAACTACAGTGATCAAAGCTCAGCTGAAACAACACATATTACATAGCCCCTTTTCAAACAAATGCTCTTTTAAGTCCATTTCAGGTGAAAAGATCTAAACTTCAGTTTATTTACTTTTCATTTCCTCAACAGACAGTGTTATTTGGCTGAATGTCACTGTCTAATCACTTTAAATTACATAATTATGTTAATCCTGTGCAGTGCATGCAATAAATAGAAATAGTAATGACTGGGATGATTCAACTGTAAGTCATTTTCTGGAGAATGAGAGAAAGTTAAACAGAAATGTTCTACCCCTCCTGCCTTCAGAAGTAAAACTCCAAGTGCTAAAATAGTTATGCCATTTTTGTGTATTATTTCTAGTACTTGACCTGCTGATGCTGCACGGCAGGATGAGTGGGTGGGTTCTGCTCTCCCTTGGCATAGGGACAAATTGGAAGTGTGTAGCCGTGGTGATTTTAACTACTTGACACTGCCTGCAATATTTAGGAGTTCCTTTTAAAATGTTTTTTATCTTCAATCAGAGCTTTAACAAATAGACTGTTTGGAAAGGATCAAAAGGCATTTGTTTTTAGTAATGCTTTATTATTTAATGTAACAGGTTTTAATTGGCTTTCAGGGGAAAAAAAAGTAGCAGCCACAACTTTTCTCAATTTTTCTGTTGTTTTGGAGGTCATCTATTTCCAACTCGCTGTGCCAGCAAATGTCATTATAGGTTTGACTTTTATACCTCTCCAGTAGAGTTTAATAGAAAGGCAGATGAAGGATATTCAGCCGTTGCATATGTTATATCTTTGCTTGTAGTATTTAGTCATCCCTTTTCTTTTTATTACTACTGTTTAGATCACCAAAAAGCTCATGTAGGCAGCATTGTGGTCTCCATTCCTTCCCTCTCTCTCCTTTCCCTGCAAGCAAACACACAGAGTCATGAGATATTTATGTCTTGGATGGATGATTTTTCTATGGGTTCCTCATCTATCGAAGCTGTAATCATGGTAGTCATTCTACATGAATACTTAAATGGGACAGCATGAAAAAGGCACGTGGAGCTCATGAAAGGAAATAGAGGTTTAGAAGGGTGATAGAGCTTTCCCCATCACCAAATGAAAGGTCAGTGGGAGATTTGATTTTATGCATACAAGATATTAGAATGTTTAACTTCTACCTCTTAGAAATATATTTGTTGCAAAAACCATTGAAGTAAGAGGGTTCATTAGCTTTGAGATTGTTTTGAAGGCAAATAAAAATTAGTCATGACATTAAGCTATTTTTTAACTTAAAACTGTTTTAAAAGTGTATCTCATTTCAAAGAAATTAGCAAACCATGTTAAAGGTAAATTAGGGTGTTCTGTATCCTTTAATATTATTACATGTTCAAAAATTTCTATTAGATTCTGAGTAGATTAATGGTTTTGTAATAGTCTAAAAAGCATCCTTTGTGTTCTTGTTGATTCTCTTTATGATAATGAGAATTTACTAAGATATATATAAATTTTGCAAATAACTTTTTTTATTATTCCAACAAATCTATTAGAACAGTGTTGAACTGATCCAGCAATATTAGGATTAATTGTGAGTCATAGTAGAATACCAAGATCCATTCATAATCATAGTTTCCCACTGAGACTTTGATAATATTTGCATATCATGATTTACATTTGTGTTTTTAATATATTTGTCAGTAACATTAGATTAGAGATTTTTTGTGGTGTCAAGGGTAATAAGATAAAAAGGGGAAAAGGCTTTTCAGTAGGAGAAAGAAACAAGTTTTTTAAGCTTTTATCAGTATTAAATTATATTTTGTGTATGGGGATGTCTACATATAAAAATTCAAAGGTGAATTTACAGTGGCTGTATCTTTAACTGAAATTAAATTACACTTGAGTAGTAAGCATGAGGTTCTATTTGGTGGCTACGCTGGAGAAAACGTATCTTGAAATATCCAAATGCCATACTTCAGTGAAGTGGATGTGAAATTCAGAGACCTAAATTTAGTCCACCAAAGATATACTCCTAACTACACTAGAATATCCAAAGAACTTACTATGACCCTGTTGAATATATTAGAATGACTGTATCCTTAAAGACAGTCCACAGAAAGTTGTAGTATCTCAGCAAGCTTAGTAAACTAGCGCTTCTTCAAAGGCTGCATACAGTAACTTTGTGTTTATACAGGCTGTATTCCATATCAATTTTAACATTCACTCAGGATCCTTTGGCATGTAATCAGATCAAAGTCTTGATCATGCCATTAGCCATTAAAGCATGTTGTTGCGGATTTACTGGACCAAACAACAACAGAAATAAACCCTTGCCCTCTTACTACAATCTCTCCCCCAGTCTGAGTCCTCTCAAACTACAAGAGGAATAATCGCTTTAAAAGTTTGCATTCTACCTCTAAGAAGCTTGTCTCATTGCCTATTATATTGAAGGTTTTCATGAGACCTGACTCTTAAATTTATTTAACTTTAGGTTCAGTTCTTACTTGTAACAAGTTCCAAAGCAAGCTGTTCCTGTGGGCTTTATCAAAGACCATTAAGTAAAAGAAACATTTAGAAAACTAACTAATTACTAAAGCACTTCATTAAAGCTGTTCAAAGACAGCTTTACCTGTGTTTAGTGTATAGTACACCAATCTTGATAACCTTCCTCTGGCTACTTCCCATTGTGTATTTAAATGACTTGAAGGATTCCCCCACTTCTTATTTATTATTTCAGATGTTAGAACCCTTCTTAAAGATGCAGAAAGATTTTCTACTGACTTACTCCAATGCCAGGCTAAGTCACTCATACTAGCTAAAATCCAGAAAGTATGACTGGATTTGTTGTAATTGTCTGATCCAGCATTGGAAAGGAGGAATATTGCTCTGAAAGATCTAGTCAGTATAGCATGAGAGGTGCTGGTGGTGGTGTGATACGGTTAGTGTAGATAGCCCAAATGCCATATCCATTACCACTAAATTAAAATTAGCACTCCATCTGTTTGCATGGTCCTTTAGGACCATTATGCCTTTCTTTTTCATCAGAACAGATCCCAAAGCTTGTTCGTTTTTTTCACTGGGAGTTTGCTCTAGAGCAGATTCGCAGGTGTGCATCAGAAACAGTTCATGTTTTGAGGTTCCAAAAGAGTCAGAGGGCTTCAAGCACAGTTTTCCTGTATTTGAAACTCAAGCCCACAGGATGTTAAAATTTCAGCATATTTACTTTCATTTCTTTTACTGGAGTCAGGACCACAACCCAGGTTTGGTGTAATAATAAAGTTATGATCCTGGGAAAACTAGGACATATTTATTCCATCCTAGATCCTGTAAAAACCTGAGACTTTGGAATTATGGTGAGGAAGATATATGTACTTCAGTGGTACTTTAGCGTTTAGTTGTTAAGGTCACAAGCACTGGCATGAAGTCATTTTTAATTAATATACACTGGTGTCAAATCAAAACCAAAGTTGAACTACATGGCAGTCTAAGCCATCAAGGAATGCAAGAAATAATACGGATTTTTCTCATGTATTCTTTATTGTGGAGAAGGGCTGACAAATCATTTGTAAAATAAAAAACATAAATTTGAAAAATTGTCAGTGAGAAACATTCCTTAAAAAGAAATGTTCGTTTTTAGTTGTTCTTGGTGAAGACAGTCACACAGAATAATTAAGGGCCTGAAAGCAGACCGTGTTTGACCTACGTGGCTCATAATTCTGTAAGAAAATAGTTATTTCCCAGCTCTCTGGCTCAACGTAAGTGAACAAATGCAATAATGTATGTTGATGTTGCTGTGCTATCAATGTCTTCTTTATGACACTTTTCATTTTGCCTTTTTACCTGGCCTTACCAATAGAAACACTGTTTTGTAAAGAAGCCCCCTCCACAGATGGTGAGCATGTTGTCATTAAACTGGTGTGGAAATGGCCAGCCTCTGGCACGGGACAACCTGCAGCCACCAGAAGAGTTCACCTGCCTCACTAGGGACTATCCAATACCCTCTTTTCCAGTGGCTACCGGGTCAGCATCATACATGTCCCAGCACATGTGATATGTGGAGAAGGAGAGCTAGTAGCTATTAATCACGTGACGAATTTATGTCTGGTTGTGTGATTGGCAAGGCGTGGTAGTGTAAGGCTCATAGCAGACTCACGTGGCCTCTCAGAAGAAAAGGATTGACCACCCATGTACTAAAACATGAGATGGATGTGTGATTGATAAATAGTGAAAGGAATGAAACCTGACTGGCTGGAGAACCGGATGTCAAATGTAAAATAAAAAGCAAAAGCCCCATGGAAATTAATATTCTTTTTCTTTAGTCTCAGTATAACCATGGGGTCCTTGAAATAATATCATATGAGAAAATTATTCACTAAATGTCTTAGCTTTCAAATTGATGGATTCTTCTTCATAGATAGAGAGATATATATACTGTGTCAGAACTTGAACAAATGCTCCGTTTTGGATTGGGGTGGCTTGGAAATTTTTGTGAAAATACTTTTGATGGAACGAAGATGTGTAGGCAGTACATTTAAGCTCTTTTTGTCAAAACATCACATAGCTACAAAAACTACCTATGCATAATATCGACCAGATGGATTTCTGGTCCTCAGGAAAGGGTCTTGTTATCAGTACTAGAGAATTTTATTTTTTTTTAAATCTCGTCCTTGTTTTGACATGATTTCATATGTGATTGTAAGTCATTTCAGTCAGTCTGACTGTGCTTTATCTTATCCGTATGGAAACTGTTTTGCAATTCTCATGTACAAAATCTCTGATAAGTGCAGATAACATAATTATCATACAAAAAGGATGGCTGTGAATATCCATTTCTGACACACATAGTTTTTTTCTAAATACAAGAACTTTAATTTGGTAAAATAATGGAAGTAGTGCTTAGAATGACAGGAATTCTTTTCCTCTTTCAGCTATTCAACGTGTATCTCTGTCCAAAGAAAAATTAGTTCATTATTTTTTCAGTGAGGAGTGCTTAAGATTCTGTAGCATAATCAGATTTTGTCACAGAACCACAGGGGAAAGGCAGATGTGTAGCTCTTAATAGCTGGAAAGGAATAAATTAGAGTTAT
The DNA here is from genome assembly GCF_964188355.1 of Buteo buteo. NCBI lineage: Eukaryota > Metazoa > Chordata > Aves > Accipitriformes > Accipitridae > Buteo > Buteo buteo. The sequence continues at coordinate 6,038,968 of NC_134190.1, read as the reverse complement.
GCTTGGGAGAGTATCTTGTGTGATAAAAAAACCTGCTGTAGTGCTGTTAAGCTTTAGTATGGAGACATGGAGCATTTTAAAATCCAGACCCATCAATTTGTTAAAGACTAGATTAAGCCCCACAGTTATCATCCTGTGGGCTTGCGTTTCTTACCCCTGTAGACACCTTGTGTATGTTTGCCATTTTCAGGTCATCTTCTGTTTTATTTCTGTTTATCTCAGATTTTCTTAATTTCTTTTCCTGAAAGCAGTGTGTTTTAGTATTGCCTAATTTTAGGAAAGATTTTATGGGTTTCAGAGAAGTAGAGGTGAGTGAAATTCCTTTCAAAGATTGTGACTCAGTCATAAGAACCTCACCTTTTCCTCACTTTGAACGAAATGGCCTACAACTACTGACACTGTGTTTGAAAGAAACTCATTACCATTTTAATTTAGGCCTAACATTGCAAATCTGAAAAGTAAAAGAAGTATCATTGCAACAGTTTACTGTGTAAAATCATTCTTGTATCCTGCATTGCTATACAATGGTAGAATCCAATCAGATAGGTCCCTCGGCTGTGAAAAGGTTGGGACGGGTGGGAAGTGTAGACTCTTTGTACTTACAAGCAAGCTAGTTTGTTGAAACGCTCTTCCCCATGCTAAGCAGTACCACCTCCCTCCCTTTCACATTTATTTTTTGTCCAGTTTTCATCTGGCCTTGCGTTTAGTTTTGAAGCGCTATGAAGCAGAGGCAGTCTTTGTACAAGAAAGCTGCATTCACAGAGTCAGAGAACGAACAAGTGAGTGGTTGTACTAACAAAGCCTGGTTTCCCATGCTTTGGGTCCTCTCGTTCCCTCCGTGTTTCTACAGCAAAAACTGCAGCTTCCTCTCCACATCTTCCCTATCTTCTCTGACTGCCCTGTGGACAAAAATGTGGTGGTTTGTTGAACTATTGCATGTGATTTGGAGTTTTAGGAATACAGATTGGTCAGCAGGGTGATGGCAAAAAACAGATTGTTGAGGCTGGGCTTTGGCCTTTCCCTAAATGGGAGCACGGATGTAGATCTTTTTCTTTTCTACCAGCCCTTGCCAGGAAGCTTACTGGATAGCTCTTCCATTGTTGAAGCGAGTGAGTACGCTCAAAAGTTACTAGGGTGGTCAGAGATAATGAAATGGAATCAAGGACACACCACTTGCTCAGGAGTCAATTCCAGTTAATACTTGTATTCACCTAGAGACAAAAGCAACAACATAACACCGAAGCAAGCTGTATTAAAATATTATGGGTTGTGCTCTACAGACCAGTATCCTTTTCTAAATAAAGGAAAGTGTTAACACTGCAATGACACTGAAGACCTATAATATGTAAGAACGATATTTCTCACGTACATGTGTGCACATATTATTTGGACTGTGAAGTGATGTATTCTGAACTCAGGAAATTCTAGAGTTTCAGTTCCTTTTTTCCATGTAAATGCCAACTATATTATGTCTCAGACTTTAATTATGTGTTTATGCACTATTTTCACACACACACACATGCAGATTTGTTTCCTTCTGTGCACAGAGCTGAGACTATTCATTTAATAAGCTATTGTTAGATATTTTTCATTGTTTGTTGTGTAATAGCAGTGTTATTTGCTACATACTGCTTAAACCTCACTCTCAAGGGAGTTATTAATTTCTTTCTAACCTTTCCTGTGACCCTCATAACTAAATTTTTTAGTGCTCCAGAAACAATAATAAGTTTATGTTTACATTATCTTCCTGAAATGCAGCTTGTGTCTTCACATTTCACAGATGAAGATGAGGCAGATGTTCAAATTGTCAACTAGAAGATTAGTCTAGTGAAGAAATTTAATGGTGGTCAGTTTAAAATCCTTGGAACTACATACTTACAAATTATTTAAAATTTCTTAGCATGTGTTCAAGCAAATTGCAGTGGTGACTGTTCAGCATTTAAGAGAAACTAACTCCAGGGTATGAAGTCTCAAAGAAAAAGAGGGAATTAGTACTTGTTACTTCATGGTTAATTCCAGGGGAACTGATTTTCTCCTCATGAGCTAATCCTAGGGATTATCAGCTCCAACCTGATCGAACGCCATGTAAAACCTGTGTGGGAGAAGACTGAGGTCCAGTGGATTCATTGGAGGCTCTCGTCCGAGGTACAAATTGCCAGTATTTGAGCATGATAGGACGCGAGTTCGTGCTTATGCACTTCAATCCCTTACAGAGACAGAAGTTGATTGTCTAGTCAGACCACCCTCTGAACAATACAAATGCTCTCCTGAGGGTAGATATTCGTTACAGCCTGTAGATTGGATACTTACTGTTCTTTGATGTCTTAGACAGAGCGCCAAGGTGCTATCATGATTATCTAGCATAAAATACACAGCAAGCCAAGAAAGGTTTTTCTCATGTAATCTTTATTGTGGAGAAGGGCTGACGAATCATTTGTAGAGACTGGGGATACAGAGATTGGGTTAGAGCAGTTAGGCTTGCTAATCACTGAAAGTAACCATTGTTTGATGTTTCCATGAGAGAGTCCTCCATTAACTGCAGTTGAACTTGACTGAGTGTGAAATTAAAAAGGAGACTCAGATTTCGAGACACTCCCTCAGGTGCTCAAAAGTATGCTAGCTGGCACTGTGGGAGACCTCCTAAAACAACTAAGGATGCTTAAATGAAAGAGGCCATGACAATATGAAAAGGAAACCTTTGTGTTATCACTGAACCCACAAAGTTGGTCAAGATCAGTCATTCTTTATTAGCTGTGAAATGTCAGGCTTGCATGAAATGCTCCTTTTTGCCAATGTCTGATTCCAGTTGTGCTTCATGAGCATCTACAGTCCCAGGAACTGGAGGTATTTGATACTGGACAGAGAAGTCTGTGAAAAAGAATGTAAGAGAAATTGTCAGGAGACTACATATTAAGGCATTGCTTAGCTTTAAGAAAATATATTTAAAACTTAAACTTGACAGAGATAAAAGATTTTAGAGGCTAAGTTGGCTTCTGATGACAACTGGAATCTGAGACAGGAATTGTAGAAACCTGATTGCTGGCTTGTGTTATGGCACTGGAGACACTTTAATCTTGTTTGTTTCTCTACCTGTAAAATGAAGGAGGCATATAGATCCCACAGCTACCTACTAGTATGGAATTTGAAACTTTGGAAACTAGTATCATTCCTAAATATTAAAAATGCTTATTTTATACCATGCTTATTATCCGTGAGGTTGGAGTGTAAGAAGGGCCATATCCTTTGTCTCTGTGATTGTCGTATAATGCAACGTTGAAGACTCCTTGGAACATTCCATTTGTAATGCTCAGTTCTGTAGGAATAAATGAAAACACCATAAATTCAGGATTATGACATATTCTAGGATTAAGGGGAAGGCTTTAGCCAAGAATATGTACATATATCAGTTTATTCTACTTTGCTCCATGTGAAAGATCTGTAAAAGCTTTTCCTGATTTTGAGAGAGAATGTCCCCTGAGTTATTTCTTGGATATTTATCAGAGTGTTCTTTGCAAATAACAATCTTTAGAAAGGCTTTTAGTATTTTATTCTTTCTACCATCTGGGAGTATAGAATTCCTCTTAAAGGTAGTGTTTTAATATATACTCAGAGTTCACTTCCAAGTAAAAGCAGTATTCTTCATTTCGCTATTGATATGTGAATATCATTCAGTTATATTGATGGTTCTTGTGGCATGAATATATTTTTTCAGATCTAGCTATTCATTTTACTGGGGTACTCTTTCTGATGGAAACCTTTTGTACCTTTGCCTGTAGCTACCGTTGACCTCCATATAACTGTCATTGTTATTCCAAGATTTAAAAGAAAAGCAAAAAGGTGATGGTCTCTAAAGGCTTGTGCTATAAAAAAAGTATATCGTATTTCATTTAATAATCTCATTTGTAGAGCAGTCTTTGAATGTTCACATACTGCTAGCTCTTTGTCATTCTTTCATCATCCAACAAAATAAACTGGGAAAATTGTTGTGTTGTAAATATAACCTTAAAATACTTATTTAAAAAACAACAACAAAATCCCTATGATCCTTTAAAAAAGGAGCAAGCTGGAATCCTGTGGAATGATAGCTACTAAGACAGGCCATGATATGCACACTGAAAAATGGTATCTACTGTTATTACAAGTAAATGTACATCCTGTAATTCACTGTAATGTATTTTCAAAGCCATGAAGCCTGTGCTTGTGATCTCTAGGAAACAGATTTGTCTGTTAGCCAACTAATTACCAGATGAGTGCCCAGAGCAAGCACCTGCCATCTCCTTCATAAAACTGTATTATGTACAGGGAGATAAATAGTGACAGATCCCCATCCTGAATTTGTCCACATTGTGCTGCTAGGTTCATTCTTCATTTCAAGTCATTACTTGGACAACTGTGATTTTTGAATCACAAACTTTTTCTGCTTAAAAGATCTGTCAGTTCCCTTGTGGTTGCAAGTGCATGACTGGAATGCTGGCTTGCATGTCACTTGTTTCCGGCATAGTGATTGACAACCCCTACACCTTATTACAAAAGAAAAAAAAAAGCTCAGAATCCAGACATCACACTGACTTATTTTTCAAAATGTTGCTTCTGACCTTGAATGACAGGTTATTTTGACAATGCATTATTTGTGTAGTGGGAGGATACTGAGTCACTAAGTTTAATAGCAGCACAAAATACAAATATGTTAAAAAAAGTCAACTCCTGGCTGGAAGCATTTATAGGTAAATATAGAGAAACAGGCTAAAACAAGTGTGTATAATGGAAAGCAGCACAAGACTGTGTTTTAAACATTTTGGAGGTGTTTTTGGCTTGTGTTTTCTTGGTTGTTTGTTTTTCTTCTTTTTGTTTCTTTTGTCAGTTGATCTTTTTGGTTGTTTCCCTCCGCCTCAAAGTATACATCAAAAAGGAAGTCGTTCATTCAGCCCCAGTTACTCAGCCTTCCATCTAGCTTTTAACTGCATTATGAATTTTGGGGGCTCATTGAGGGAATAATCCTTAAAGACTATTTGGGGAAGGAAAAAGAGGTAGGTAGGCAAGGGCCTACCCTTAAGTAAGAACCTGGAACAGAGCAGCGAGATGTCTGCCAAGAAAAATACCAGTGGAGCCTTACAGTAATGGTGGGAAGTTCTGGTACAGTAACTTACAGAGAAAGAATTGATTTCTCTTATACTCTTACATGGGAATATTAAAGTTTCAATTTAATGTTAATGTAGGAGGAGGACGTTCCAGAGGTGGGTCTGTGACATGGACAGAAAGTCATGATATGGCATGTCATTCCAAATCTGTGTTCCTATTGGCATCTTTGCTTTTTTTGATTAAGAGAGGCCATATGGTCAGATGATGCAAGAGAGAAGTGGGGAGAAGTAGAAGGAAAACAGGACAGGCAGGAGGAGATTGTAGTAATAATCAAGGTGAGAGGTAGTTGATAATGGGAAAGGTGTTTTTTCTATGCTGACCAAAGAAATCAGATCATGCAAGTGTTACTAGGAAGGAAAAAAGATGTTATGGACTTGCTCTGCAGGTCAGGGGTAGGCCCTAGTTAAAGATGATCTCCCTAAGGGATGACAAATACAGAAGAAACTGTCAGATGTGATGCACCTGAGCTTAAGGCCAATCAATCTCTATATCCTTCCGTAATTAAATGTGGTTTATGTTTGTATTTGACCATGGTCCAGCTGCTAGGAGTATTGCTGACCTGACTTGACTGGGTCATTTTTTGTGATCTTGCTATAAATTAGGAATTGGTAACTGGAACGAGTTCAGCGTAGGGTCGCAGGGGTGGTGAGGGGCTGTAGCACTTGGCCTGTGAGGAGAGGCTGAGGGACCAGGCTTGTTCAAGCCTGGAGAAGGGGTGGCTTCAGGAGACCTTAACAGAAGCTCCCCCCGTGTCTATGGGGAGGTTATTGAGAAGACTGAGCCAAGTGCTTCCCAGTGGTGCAGGTGGGAGGGATGAGAGATAGTGGGCATAAGTTGAAACAGAAGGTTCAGACTGGGTAGGAAGAGAAACATTTTCCCCATGAAGATGGTCAAGCAGTGGAACAAAGGCCTAGAGAGGCTGTGCAGTCTCCATCCTTGGAGGTTTTCACAGCCCAACTAATTAAAACCCTGAGCAAACTAGGCCATAACTGACCCTTTTTTGAGCAGGAGGATGGACCAGATGCGGTCCGAATTATCCTAGGGTCCAATGACAGACAGTAAGACAGTTGTAGTGACTGCAGCTATTTACAAGATGCTTTGATTAATTTATTTTCTTGCTATAACTTCAGTGGTAATGATTTGGGGTTAACAGATTAAGAATCCTAATTATTGCTAAGACTCTGACCATTTACTGAGAAATTCTTAATAAATCTGTATTTGTCCTTCAGCTCAGTTCTGTCCCCTCACTTATATATTAAAGCATAGAGTCATACATCACACACATACTCAAACACATATGTGTATATGCACACAAAAAGAAGCAGCAATATGAAATTCCTTTGCAAACGTGCCTGGCTGCTTTATTTATTTCTTCAAGGTTTCCCATTTCTTAAAATGGGTAAGTAAACTCCGTGTGTATTTGGAATCAGTGAATTCCTGGAATGGTGTGCAGCTGATAACATCTGACACAGGCATGCTTGGAGACACAACATAGCACTGTGCATTCATTGGAATACATGGTCACAGGGATGCTTCTTATGGGAATTACCATGTTAATTCCATTAGAAAAAAATATTTTGTATGCCATTTATTTTCTACTTTAAGAGCAGCATTCCACATTTGCAGAAGGCTGGTAGAATTTTGTAAGTAATAAATCAAAGGAGCTCTCTTAATACCTACAGAATTAAATGTGTCTTCCAGAACTATTCAATAAAATTTAATTTACATATTTTTTGGATGTGTAATCTATGTGACCTTCAGTAACTGTTTGTTTTTTAAATATGAAAAATGCCTCCGAAGTGTAATAGCCCAGAGTTTCAAATGGCGCAGTAGGATATGTAATGCATATTTTAACATGTTTTCTTTTAATTTGTCACACAGACTTGTGCATGATTATATAAAAGTCCATATTTTTAAACCCAGTAGTACAAGTGTGTAAGATGTACTTGGTTGGGCTAAAAAATTCAGAAGTCTAATTTATCTTGAGATATGCTCAGTCAAGTAGTTTTTCACAGCAGTTAGCTAACACTTCAAGCTCTAACAGTGCCCCTGAGCCATAAAAGAAATTTGCATGTAAGAAATGTTTTGAATCTATTAAAACCTCAGCTCAGAGCTAAAGAGTTGCTCTCATGTCTTTGTTGACTAACATGAAGTGAGATCTTACAAAAAGCTAGGCTGTGATCGACAGATGCCAAAGCTTAGGTTTTGATGTGATCATATATTTCTTTCATGCACAGCATTTTAAGTCTGGGACTGGAGCTTCAGAAAGACAGCAATCAATGGGTCTGCGCAAGAGTACACAAAATATATTACTCCTGGCAGTCGTCAAGACAGAATTATTCAAAAAATAATCAGAAATGCATTTGATCATACACTAGATGGTTTAATAATTTATATTATACCTTATTAGTAAAGTCTTGTGTTTACTTTGTGGCTGCCAAAACAAGATGAAAGGCTGCCTCTATGGAAATACAAGATGCTTAGCTCAAAGTGTCTGTCTTTTCATTTCAGTTTGATAATTTCCTTTTTTGCCTCATTTTGATTAATAGTATATAGGTTTAAATCTTAGAGTACCTTTTCCTTCATTGCAGTCCTTTTTAGTGAGAGCAATGCTCCCTGTTAAGAAGTCTACCAAAGAGTTTATGGCCTATCAAGACATAAATTAGTATAAACATATATTTCTGGAAACTTCTTTACCTTAGGATTGCCTCCAAGTATTTTTGGGTAAAAGAGGCTTTGGATTTAGTTTTAAATTCCACTAAACTTAATCCTTAGCTAATCTTCCCAAGTCTTGCAGCTACAAAAGTGTGATTTCTGAGCTCAGCCCAAGAAACTGGCACTCTGACTAGTGATTGTGTGTAGTAACTATCACCAGTTATATCAGTTCAGGATATTACAAAAATGCCTTGAAGATTTTCTTGAAAAGCTAATGCACTGCAAATATTTTATCTAGAGATACAAATATGGGTCTTTCCGAATTAATATTTCTATAAAGTGAGAACACAGGGATTGGACCAGCGTAACTGCTAGTTCAACAAATGAGATCTTTGCCTCCAACCAGTTTTTTTGACGCTAAAGGTGTATGAAAGAGCTCTGATAAACTTGGTTTTCTGTGGAGAACTCCCCTCCCCACAAAACATGCAAGGTCTTTTCTGAAGGTGTCTTCGATAGCTCTTCAAGGCACAGTATATGGAAAGCTTTAGGGAAAAGAACATATATGAGAGGATCTCGGAATACAGCACTACGGTATTGCAGCTCAGAAGCTCATATGACAGCCCAAAGCAGCTCTTGTAATTTGCCTTGTCTACTCTAGAAGGCTTAATTTTAGTTTCTGTAACTTGGTCCTCTCCCCTCCTTCTCTGTGCATGCAATGTACGCTACAATATATACTGTATACTTTACCTGAAAACTAGGTCCTCAAACGGAGCCTACAGAAGGACGTTTTGCCCAAATAAAAAAATATATATACAGTGTTTTTCACTAGCACAGCATATCATAATTGTATGTTAGTAAGAATGATTATATTCCAGGCAGGCACGTCACTGTTGTCCAGACTCAGCGAGGGCTGCTCAGCCCTTAGCTCAGGCTTAAGAAAGCGCAAGAACGCGGCCGGCTTAGCAGAGCTCTTCCTCTTCTCAGCGAGAGTTTTGTGCTGTGTCTTGCAGAGCTGCATGACAGACTCTTAGGAAGAGGCATCTACCTGCAGGTGTCTCTGAGACATTATCCTGGTTTTAAAAGCTGCGGTACGATTTGCAGAGGGGGACAAAAGACTGCCATTTTCTAAAGGAGCCTTTCAGTCGCAGGGAACCAGATGTACCCTTTTTTACAAATGCGTCTTCTGTGACAATAATGACAGAAATTTTCAAGGAAGATGATGATATTACCCATGTGTCAGTATTGCAAAACAGAATTTTGGGGCAAACTAGAGAATAGTTCTGAGAAAATATGTATCAGATGAACATACTCATTACTGTTCTTGAAAGAAAATACTTGGCAGGATCACCTAAGAGATACACGTCATCAAACAGGAATGCAGTAGTGTTTTAAGTGATAACCTGTGAAGTACATCTTGAAGAAAAAGGTCGCTTTAGTTTGCAAGTTGTGATCTTTTTGTCCATAAAAGAACAGTTAAATTTGTAAAGAATTCAGGTTAGCAAAGTAATAGTATTTCACAAATGCACCCGTTGAAAGAAAAACTTCTGGTTTAAATTGTTTGACAATCTCTTATATGATCTGAGATACTGTGAAAATCTGAAAGTTTTGAGCAGGTTAGCAAATGTGACTACCAGTAGAAACAAATGCATCAGAATTCAAAATACAAGAATGAAAACAAAAGCATAGTGAAATTGTGAGAATAGTACCTCCAACCCAGTTAAGTTTTAATATTAGTAAAATACTGTAAAAGAAAAATGTCATCTATGAAAGAAAATTAAAAATGGGTTTAGTGTATTAGTATAATCATCTCATTTATGGGAAATATTATAAAGTAGGAAAGAAAATGGGCCTCGCAACATTACAGGCTGACTTAGATGAAACACCACTGGACAACTGGCCATGGGGACAGTGGTGTTCCCCACCACCAGAACTTTCTAAACCTTGCTAAAATCTCTTTTGCCATTCTGTCCTACTAGCACTATGCAGCACTACCTAATGCATATGCATTGCATGTTGCAGTAGAGGTTTAGGAAAACAATATGGTAACAGAAAAACAGTATAGGCTATTCATGATCAAAATTATACCAACAAGATGAGACTATTTGGTTTTATGTTGGAAGACAGAAAGACTGTAAAACAGAAATTAAGTGCTGGTGAAATCACTACTGAAAACTACTGCACAGGAACATGAATGAATGCATGAAACACTGATGCATTTAACTGTTAGTAAAGGGGGAAAAAAAGGCCCTCAAAACTTTTTACAAATTGTAACTTGTGTTTGGGATGTTTTGCTGGCTAGCCCCAGTCTCGCAGAGACAGTTAGAGAGGAACTGAGGCTGAGCATGAAGAGGAGCATTGAGGAAAAAGTTACAAAGTCATTTATGAGGTACTGGACCTTTTTATCTGTTTTCTGAGGGTTAGCATCTGGTCTTCTATATCTAAATATTCAGGACTTTACTGACTATCAAGCTGTGTAAAAATATTTAATACGGAATTGGGAGTCTGACTGTAGTATATAAGAAGAAATCAGTCTTTGGTTGTATTGATATTTTTATGGCCATATCCATTCCTTTAAATCACCTTAGCCTTACTGTTAACGTACCAACAATACATGCAAAAACAGGTCATGACCATAAATTATGTGCCTTAGTTTGGTAGAGATCTGTGAGACCTGCAAAGAAAAGAAAGGCTTTATAATGTCTAGAAAGAATAAATTACACATGAGTTTTGATTCATATATAAAAAAACCCTTAATACTCTATGGTTTCTGGTTCATTCTGCAGGCAAAGGTTAATCAGCTTTGATTTGGGGGGATAAAATAGCTGTGGCCAGTTACTAAAATTTCAAAATGATTGTAATTAATAACTTAACAATGTGAAGCAGTTTTGTAGTTTTTGATGAAGCTAACATATTCTGCACGGTATAGGCTGGAGTAGTGTTGTTATTGTGCCTTGCGCTGTGGAGAACTGTACCCCAATTCGCTTACCTGTTTCCTTTCCTCTGTTTACCCGGTTGATGGTCTTCTGGGTGCAGTATATATGAGGAGCCATCCTCATTTCATAGGTCACTTGCTCAGTAACCCTATGCCTGTGTGAATTGTGGCCTAAATCAACAATACCTCAGATGTTAGAATAGCATTTAAGCCAGGCTGTCATTTGCCCCTTTGATGCTTACTTACCTAACCAGCAGTAGTCATTATTTTCCTTCTACAGTTGCTATAATGGATCTGATTCCTGAAATGGAAAACAGGAGGCAGTTACAGACAGTTTGTATTGTGCTGTCACACTTTCATGGGCAGGCACCTTTCTTGCAACTTCGATACTTCTTTGAGTTTGCCCAGAAATACATTTGGTAAAAGAGGGAGTCGGTCATCTGGTCTGTATTTTCATGTGACGCTGTTTCAGCTGCTTGGAAATACAAGGTTATCCAGATAGGTACTTTCTGGGTCCCGGACTTGTTTTATGTGAAACATGAAGGGAAAAAAAATAAAATGGATTAATCAGAAACTTTTTTTAACTGGAAATTTTCAAACCAATTACAAATCCAGCTAAGCTCAGTCGAGTTCCTAAGAGATTATTGAAATAGAGGGAGGAAAAAAGAAATGATGAACAGAAATATTGAATCTTATGATGCAAGATCATTACACCCTTGCTTAATTACACCTTTACCACTTCTGCCTCTTGCAAATGTCACCATTTTACAGTTTTTATAGAAGTTTTTCCTTTTGAGTATCTACAATGCTAGCATGCTGGACTGAACAAGGTTGCAAGAGAGAAGAGTTTCTTACTCTTTCCACTTGGATTTTCTGCTGAAATAGTGACTCAACATCTGTAACTTGTCCTGCAGTTAAAAGTCCTCATATTCTGGGGTATCTTGGTGCTTGCAGTCAGGTTGAGAATGGTAATGGCAGGCGCAGCAGGGAACTCGGATTCAATATGCTGAATGAGAAGGTGAGTGTTTTAGCACAGCTGCCTCCTGAGGGTCAGGGGAAAGGAAAAGCCCTGTGGGAGGATTTTCAAGCACCACTGAGCTGGCACACCAGGAGACGATGATTGACTTTAGAAGAGCCCTGCTGTGCAAAGGATTGTTGTGTTGTGGTCCCCTTTATCACTGGTTAGACATTTCTTTTGAAGAAGCCAAAAATGGGAGAGTAGTGAGATAGCAGCAAAATAAACAAATTAAAAAATCATCATCAAAAAACTCTCTTTGATGACATAGAGGTCTGGAGATTTGTTTCTGTTGCTAACAGCTTCATTGATTTGGCAGTTAATTTCATTAGAAGGATTAACTTTGTATGGCATTGGTAAGATTTCTGTGTGAAAAACTGATGACGATGCAGTGCAGGTTGAATTGTTGTCTTGAAAAGGGGTATTAATTTGAACCTCAATATAAAGAGGAGATTTTATCTGTATTTGGTATGTACAATCAGAAATACATAACACAGATTCAATCTTAATATGTGTGTTTCTTCACAGGAGTTCAGACATGCACCGCAGAACGGCACAAAGTGGAAAGCCCACCCTTCTGCTGAGATCCCAGTGAAAACACCGCTCAGCTCCTGGATGGCTTTGCAGCTCCCATGGCAACAAGAAGGAGGTGGACTGAAGATACTGTCTGTCAGCCTGGCTCTACTGGCAGTTCTTGTTATGTTTTACTACGGAGGAATGAAAACAGAACTGTGAACTGAATGAGGCTTTTATGAAAACAATAAAACTGCTGTTTAAAATCTTCAAAGGAAATACTTTTACCAAAAATTCTTTTTTTTTTTTTTTTTTTTAAAAAAGCGCTGATATAAATTGGGCAATAATTTGTACTCACCTTATGCCTTTCCTGCCATCATAGGAATGTTAATAAGCTCTAAGGAGATCTATCTTGCCAAAATTTGAGATCCTTGATTGGCAGAACAGTTTGTTGCATCTTTCCTCTTCTTTTTTCTAAAATGATGCAATGTTTGCATTGCTTACTCTTTTCATAACTGCTGTAGCAGGTAAAATTGCATGCAGGAAACTCATGAGGTTTATAAGAGATCTTTCCACTGAGTGATGTTGGTAACCTTTTATGGGCAGAACATTTAAAGCTTTCTTAAAAATTTTGCTTAATGCAGTGTGATGGTTTGATATGTGTCTTTCTGCATTAGAATCAAACACTGCTGGGCCATTAAAGTTTGTCATTTGTTGCTATTTACTTTGCTGTCATGTCTGAAAGAATTTCTGTCCTTCCATCTTGCCTCTCTATACTTCACAATGTGTTACTAGGCTTTGTTAGTAGAAGAATTATTTTTTACATAGAAATAGTTTTAAAGATATTGGGTTTTTATCATTGGATGGGAAGATGGAGTTCTGGTGGTAGAGTTCTGTTAAAAGATTGATTTAATACAGTCTCTATAGGTTTAGTATAATGCTCAGAGACCTACATGTGAATCTCATATTAGCTGTGCATTGGATCATGCTGTGTATAAGACAATATTGCTTTGTTAGTGGGGAGGTTACATTTTTGCACACTGCAAATTTCTAATTATTTCTTCAAGCCATTTTTGTCATGACAGGATCTCCACGCATCTTGAGATTGTGCTGGTCAGTCAGGGACTGGACTCCGTGCCCAGTTCTGCCAGAAGCTGTCTGCATGATATCGTTCATTCGTTCATGCCTTGTCACCTTTCTGGATCTTCAGCCAAACTTTAAAAAGTCTGTTGGGGTTTTTTAGTATGTTTGTGTTGTACCCAGCACAGACGGAGCTGAGCTGCCTACGTGGCTGTTGTGGTTTAAGCCTGGTAGGCAGCTAACACAGAGCCGCTCGCTCACTACCCCCCTGGTGGGACAGGGAAGAGAATCGGAAGAGTAAAAATGAGAAAACTCGCGGGTTGAAATAAAGACAGTTTAATAGGCAAAGCAAAAGCCACGCACAAGCAAAGCAGAACAAGGAATCCATTCCCCACTTCCCATGGGCGGGCAGGTGTTCAGCCATCTCCAGGAAAGCAGGGCTCCATCACGCCTAATGGTCACTTGGGAAGACAAACACCATCACTCTGAATGTCCCCCCCTTCCTCCTTCTTCCCCCAACTTTACATGCTGAGCATGATGTTCTATGGTCTGGAACATCCCTTGGCTCAGCTGGGGTCAGCTGTCCCGGCTGTGTCCCCTCCCAACTCCTTGTGCCCCCCCAGCCTCCTCGCTGGCAGGGCAGTGTGAGAAGCAGAAAAGACCTTGACGCTGTGCAAGCACTGCTCAGCAGCAGCTGAAACATGCCCGTGTTATCACCACTGGTTGGGTCACAAATCCAAAACGTAGCCCCATACTAGCTACAATGAAGAAAATTAACTCTACCCTAGCCAAAGCCAGTACAGTGGCTCTACAGTGCAGGTGAATAATTTCCTAGGAAGGATGCTTTGTACTTTATAAAATGAGGATACCTAGTAGTTACAGACAATTAATCAGGAAGTTCCACCATGATGCTTTCAGTACAGCTTGTAAATTATAGCAACAAATGTAACTGTCTTCAGGAAATTAGGTGTGTAATGACTTGAGTATTATAGTGCTTATTGCAACCACTGAAGGTCATGAGCCAAGACTCAAAACTCATGAGTTTTTTTAAAAAACCTGTGCTCTTGATTAGCTTCTGCTTGGGGGGGGGGGGGTTGTCAGGCTTTTCTTTACAACCAGGAATATGTAACAATCAGTAATTTACATTTCTAACGAATCTGAAATATTCAAAAAAAACCCACTTGACTCTGGGAGCTGAAATTTTCAGGAAAGTACCATATATCACAAGATTTTCAGGAAAACTATGAGTTGACAAAATCATTATATCTGAGCCAAATTTTTGCATTTGATGGGAATAAACTATGCAGATATGTTCTATGCCTCTAGCACTCTCTCTGTCAGCCACTCTAGCTTATCTAATCATAGCAATTACAGCCTCATTGCATCAGCTGTTAGAGATTTACGAAGCTTGTGATTTAGATTCTGTGCATCATTGGCTTTAATGGGACCGGCTTATTTTCTTAGAAATAATGCAATATGCAGAAAGAGGGTGAAGAAGACTCTAAATGTCATTGCCCACAGATGCAGTATATTCTTAAACTGAGCTTTAACCCAGTAAGTAGGAAGTGTTGTTTATCAAGTATTTTATTATCTTCCTTTAGATTTTGAGAGGGCTTTTTGACACTTTGTATTGTAGAGCAGTAGAGTGTTTGTCATTTGCTCCTGTTTGTTTACAACTAAAGCTTTCAAAGCCACTGAGCTGAACAAGTCAATTCTGGTCAAACAGCTCATCTGGACCTTCAGGCAAAACGCAAACTGCATGCTGCTTGAGGCTGTTGTTGAAAGGCTGCTGGGAAACCTCAGTGAGTACAGAGTGAATTGTAGAAGTGTATCTGCTTCACGGAAGGGGTTGACCTGAACACATTTGACCTGTGATTTTTGCTCCCGTCTGGCTCCCTGAATGCTTCCAGGTGGTGTTTTTAATTTTTACGTCAGCACTATGTTTGAGGCCTACTTCCACCAAGTATTCTCTCTTTGCAAGCCATGAGGGTGGATGAGAAATCTACTGCACTCCAAGTTAATGAGGTCATTGCAGGAGAAGTTTCCCCATGGTCAATTGATCTCACTCTTACACGTGGGTGAACACACTCATCACTAGAGAATGTGTCTGCTAATAAGCAATCTACATTCAATGCCTGGTTTTTTTCAAAGCAAAAAAGAATCTAATTTCCTTTTGGTACCAAGGAAGCCTCAGCTATTTTTCTGAAATGTCTGTGGTAGCTCTGAGTTCTCTTTGGCTGTTTTCAGTGAGGAATCTTGCAAACCACAAGACTTGAATAGCAAAGACATCTTAAAACTCTTCTGAACAACATTAAGTGCACGCTTTTTATGTCCTCCTTGTGCGTGGGTTTGGATGCTGGAGGACTTCGTCATTTAATCTTTTCATTGTAGCTTTCTATTAATGGTATACTTGTTAGGGAAAGAATATGAAATAAAAAATACGGTCTCTGTAGAGCTTGTTCTATAAAGCAGGAGAGACAAAGAAGAAGAAGGTACCTTTTGAGGAGAGTTCATCCACCTTTATCACATCATTGCCTGCACATCTCTGAACATCTGACAGCTTCTGTTAATTTAGTTTCACTCCCCAGTTCAACTTCCCGTATGGAAAGCTGGAGTGGTTTTTGAATAACAGCAAGTAATATCTGAAGTGGCAGCAACTGGCAACTCTGACATTGAGCTTGGCTGTGGCCATTACCCAGAATCCTTCTGCTCTTCTTGAGAAGCAATTACAATTTCACAGGTTGGAATTAAAATTCCCTGCGGTATGCAATAGAGTAACTGAAACTGTCAAAGTGATTTCAAGCTGCTAATCTCTCACTGCTCGAAGAGTGAAAATAGAGCCCCTCTTACCCAGGCACAGATCTGACAACTTAAAAACTCCAGCCTTCCACTACATTTAAATACATATGGAGAGTGGCTTGATCTGCTCACAGAGGATATCTGTAAAGATGTTATGTCTATGAACATTTGTGTGTTATTAACAAGTCTATCTTTTTTAACTTTAAGATGTGTCTAACTTCAGGAACTAAGACAAATATAAAAGTCTTATGCAAGAGCTCTGAGAATTTGGAGGAATGAGTAGGCATGTGCTTGTTTGTGTGAGGCTTATTAAAATCTTACTTATGTATTTTTGAACATGTAGTATTTTTTGCTGGAAAAATTGCTTGCAACTTTCCTGAGTTTTATTTCCACATACTTATAACCCATGTTTTATTTTGAGTGCACTGTGTTTGAGTGTATAGATAGAAACAAAGAGCATTTAAAAATCAAAAACAGAGGAAGAAATTGAGAGGCTGTAAAGCTAGGATGCAAAATGGCAAATATTAGTGCAAAAGCTGCAAAGCAGGTTTGAACTAGGAGACCCAGCCCGTGGAATTTGGGACTGTTTTTAAAGCACCCTTTGATTTGTTCAGAGGCAGGGTTCACCCACTAGATAATTAAAATTAGAATGATCGCAGGAAAGTATTTGTGCAAATGTCATTAAATGTCTTTTAGTTGCATATTTCATTCATGCATGCACTTAACATTGAAGTGAATGCTTTTTTCTTTCAATGAAGATGCTTCAGTAGCTGGTGGAGGGGAGACGAATTATGAATAGTCCTATTTTTATTTTAAAGAAGCCCAATTAAAAAAAAAAATTGTAACAAATAATTATGTCCCTGCACCTGCTGGTATCCCAAAGTCTCTTAACTCCTACTTGGGAAGCTGTGGTTATGGATTTGGATCATTTATGCTGTAGATCTCCTTGTGCTATGTTGTGACAAGTTGGCTGTTTGAAAAGTCATGGAAGTGCCTGTGTTCCAGTCAAAAAGGTAGTCAAGCTGATGGCAGAAAAGATCTTTGGATCTCTTTGTTTCTCTATTCCACACCTCTCTCTTACACCTTTTCACTATCTGCATAGGCTTCTCTCTGTTCCCTAACTTTCTTCTCATTCAAATCTCCTTTATCAATGTCAAGAGTTTAAAGAGCAGTTAGATAATGTGTTTAAGTATCCACGTGATCCTCTTAGGAAAGGAAGGTAAGAAAGAGGAAGGTAAGGATACGTGGTCTGTTGACGAAGGTAGTGTGATGATCAAACATCATGAGAAACTTTTATGCAACAATGAGAGCTACATCATCACCTAAAATAGATCATAAGATCTGTCTTTGTGCATCCTTGTCTTTCTCCACCTGTAATCATTAGTTGCTCCCTCTTGTATTATCACTCAGAGTAAACTGCATTTCTTATGTACTGCTGGAAAAATCCGGCGTGACTAAATTACATGTACTAGGGCAGATTGAAGTACAGCAGTAATGTAGACTAAGATGTGCAGGTATATGCAGTACTAAAAAAAACAGCAGCCAGTGCAACATCATATACCTGGTATTCACAGCAGAACTTTTTCATGGAGTCCTAGTTATTAACATGTGAATTCCAGGTATGAAAAGCCCCCCAGGTGCAGAGAGCTACCATTGAATAGGAGAGGAGAGGAGGGGGAAGGGAGAAGGAAAAGAAAAGGAAAAAAAAAACCACCTTGACTAGATATGTTTAAGTACAAGGGGGTGTTGTTTAGTAGCTGCATCACCAGAGAAATGCATTAGCAGTTCAGAAGGAAGCTAAATACTGTACAGTGACATGCAAAATCTCTTCTTTGCACCTTTTGCTTCTTTCCTAAATACTTAATCTACATTCCAGAGGGATGAAGATTCCCCTGGCAAAACCTAACCAGATCAAGAGGGGGCAAGTCTGCTTTTTGATTGTGGTGATTTAGCTCTTTTTTCACTGAGGGGGAGAGGCAGGGTGTCTGAATCATATCCCATGAATGGAGAAAGAATAATATTTGAGTATCTTTTCAACAATATTTTACTGTAAACTATTTAGCAACGATAGCCGTTCCTCTTGAAAAGTGTTGTTAACATGATATTTTATAGAGAACAATCTGCCTTGGATGGTTTGCTGAATGCTGGTTGTAGGTAATGGAGTGAAATTCCATGCTGGTGACCAGATTATGATGCAGATTTGTGCCTACAACTTGCGTGCTTTAAATGTCCCATCTGTCATTGAGTGTGAGAACAGGCTAGTTGTGCTCAACTGAGCATAAAATATTGTGTCTACTCCCTTCCTGGGTGGTGTTTGTGGGGACTGGTGTAGAAATGGTTAGTTGGCAATGGGTTACAGATTACAGGAGAAGCTTGGAGATGATAAACACACCAAAAAAGGGGCCATGATTGTTTGGCACATAGCGTGAGTTGGGGATCTGAGAGAAATTAATGTGATGAAATCGTGACATCATGGGAAGTTTGACTTTGCATAGTTAGGATCTCATTATAGTATAATCTGAAGAGTAAAACTGTTTTACGGTGCTTGGAAGGCTTTGCTGCACAGACACCCTTCCCAACTGCTCATCACTCGTGGGGTTGCTGTGCTGTGTTAGAGCAGCCTGTCTCACCACGCTAGCTACTGCCGCTAGTATCGCAGTCGGGGAAAAGCAGTCCAGCTCACCTGGCCTCCGACGGCGAGTTGGGCACGTACAGTTTTATGGAGCAGGGCACAGCTAGTTGTCACCTATCACCCTGTTTTGTCAAAACATTACATTTCTTATTGCAGCATAGGAAAAATGGGTAAACTGTGACCAGCAAAGAAACTTCCTCAGTCCAATGGCATTCAGTAAATAATACATGCTATTTAATGATTGCAAGCTTCGACTATTTGTTTTTTAAGTACCTCCGTTCCATTCCTTCCCTGTGAGCCTATGTTCTCTCTTATCCTTTCTTCCAGCTGCTTCGCCCAAGCTCTCGGCACCTCCTTTTGTTTTACGGAAGATGATGTGTCTTCAGAAGGGTAAGTATTAGTCTGAGCATGGTGGCTGCTTCCCTGAGAACAAGAATGCTGCTTCCCCTGTGGAGCTGATTTGCCAGAGGTGTCAATGTTTGGAAGCCATTGCGTTGCAGTGTCTCTCCTTTAACTGTGTAGCGTCTGGTTGCCGTAGCCTTTGGGTCTTATCAGAATTTGCTAGTAAGCAGTATTAAAAGGCCTCTTCTGTTGTGCTATATTATTTTTAACCTTGCAAACCCCAGAAATGTAGTAATTCGAACCAAGAGATAAATACATCGATGTCAGTTAAACGTATTAAATTTGATATCCGCTAGTGGCTTTATGAGCCGTAAAAGTCAACATCTAGCAATCATTAGCTACAAGATCTCTATATACAAGGGATTATAAAGGCCCATGTGTGACATGGTCTGCAGAGTATTACTATGAGACAGCAGAAGGAAACAAGTGAGCAAGTTACCGAGTCAACCACACAGATAACCAATAACGGAGGGAAGGATGTTCCCACTCAAGGGACAGCTTAATCTCCAAGTATTACGGTAATATTAAGGAAATAAAAAAAGACAGATAGCAGCTTGGCTATGCTGCAGCAGCCTTAATTTGCTTCTGTCCTGCTTGAATTGTTTGGTAGGCAGAAAGGGCAATCTGAATGACAGTCTCCAGCAGAAGGATAAAACGGAGCCTAACAGCAGTTAACAGCTTTGGCTTTGTGAGACACAAATTATTTGGTACAAATGTGAAACTCCTGCACTTCCATATCTCCTTCCCATTCAGCTCTAAAAAGAGAGACCTTCTTGTTTTTATTTAGTTTTCTTTGGTTGGTTTTTTTCTGCAAACACATGTTCTTGTTCCCAAAACCTGTTTTATCTGACTCTGAAATAATACTGAACAAAATCATTCACTTTTATTTTTAAGATGAAGCTTGTTTGTGTTTCGTTGAATCACCTGTGAGCCTGAATCAACCAGCACCTTACTTGTAGGGGGACGGGGTTAATTTTTATATTGATTTGAATCTGAACTGGAAGTTTTCGGTTGGCCTGTGGAGCACTACTAAGGGGACCAAGAAAATGAAGCCTAACTGGCAGTCAGTTTGCTATATTTACTGTGTCTACCTACAGATTTACCAGGATTGCATACTGAAAATTGTTGAAGCTAACTAATCTAAATCCACTGATAAATTTTCAGTTTCTAATAATTTATAGTGACATTAAAATCAGGCACACAGATAATTTCATAGCTTTCCCCCCGCAGATATCTACTGTAAGAATTACCACTGCAGAACAGTAGTATTATACATTGCTGTAACCACCTCCTCTATGGAACCTCTGCTACGCAGGAAGAAAAACAAATAATAAAGATCAGATAAGAGGAAGTTCCTAGACTTTGTAAAGAAGTGGCTGTCTTGTGCCTCTGTACAAATATTTGTGAAAGGTTGTAGCAAATTGCAGTTTCTGAGTTCAGAAAGTTTGTTCTGGAATAGTTATCAGCTGTGTTCCAATGTGAACTCTGCGTTTGGGTTAGTAGGTTTAAAACAAGAAGTAAAATCGCTATCAGACATAGTAAGTTTTCGTGCCATTGTAGAAGGATGGAGGAACATTTCTCTCTCCGTACCTCGGAGCAGCAGCAGTTTGCCGCTGTAGAGGTGGATGAGCCTTAGACCCGTTGTATGTCAAGCAGCGGCAGGGCGTCCAGGGCCAGCCTTTTGTCACCTCCGTTTCTTTTCATAGTCCTTGAAGGGCATTTACTTACCATGTATCCTGCAGAAGCCTTGTATTCTCTGATGTCCTTTAATGAGCTCGGAAGCACTTGTATGTTCTGCAGAAATCCAGGATTACGGTTCCAGCTTTCTGAATCACAGCAGGGACAACAAGCTATTTCGGCCTTTCACATCAAAGTTGTCAGAAGAGAGTTCAATAGTGTATTTCCTGTTCTTGCTGCATACACTGCTGCAAAAGATGAGTCATCAGCATATAAACACTTTCTTGGCCTCAGAATATCTGATTTTTGTGTTGATTAGCTGCCCATTTCATTTCTCTTTCCACACTTATTGACTCCTCTAACTAAGAATAATGAAATTGGGTTACTGCCAGTTGTACTTCATAGCGGTGCAAATGTAGGGAAGCTGAGGCAACTGGTAAGTACTATCTTATCTGCCAGGAAATCCATGAAACTAAAGTTCTAGCGATTCCCATTCACAGCAGAAGCTCGAGCAGAAGACCTGGAATAGTTTTAGTAATGAAATCTAGTCCTGTGGATAGTCTTGCACTGTGGTGTCTAATGGTGTGCTTGTGAGCAAGGAAAGTAGATGAAAGTCTGCTCCATGGAGGGAACATATTTTATTCTGTTTTCTGGAAATGTTTAACAATCTGGCCCAAACTCACTTGACAGGTAGAATTGACAAGGTCTCTTTGCTTAAAAAAAATGACAGCGTACTAACTAGTCTGATTTTCCAGTTGTCAGAGTTCAGTTATCTAGACATGCTATTCATGTTTCAGGCAGTAAAAGCAAGCTGGTGTGATGGCCAAATCAAGCATGAAACTTTTCTCCTCTTTTCTTAGGCACTTCAGAGTTAGTTGGAAGGAAGTTTTGGCCTTATGAAGAAGGAATGCTATAGATAGTTCTTCCCATACCTTGTAATTGTCAATATGGGACAAGCTGTAAATAATACAAAGACCTAAGCAAAGGAAGAATTTTCAATAACCATATTCTGTGATGCAGTATGATTTTAAAGTAAGCTACATTGTAAGAGTTTTATCCATGAAAAGGCCAGTTACAGTATTTTGCTCACATTTCTGTTTTTTCTTTTTTTTTTAATGTTTCCCTCGGTTCTTGGCAGATTAAACATTTTCATTTCAAAATACAATAGCTGCAGCTCATTTAGTCCTCTTACAAAAACAAATTTTGCGTCACAGTAGTTTCTATAGGCTGAAGCTAATTTCCCAGAAATTAGAATCACTGTGGCAGCCTCAGGGAGTGGCTACAGTGGCCCAAACAGATTTAAACTGAGGCTGCTGCCTTTCTGTCCTACCTGCTTCTCTCGACAGCTCTTGCTTGCACCATCAGTAATGCTGCGAGACTGCCTGGGTCAGGTAGCTCATCTAATTGAAGCAGTTTTTTGACGGGGTTCATTTTGAGCTGGCTCGTGTTGCTGAACTGGCTCGCTGTGCTGTTGCATGAGCATCGTTGCAAGGAACGGGCTGATTTACATTGGCTTGAGCTGCCAGAGAGCCGCACTTTGGGCCAAAGACAAGGATTGCGTGAGTCTTCCAGGCTGAACTGCTTCTTGCTGGTACGGCTTTGGAAAGATCCTTATTCTACCACTTTATTTCAATTACAGAGTTGCAGTAGCATGCTGTGGCCACACAAATATGTGACTGAAAACTGAGTACTGTTGTGCAAGCACGGTAGAGCAGAGCCATAAAGTTGTTGTGTGAAGACCTCGACACAGCTTCAGAGGTAAGGTGTGCTCAGGAACTGCAGAGCTAAGGTGACGGCCCACAGGGCATGCAGGATGTGGCTGAACTGTGGGGTTTCACAGTACTTGAGTGATCTGTTCTGATCAGCTCAGGATTAGTTGATCACAAAGGCCATATAAAGTTACTGTCGACGTGTCTTTCCCTTAGGCTAGTAACTCTCTTTTTGATCTCTAGAGATACATACATAATACAGCTTTTCTTTTCTTTGCCCTTTTTTTTTTTTTTTTTTTTAATGGAAGCACAACGTGCTGGTTGCCTCCCAGGAAGTGATATTTATGTGGGTAGAACAGACTTCATGTTTCAGGACTCCCAATCCGTCCCTTTTGTTAGCTGTAGAAATCACTTTAAAATCCAACTGGCATGTGAGTGGGTGGTTTTGGTTGGTTGTGGTTTTGGGGATTCTTTTCTTTTGTTGCCCACTTTCCTTATGCACATGCTGCTAAATTTCTATTTGTTAAGGAAGTACAAAGGAGGAAAAAGTAAGTTCTGCGTCATTTCAGTTTGCCTTTGTGCGATCTGGTCAGAGCCAGCCAAATTCTGTGCAGTCAGCAATGTCAGCAAACATAAAGCAGATATCTAGAAAAGGACTTGGAGCTTTAAAGTCACATTAAGACTTTGTTATAAACGTCTGCTTTGAAGACTTGCACTATGACACATGCAAAAAATGTTAACTTCCATTAAAGGCTCTCATGAGATTTGTTACCAAATGTTAGCAAATACTCAGCAGGACATTTCAAGGGGTACATTCCAAAAGTTTCTATCATGATTTGATGAAAACATCTATAAAAAAACAATTACTGTAAAGGAGGAAACACTGTACTTGCACCAGATTGATATTAAATGGGAATTTGATTTCTGGGAGCAATTTAGGAAAACAATGACTTTTAGTGAGAGCTTAATGGAAATGTGTGAGAACAGAAGTGGTCTTTGCTTGGCCTTCTGTCCACTGCTCGCAGAATATGTAGAAAGCAAGTGATTAGACATTTAAATTGTGAAACACCAGGGAAAAAAAGCAGATTATCATCAGTATCCTTAATGAAGTATTATGGGCATCCTGCTACTTCTAACACCGCATGTTTTGTAAGACTTTCCCATAGATTAGCTTGTAGTCATGTAAGGGTATGTACACTGTTTGTATATGTATTCTGGTATATTTTTGTCTTTCTCCTGTTCATTCTGTAGTCAGTGGCTTGAGAAAGCTTGCGTGAGTTTAGGAAGAGGAAAACGAGGTTAAAGAAGCGATATTGTGTCTTATTCTAAGGCTCAGAAATTCAGTTGTTTCAATTTCTTGAAACAAATACCCCAGCTGGGGCCAGCGAGGGAGAGAGCTGTCTCCCCTGCGCCCAAGGCTCCTCGCAAGACAAACGGCTCCATTGTTTGTGTGGTGTGTAAATATCGCCGGTCCTGGGAGGTCAGGATCGCACGCACTGAGTGGGTGCTTAAAGAGGTTGGATCAAATACATGTAGAAGATTTTGAAGATAAGGAGTCAGTAACGATAAGACTTGTGTACTCTCTGACCATGTTTTGGTGGTACAGTAAAAACACAAAGCACTGAGCTTGTGTAAACTTACTCACTCTGCTAGTTCAAAATATGTCGAGGAGTTGACTTTCTACCAGTAGGCTTTATGCCAGATAAGGTATCGTTTTTCCCTCCACAGCCAGCCTAAAAACCTAATGCTGCCATAAGCTTTCTATCGTTGACTTGAGCAAATTCTGCAGGAAACGCGGTTACGTACCTCTGCCTGACACGACGCACGTGTGTTGTAGGTGACCTGATGTCGCGCGGGTGTGGAAATCGCGAGCTGGGAGACTGCGGACGTCTGAGGGGTGGGACGGGGTGAAGGTGGGCTGTGAAGGCTTCCCAGGGGACTTCACAACTCGTCAGGAGTTTGGGAGAATGGGGGCCTAACGTGGGGCTGAAGGTAAGCTGTAGAGTGGCATATAGATTTTTAATTTTTAGTGCTATGAGGATGCTGATATTTATTTCCCTTTTAAAAACAGGAGTTGCCTTAGCTATAAGGGCTAATATAGTAGCCAGCAGGCTGATCAGATGTTACAGAAGAGCACAACAGCGCTGGTGAGCTCGTGAACTTTGTTTTGGCTGTCATTGGCGTCGTTAATGTCATAGGCTGTAACAGTTCTTCACGGAAGATCAGTAGTCACGGAGTTTTGGCAAAGTCCTAAATTATTCATGTTCCTAATAAAAAAGAAAAAGAAAAATTCTTCCTGATTTATGTTATACCGCTGCCTGTTGCTCTGACCACGTACAGGAAATAAAAAGCCTTATGGTGTTCCTGAATTACACAGACGGCTTCCACTGTGGAGTGTCCTTCATAATTAGCTGTCATAGAATTGGAGCAGAACCCTGCTAAAATGTTTGGTCTTTTAAGATGCCATCTAATCTCATAAGGTTTTGGAAGGACAATTCCGCCCCCTCTTAGTTTTAGGAGGAGGAACACTTTGTTGTCGTGCATCTTGTGCAGTGTGAATTCCCCCTTCAGTTGTGTCTGCTAAAAAATGGCATTTTACCAATATCTGGGACCGTTACTGACTTTGATATTGCAGACAATAAAAAATCACTCACGAACAGACTTCATTGTTGTGGTGGTTGTTTGGCACCTACTTAAAATACAGTTGGATGAGTTTTAGTGACTTGTCAATGTCTGCACTTAGCGTGAGACTCTATAGACAGCAGTTGCTGCTGGAGATTGTTGTTAGAATGAGATGATCTTGAAGGCAGGACTGAGCGGGCTCATTTACTTCCAATGTAGCAAAGTGATTTAAAGGCCTGCTTCCTTCTTATTTTGAAGTTGGATTTGTCTGACTCAAGGATTCCTGCATTGACTACATTCCTGCAGTACGAAGGCAGCACCAGAACTGCATGCAAAGTTAATTTTTCTGGAAATATTAATTTACCCATTTTTTTTATACATCTGCTCATTTCATATTTCTTTTGCCCACCAGACAGTTAGGGCATGTTTTCATGATTTTTCTTTGCAAATGTCCATTGGAGTATAGGATTCTTTCTAAGGCATGTTCAAAACCTGGTACATACTTTTTTTTTAAATGAAACATTAAATTCTTCTCTCCCTATTATTTTATCACTCCTTTTGGTTTAATTTATAAGGTCACTGCAGCCAGATTTTTTTCTAAGGTGGGTTTTCTGGCCCTTTTTTAAGGGCTTGGAGGTAGGGGAAAAACAATTATGTAAGAGAATTATTTTCATTCCACTGATGTTGATTCACTTGGCTCATAAGAAGAGCTTATTGCTTTGTTTACTTGGAAAGAATGAATATCAACACATAAATAATCAGCTGAGAACTAGATTTCCAGAAGGAAGAATTTTCCTACTCACTTTTCTCTTAATTCAAAGCAGTATATTTTAAAATTGATGTAACTCACAGCCTTATGATGGTCACATTACTTTCCCTTAGGAGTAAACACAGACAAAAGTGTCTGCTTAGTTTCCAAACTAGAGAGCAGTTGTTGCCTCAGGTACTCAAGCTTCTATAGAAAAAAGCCTTCCATAGCTCTTGTAGCTGTACATACTGAATGTACCAATGTACCTGGGGACTTCCATGCCAATTTTTAAGAAGTACTAGGAACTCTTCTTCAGAAAGACACGGAAAAACAATTTACTGAACAAGCCTCCCAAAAGTGCTTTTTCAGACAGTCTTTCACCTAGCTAAACTACTCAGACCTGACATGCTATAGCTGGAAGAAACTAACCATATCATGCAATTTCTGAACTCATTTTTCCCTTCCTTTCAGTCTTGGAAAGATGTGTAACCTGACAGGACAAGAGGGTTGACCCTTTCTTCGGACCCTATTGCAGTGCAACACTCAAACCTCCTTCTGGAAAATCCTCTCGGGCTAATACACTGCAATCCCACTTTTCAGAGTTTGCAAAACCTAATGTATTTAGCTTGTTAACAGCATCCCACAGAATCGTAGGTCCCAGGGACAATTCCTGTCCTTCACAGCTCATGGGATTTTGTAATACTCAACAGCAGTAAGAGATGTGTCTGAGAGGAAGGCCCGGGCCACTGGTCATATACGTCATCTACACCATTATCTGGTTCAGCAATATGGCTTGATTTTTAAAGCTTATAATGGAAAGTGTATTACTTACATTATGCATAAGTCATCAGATGCTTTTATCAAGTACTTCAGCTGCTCCAGATTACAAGCATGTTTGTGGGCTACATACATTTATTGGCTTATTTCTATATGATGGTTTCATAATGCTGAAAATAGATAAAGAAGCAGATTCATTTTCCTCAAACTGCTTGATGTGAGAAAATTACGCTTATAGTTCATGCTGTTAGAGAAGGTTGCTGTGACCTGGAGATCTACCACTTAGCTTATCACTTTCCAAGTTTAAAAGAATTAGCTGTCAGCAACAGAAACTTTCTTTCCTGCTTGCTTTTACAGCATTTTGCAGACTGCAATGCTGATCCATGTCAACAGACACTTTTAAGTAAATACAAGTAACCAGTCATCACACTGGCTTCCACGTATTTACAGTAATAGTGCCTAAATGCCTCCTTCAGACATTGGACTTTGATACCTAAGGAGGCAGGAGGTGCCAAGAATTAAGTAACTTAAAGGATAAGAAGTTGGAGACAGAAACTGCAAGGGAGACAAGCTTTAAAAGCATACCTTGAATGCACTTAGGGTATTTGGGGGTGAGGTGGAGTTGTTGGCTGTGCAGAATACCTGAGCTGAATTGCTAGCTTTTGAGTCAGCAGAGCACTACCAACTTTACAGCCGAGGACTGCGTTTTCTACCCAGACTGAGTCAAATGCAAAACCAACTTTAGTTTCGTAATAAGAATTGCATGTGATTATTAAAAAAGAGAGATCCTCTTGAGTTGTGTTTTCATAATGGGAAAATACAGGTCCTTTCTAGTGTTACTTGTTACTGGCCAGAATCTCTTGTTCAGCTGTTTTTTGGACATAGTTCAGGACAGACATCCTTGGGGATGATTGAGTTAAAGAGAATTTTTGTAGGTGGACAGTTGTCTGAGTTGCCAGTAAACCTACTGTTTAATGCTAAAATGAAATCACACTGCCAGCACTGTGCTGGAACTCTCCATTTTTAGTTACTATTCAATTACAATTTAAAAACAAAAATCTGGCCTTAGACTTCACCTTGCTCAGTGGGACAGCAGAGGCCTGAGGTATATGCAGGGACAATCAGTATGATACTTTTTTCCCCAGTGTTTTGAACTTTGTGTTCATTTGCATCTGACATTACAAAGCATGAATGTAAAATACTGCCAAGTCATGAGTGTAACAAATCTGCACCCACTTGCATGTAAGGTGGTCAGAAATCAGGCCTGGGAATATTTACTCCCTGCAGACTGTCAGTAGTCTGGCAAAATATGAGTGCACACCCTTTTCCAGAATAACGTTAGGGCCTCATTCATGTTTAGCTTAATCTACTTTGGAAAAGGAAATACCTTGTGACATTCTTCAGTGGCCTCTATGGACAAATAAATAAAAGATTTAGTGGAGCCTTCACAGTAGGACATTGGCAACCGAGGAGGACCCTAAGGACTGGGTTGTATAAATTAGGCAGAACTTGGGATATTTTTGGAGCTCCATAAGGGATGAGGAAGAGGTCTTTCATCCACCCAAGTTCCTGGGGCTCTGAGGAAGAAAAACTGCACCATGTTTAGCACAGGGAACAACTGTTTCTCATGTGTGTTTTGAGGCTGTATGTGTGCATCATCTAATCTGGCCTCGTTCCATCAAATACATTCCTCTGAATTGGACGCTAGATGGTAACGGCTTTTAGTATGTCAGCAGGTAATTAATTATGATAAACGTGCAAATTGTGTATTGTCTCAATAGGCTGTGTGGAGCCAACAGGGTGCACGTGAGTAAAAATATACTCATTAAAGGTCTGCAGTAGTAATGAGCACTGCAGCAGTATACCACACTGAGCCATTGAGAGCTGCGCTGTCAATTACCTGTGGATTAAGGACCGATGCGATTTTAACCAGATCCCTTATGACCTGAATGGAACACCCCAAAGGGTTTTGTGGCACTGCCTCTTACAAATGCTCCATGACAGATCTGTTTTCAATTCTTATTCTTTCTCTCTTCTTTCTTTTTTTCTTTTTTTTTTTAAATTTTTAAAAGAAAATCAAACTTCAAAGTAACAGCCTAACTTATGATTAATATACTTTACAGTATATATCCTATGACTTTTTTTTCTTGTCCCGTCCATTAGCCTTCACTGTAGTTCTGCACCTGGATGCTAAAGGGAAGAAGAGTGCTGGGGGGAACAGATGATGCATGCCAAAAGAAAAAGTAATTGTGGTGATAAGGAGTTTTAGCAACTCGGAGAAAGAATCCTTTCCCTCACAACTTTCCAACCTCTTTTGGCTTTCATGTTAGCCTCTCATTTGTGCGTGCATACATACGTACGTGTGTGTGCGCATATTAAGCACATTGTTATATGCAAAGAGGATGGTTCTTCATGTCAACGCATCAAGAAGAACTCAGAACCACTTTGTCAACATACATAAGCTATTAGACTATCCACAACTGACGTCTTTGAGGTCATCTTCTGTAGCCAGAATAAATTTCTCTTTAGCAGTACAGATGGATAGTAGGAAAGCCAGCAGATGCGTTGTAGCTAATCAGAAAGAGGCTCAGCAGGGTAACTAAAATCTCTGCTAGAATTCATATCCCTTCACGGAGTTTAATTAAAGAGCTTTGTGTGCATCCTTTTGTTTTATCTGTTGCCAGTGTTTTGTCTCCTATTGTGGCAGTTCCTTCAAATAACCATCAATTTGCTGTGATAATCTAATGAGGAGAACGAGCAGCACTGTTTAATTATATAAAAATGATAATGAGCTTTGGTTGCCGAAGAGTTAAGGAGCTGCTGCTGGCCACTGGAACACAAAAGAGCTGGTGCCAAAGGGGCCCCTGGAAGTCTGTGGCACTTCAGACTTCATTGCTGAGCAGCAGTAACTGGCTTGAGCAAGCAGCAGGCCAGTGGAGCTTCCTTCGGGGAGAGATAGCTGAATTATTGAGCAGCCTCCTAACAGCAGGAAGCAGAACAGGCATGGACAGATTTCTGTTTCACACCCCAGCAAAAATACAAGGCAATCAAAAGAAAGATCTCTTGTCCTACATAAGCGCAATGCCTTTGGCACTGTACTCCATCCCTCATCCGCACGGCAGAAGTTGGGAGTTTGGGCATAACCAGGTGTCATCTGGTGCCATTTTGCTGCAGGAGGTAGCAGGAGAGCTTGGGGGAATGGGGTTCTGGCTGCTGGGGAAACATGAGCCAAGGTGCAGATAACTCAGGTATGCCTGTGCTCTATCCAAGAGTAGTGTGGATTCAGGTTTATCGAGAGAGAACTCTTCTAAGAGGTAAAAACTTTATGTTTTCAGACTTTTTTTTTTTCCAGTCCTTTCTCTGTTGTTTTTTTTTTTTAACCAAGAGGTAAGTAAAATCTTATGCAACCTCTTTATTTTGCATCCAAAATATTTAGTCATTGAAGTTGTTTTCCCTTTTCTGTTTTCTCTAGCTGGGATCATGCTGAAGTAAGCATGGGGCGGGGACCTTTGGAAAACAGGAACAGCAGAAGAGCAGAAATTGCTGGAAGCCCTTTTTCTTAAAGCAGAGAACCAACTCTCTGGAATTCACCTTAATATTGATGTGACTGTCTACCATGTGCATAGCATCCTGATTAATCACAGCACTAATGAACCCCCAAGGTACATGGTGCCCACAGGGACCTACAAGCCAGGTCTCCAGGCACAGAGGCGCTCGGCTGGAACACGGACAGTGGAGCTGGTGATAACGCATCCAGAACCAAGGATGCCTGTGAAGGCAACGAGACGTGGCAGGGTCTGCGTTTCCCCTCTCAGTGCACAGCCTGGCCACAGCGCTGTGGGACAGGAGGTGTGGGAAGGCAAGGGCATGAGCGCAACTCAGGTAAGCCGAGGCAAAACCTGTGACGGAGCGATGTTGTTAGAAGTCTGACGTGACCAGGGCTGTGATGGTACCGCTTCTGACTGACACTGCTGTGCCACTAATACCCAGAATATGGAAAAAGCTTTGAGGAACGCTCTGGTTTTACCAGGTTGTGTGTTGGTTGTATGTAAGGAAGACTGGCATGGGAAGGGGCAGTACTGAGCTGATAAGAGATACAGCTTTGCCCTTGTTACAGCGTTCATCCCACAGTACGCCGTGCTGTGTATTGGTATTTCTGTATCAGGAAAGGTGTGCTGGGATAGATACAGCCTTAAACAGAGAGGGTAAGGTAAGCTTATATTAGGATCACTTTACAGGTGTAGGACTACAATCGCGTTATACAGGCAAAGCATTTTTATTGCTACTGGCAGTCTTTTAGACACTGGCCGCTTTGCCCAGGTCCTCTGCATGTGATTCTGCAAATTTCCCATAAGGGCAAGTGAGCAGATGTGCCGTCTTCCTCCCTTCCTTTACTTACCCTCCGCACCTCTCCTCTACAGCTCTGTCCTCATACCTCGGGGTTATTGCCCTGCTTTCCCTCATGGCCTCTCCATGTGCCACTGTCTCTACTCATGTATTTCATGATATTCCCTGCCCTTATCCTTCTTTCATCCCTGTGGGCACTGACAATGCTGTTCAGCCCCAGAGCCACCGAACTCCTTTGGCACTGGCTCTTTTGTGTTCCAGTGGCCAGCCACGGCAACTCCTGCACAACCAAGGCACGGTATCATTTTTACATGAAGAGTACCATGCACCTTCCTTATTAGGAAAGATGTGAATCTGAATTGCCGCCTCCTCTTTTAGCCTCACTCTTTTTGACATCCCCTCCCATTTATAACCCAGTCTCATTAGTTCATTCTGCGTGCCATCTATGTAATACATCCTTTTCACTCTACCCAGACAACTACAACTTTGCTGTTACAACTTCAGCTCTTGTTGTCTTATGGATCAATCACTGTATTCATCCTGTCATAAATCTGACAGATGTACCCTACCCAACCCCAGTGCTCCTGCAAAGATAACTTTCCCAACGCTTAAGTTTAACCATGTTGTCTGTTCTCTGTGCTTTCCCATTGCCTTGCTCTAGAAACTTAAGCTACTTGTTTTTACTTCAAGGCTTATCATGGCCTGTCTTCTCCCTACCTATCATCACCTCCTCAGTATTGAAGAGTTAGCTTCCACCTCTAATAACACACAGTCCTGGCCTCCTCTGAGCACGCATTCCATTTTTAAACAGTTGGAAGAGCATCCTGTGAAGCTCTGCAAAGCAGCTTCTTTTGGCTCTTGGCATCCATTCCTAAGACTCTTCCTTTCCACATTCCCTCTTAAAAGACTTTGTGTATGGCTAATGTGCTGGCTGACGTTGTCCTGTTTTACTGCCTTCCCTGGCCGTACTGCCCCAACATTTTACATTCAGGTCATGAATGCTTTGGGATTGGGACTGTCACTCTGTTCTGCCCAGGTACAGCACATAGCACAAGGGGAATGTGGTCTGTGAAAGGGCTCCTACACACCTCAATAATAAATACTTATGCAGCACGAGTGCACCTGTAAAAGCAAAGTTACATGGTAATAACACAGTAAAATTGTCACCCTCCCCCTGGTGAAATAAGCAGTCCAGAAGAAAAGCGGAGTGGCTGGTATCTTTACCCCCACGCTCAGCTCATACGCACCCAGAAGAGATCCTATCTCTTTCTGCTCCTACCTGACACAGCTTGTGCTGAAACCTCAGGATGCGAGTTTTAGTATCACCCGAAGGACACCTCTAGCTAGACTGTGTACTGGGAGAGATATCGGTGAGTATGCAGCACTCCCAAATATAACCGGTGCAGTTAAGGACTCGGCAGCTGGCCCCACCGCTGCGCTGACGGGAAGGGTGGTGTGAGCACTCCTTCACCTGTTACAGCGCAGATCCATCAGATTATCTCCGGCTCCTTCACCGGTGGCTTAAACTGGCTGGGCTGGGTGCGCGGTGTTGCAGACTGGGGGGCACGCGCGGTGCCTTGGGGGCAGAAAATCCTGGCACCGGGGTGGTGGCCAACAGCCCCGCGGGGGGAGAGGAGGAGCGGCTGGAACGTCTCCAGCCCTCGCAGCTGCGTGCAGCCTCAGCCTCTACCGACGGCACCACCGCGCTCGCCAGCGCTTCGGAAAAAGTCGTCCTTTCCATTCGCAGAGGCTCAGGAAAATCTCGCCTTCTTTCTGTAGGAACCAAAAGCCTTCGTTATCCATGGAGTTTGACTAGCGTCGCATTGAAATGAACTTCAAAGCGAATTCACATCGAAACTGCTAGAGACTTAATTTCTGCTTGGTTTTGATACAAAACATGAAAATCACCTCAGGCGAGCTGGCAATGCTTGTGACGAGCAAATCTTTTGGTGAAACAAGAGAGGGCTCCCAGTTTCTAATGAAATCCGCCCCCCCCCCAATCCAGTGGGCATTTACATGGTTTTCTTGTGAACATTTCACGCAACTTTGAAAATCAAATGCTTCCTTACAGGAAATGTTTTTTCTCTGTTGTGCATCTTTTGTGGCTGGCTGCCAAGAGATCCTGATCCAACACCCAGCTGTGCTTCTAAGACCAGCTTTTGTGACCGTGGAAAATCATTTTTTTACTTCTGCCTCCTCCATTTTCTTCTCTGTTAAATATGTATAAACAAGTTAGAAATCAGAGCCTGTATGTTCTTTGCAGCCATACTGGGCAGAAATGTGATAGCAAAAGGTTAGGCTTCTCAGTATCTTAAAAAACACTGAGAAATAAAACAGATAAACTTTTTTTTTATCTGACAAATTTATTTTTTTTTTATTCTCAAGGTGAGAGCCATGCAATATTTCAATGTAAGTTAAAACAGTAAGTGACAAAATGCTTACCCTATGTTAAGTTTTGCTAAATGGGGGAGGAGATAAAGCTCATGCAAGGAATAGGCAAGGAAAACAGTTTCCTTTTCTGGAAAACACGTTTTACTGGTATACATCCTTTTATACTGTCTTAAGGCATTCTGAAGTAACAAGGTTGCAAAAGCAATCTTTGTTTGCTGCATTTTGTCTTAAGCAATGAGGTAATTACTAATGTGGTAATTTCACGTGGGCAGATCGTGAAAGCCCAGAAGGACACCCTGCTTTACACTTATGCAACTGTAAATGAGTGTTGCAGTTATAAATATCAAAAAACAGGGAGGAAGGGGGCGTGGGGAAAAGGAGCGGGCCCGGAAAAAAAGGTGGCCTTTATACAACCATACATACTGAGTACAATACCTACTTAATGAGTCATTAAGTAATAATGTCTAACAGGAACACTTCACGGACTGCCATGGTAAAGTGACTGGAGAGCCTGTCCCTGGCAAGTGACATGGACACGTGATGCTCGTGCGTGGGGCATCGTTGCGCTCGAGGACACGAGGATTCAGCAGGGGAGGCTTTGGGGCGGTATTCAGGTAGATGCCAGCAGGAATCCGTTTGGCCCTCACCGAGGCTTCTTTCGCACTCTACAAATCAGAGATTCAGCTAGTGTGGAGACCAAATGCCCATTTTGATCTGGGAAACAGATGCAGTCTTGAATATATGAGAAACGCAACACATCACCTTTTGAAAAATTTACCTTTGTTCCTTTCTCTTTATTTTTTAAATCAACATGGTGGCCACTACTCTGTGTTCAAAAATAACTTACTTGGATATGATAGTATCTTCCTTAAGCTAATCACAAGAAAACAGCATTTTTAAAAAGTATTTTTCCTTTTGATTTGTCATTATTTGGGTTTGGAGTATTTAAGATTTGTGCTTCCAGTTTCTTCCTCCTCATCTCTGGTGCTAGATTTGATGTATGTTTCTTTTCTTGTTAGTGAAAGCTGAGGCTTTCTCTGACTGTGAAACTGGGTTAAGTATTTCCTGCTTTCCCAATCTATCCTGGAGTCTGTTAGCTGGCCTGAAACAGTGGTTTGTGGTTCAATTTCAGATTTCTGAAAATAATGGTTAAAAAAAGCTGACTTCCTTTTTTTCCATAAGATTTACTTTCATATTTTTTTCATACTCATTCTTAGACTGTAGTCAGTAAAACTTAACAAATGGCATTGTGAAGATGACTTCCCCATGCTATAAGGGCGTTCCTGATCATCACCCCTGCATTTCATTCAGCTCCCTTGTGAAATGGAAGTCTCACAGTGGTAATGCCGAGGTTTCCTACAGAATGCTTTTTTTCACCTCTTTACTTCAGTGGTATGGCACTGAGGAAGTGCTTATGGCCGTACTCCTGGTCACATGTTTCCCCAGGAGAAGCCCACCTGCAGTAGACTTAGTTAAGGCAAATCTGATCCTCCAGAGATTCCCTGTTCTTCTGACATCCAAAAGATATGACTTCATGTTGTGAGAAAGGTGACTCAATGTTGTAGACATCTTCTCAGGAGAGCAGAGTAGACCATGATTTGTTCCTCTAAGTCTTAGCGTGGTGTTACCCAGATCCTTCCATTACCTGAGGAAGAAAGGGTAGCCTTAGTTCCTCCCCTATTTCCTTAGCTAATAATTCAGAAAGAAATAAAAAATTATTCTTAACAGGCTGATGATATTAGAGTCTTCAAAATGAATTTGCACACCCTGCCTCCTCGTGCCCGGGAGGATTAGCGAGTAAGTCCTGCTTGCAGGCACAGTGTCTGCCAGAGATATTGAAAAATTCTGCACCAACAACCAGTTACTGTTGGTGGACTGTGGAACAAATCTGTGAGGGAAGGAAGTCCTGCCTGCACTGTGCGGTTTTTCTAAAAAAAAAAAAAAAAAAAAAAAAAAAAAAAGCAGTATCAGCCTGAGAACAACCTGTTCACTAACCTCTAAGTCAATCAGTCTCACAGTTAAAGTAACCTACCAACCAATCCACCACAATAAAAAAATCCCAAAACTGTAGTCTATGATTGCTCCTATCTGTTAGGAGTTAATTTTTCTTTTTATCCTGTCTTTTTGACTACTGAAACTTGGTTAAAATAAGTAGAAGTAGAAAAAAATGAGTATTTCGACAAGGGCTCTTTAGAAAATTCAGTAAGTCTTTTTTCAAAAATTAAAATAAATAATAGAAAGGAGATGCTCTCTGTGCACTGATGTGCTGCACCTTCCCTTTGGGAAGGCTGCTATGGCATCCTCAATAAGCGGTTTAGAGGTGTCACTGATTAGCCTGGTGCTGAGTGGTCATTTTTAATGTACTGTAGTGTCCTCAACTTTGGCCATTGGGGCCCATGGGCTGCAAGACTGACAGGCTCTTTACTTGCTCTGTTCAGTCTAAGTGGCTGGTTTAGCATACCTGTGTTTGCAACTCTGATCATTTTGCTCAATAAAAAAGCTGTAGTACTTCAGGGTGGTCAGGGAAGCTTGGGCTGGCATTGCCAGTGCACTTCTCTTGGGTTTAGGGTTTGGGTACTTGTGGTTTTATCCCTAATTCCCAGAAGTTTTTACAAAATATTTTTTAATAAGGTGAGTGAGCTTTCTGGACAGCAAGTCAGGGACATCTCTGTTTACTCGAATCTCAGCACTGTTGGTGTTTGTATGGGGACAGAAGTGCCATAACCTGTGGGATGACCTTGGCAGTTTGCTTAGCTGGGATAAAAGAGGAAGAAATTGAATTCTTTGCTAGATGAGGGGTGTTAGAGGAGCTGAATTCTGTAGTTATGTCCTTCCATAACTGCATCATATTTCCTTGTAAGCTTGGATGACTTCAGAATCTTTTTCACCAAGTCCCAGTACCTATCACCTAAATGTATGAGGATCTTAGCTTGCATTTTCTTGAAGCACATTTCTTTGCCTTGTGGTTGCCAAGAAATACTTGGAAACACTGCCGAAGTGTCTACATAAGAGTTCTTTCCTTTCTTTTAAAGTGAATTAACAAAAAAAAAAAAATACAAAACCACAACGTAATTACCTTTTTCATTTAATAAAATCTTATGATTTTTAGAGAGACTGACTCATGATATTTGAATGCCAGAAGTTGGCAATACTGCTAGATGAAGTGTTAAATCACTTCAAGATCTGCCCTGATCATCAGCTTTATTTCACAAAGAACAGTGAGGAGACAATATACATAACCAAAAAGTAAAGCTTATGCAAGAGTGTCATTATTAGATACTCAAAGCGGTGTATCCTTTCCCTGAAAGAATTTTGACCTGAGAATGAATATATTAATAGCCACTCATATGTTACCTTCCAAGATCCAGGCAAAAAATATGTTTGAACATCAATTTCAAGATGATACTGTACTACTGGAATGTCTTCCATTACCTTGTGCTGCAACATATTACTTGAAAGAGTGATAGCATTTAAATAGTGTTGCCCAAATAACACAGCCCATGCCCACCTGCTTTGGATATTGTTTCCCACTTCTAAAAATCCAAAGGAAAGGCAGAAATGTTTTAAACTAAATATTGGCCCCCGTGCAGGTCTTATCACTTCCACTTCTGCCCCTTTCCCCCAAGCACAAAAATCTTTTATATTTGTTGTTTATGTATGGTCTTGTGGTATTTTCTCTTGCTATTCGACTAGTTCTACCTTTATGTGGTATGCTCATGCCTCTGGGCAGAACGCAGTGGAGGAGGATGTTTAAAATTAGGTGCAAAATTATAAATCTTTGATAAAATGCTGATAAATCCTTATGTAATGTGGATTTAAAATCACTCAAAATCAAGAAATCATGTTGCCAAATGACAAGCCAGCAGTGCTGTTTCACGCCACCAGAGCCCTGTTGGAAGAAAATACTCTGGATTCGGATTTTCTATCAAAACCTTCCTTGTTTCTCAATGCCACAGCCCTGTGAACAGAACATAAAATAACCATTTTAATTATAAGGTAAAATAAATGTCATTAGATGCTCTTGGGACATTTTCAGCTAAGCCTGTTTTGCCGACATGAGACACGTATCACGAGACACAGAGAAGTTGGGATGTGTAGGACATTACCTGTGTTGTATGAAGAACGGGCTTCCTGCTGTGGAAGCTGTATTGTGCCTTAGAGGCATGTACAGTGCCCTCAGCTAATTAACCGAAGGATACTTCTTCTAAATAAGCTCTAGTTAGCATAAATGGGTGAAAAGGGTGTAAATCACAAATATATTTCTATTTATATTAATAGAAAATAAATGGTTTAGAAGCTGGGTGACTGGTTAATCAGAAATGCCATGGAAACAGCATCAGCTTTAGTAGCAACGATGAGATCATAGACAACGGCTTTAAAAACAACACGGGATGACTCTATGAATTTCTTGCCTGCTGTGCTTAATATTTTTAATCTGAAATTATCATAAAAATATCTGTTGCTCTGGCAGATTTCAGGCACAGGTTCCCAACATGAGAGGTAAAGCAAATGTCCTACTATCAGCTGCAAAGGCAAAGCTGTGCCATATTTTTTCATAGGTATTTAAGGCCAAGAGGGACCATTACAGCCATGTAGTTTGACCTTCTACATAACCCAGACCAGAGAATTTAACTCAGTGATTGCTGCCCTTGGGCTAGATTTCAAAAGTGGAAAGAGATTTATTCCTTTCTTTTATTCTTTTGATCCCTCAGTGTGTTCAGCTGCCTGAATCTGGCTCTTTGTTAAAATGAAGAGACTGTAATTTTAATATATGTTTTGTTTTCAGAATATGCATATATATAAAAAAAAATACATAGGTGTGTGCAGACACACATCTTAAAATGGTTTGCATTTGTAATAGTAGTTGGCACCACCGTAGAGATGACCTCAGATTTAAAAGGATACATAGACTCATAGGAAAATTGGGAGAGGGAAAGGATGGCAGAAGGTAGCATGACCTTCACATGCAACTCATCATGGGCCTCTCTGTTGAAGTGTTTATACTTGGTATTAAGTCAGCACAGGGAGGGATTAGAGGCCTGCAGAGAGAAACAACTTGCCTCACCCTGCAGAAATTGCCAAAAATGTAATGTAGGACAGAGACTTCTCAGTTGGGGCTCATTTTGAAAAGGCAGAAACAGGCCAGGCGCTCAGCCCTTTGCAGGGGAGTCGAAAACTCCTTCCCTGTGCCTACTGTGGGAATAGGCTGGGTAGAAACATGCGTGCTGAGGAGCAAGCGTGGAGCTGCCCGCCTCGCTACCCATTGCATCTGTGCTGGCTTGAAGCTGCAAGGCTTTTCTCTTTTGCTTCAAAAAGTTTTTAGTGAAAGCTCCATTGAGATTATTTGACTTTACCTTACGTGGGCTAAAAATAATTTTTAAAAAAGCCTGTAATCACTTTACTTACTCTAAGGAGTATGGTAAACATGATAGGATACTGGGCAGACCTTCAACCGTTTTGTGTTTACTGCCAGTGAAGACCCTTAGCCACCCTCAGAGAAACAATTTCTGTTAAGTTGTCCATTAAGTGCTCTAGTCCGATTAATGAAGCAGACTTATTTATTGTCACTGGAAGTTGACCTGGAAGCTTATTTTAAAGGAAAACTGCAATGAGAAGTTATCACACTTTGAATAGGTGAATACTTAAGAAGTAAGACTATATAAAAATGAATTTTTGTCAGGATAGCTACCCTCCCTTTCACAATTCCCATAATAACCATGACCAGTCTGAATGACCTCCCAGTGGGCCTTTTTATTGATAGTTCCCAGCAGGAGTTTCAGTCTGATAAGTAGGTCAGGATTCAGTTGGTCTGATTCCCATTTGAATGCATGACAAAACAGGAGGATTTCGGCTTTACTGTCAAAAAGGTTCTTCTCTTTCATGTTCAGGTTATCTAATATCTAGAGGGCAGGTGCAGGGGTAAAAAAAAAAATCACAGTGGGGAGAAGGATAGTAAGGAAAAGAAAGTATTAAAATTTAATCCTCTGAGTGATAGCATGACTAATGACTCCATAATCTCTACTCTGCCATTTCCCATGTACAACAGAGTTGTCCTGCTGCAGATAGTACTTAATGTCCCAAAATGTTTTGTAGCGACCTGTAATTTATGAAGTGATCTCCCGCTTATCATCATAGCGCTATCTTTTTGGAGTGGAAGAGAGGGTGTGTTGATACATTCTGCCCTCCTCCACAAAAATGCAGAAGGTCCAGGGGGCAAAACTGAACTTGCTCTGACAATTCCTGCTTCTCCCTTTTCTCCACGTGCCATGTCCTGGGAAGGGAGTTCATGCAAATTTCCCAGTGCCCCTCTGGCACTGGGAAAGGAAATTTAATCTAATTTACTAATTCACCCATAGGCTTATGATGAATAGAAAATGAAGAGGTGTGTCATCTTGTCCGGTGAAGTTGGGGGTGATGAGCTGAAACCAACAAATATATTACAAAAAAGATAGCAAGTTGGACTAAAACCAAGTTCTCATTGGTGAATTATTAGTCCACTGTTCATTATGATGTCTAGTTTCAATCCTAATGAGGTGGAACTTGATGAGATAATTACTTTGAACTATAGGATTCTGTTTGCCCACAACAAAAGCTTGTAGTATGGTATCATCTCATCAAGCCCTTCCCTTTTTCTCAAAAGTTATTAGTTTTCTTTTAAATAGGAGGTTTGTCTTTCGTCATTTAATGAAAATGGTACAGTGACTGGAGATATCTGGTACCTATCAGGATTTATCTAAAGGTAACCACCATCTGCAGATAATTCCTACTCAGTCTGGTAGAGAAGAATCTCAAAAACGGAGTGTCAAGGGGATATGTACTGGCAAATCTGGTACAAAGTTGGTGCCATGTGTACTGTCCGGTACCAAAAAGATGACGTGAACTAATATTATTGGAACATTTTTTGAGTCACAAGTTTCACAGAGCATGGACCTATATTGTATAATTTCTACAAGGTGGCTTGCAGTGTATGGAGGCTGCAGGTTCACCTAACTGTGGCTCACAACATCCTTGGTGTGTAGTAAAGTCGCCTCAGGTCTCTCTTGCATCCCCCCTTTGCTGGCCATTTGTTTCAGCCTAGAATATAGGAACATTTGTGCGTACATGAATAAAAGACTTCCTGCGTTTTATTGCTTTGACCCATGGTGTTAGGATATGTATATATTTCACTGAGCAGTTACTCAAACTTATAGGGGTTTTTAAATCCTTTTTCCAAAAAGGATGTGCTGGTTGAGCCTCTTCACTTTGTTCAGGAACCTAGAATTGCTGGATTTACTATCATTCCATAAGGAAAGGGAATGAAGGAAAACTGCCTTCAGACTAAAAAGAACAGAAGGATTTTTCTGTGGGTTCCAGTCTGAAGGATGAAGCAGTATGTTATGGATAGAGCACAGGACAAGCAGTTTGGTACCTGCTTATCTTTTTCTCCACAAATATCACAGACTATGGATGAGGCACTGATTTTTTTCTCTGGTGAAAGCTTCTTAGTTATAAAATCAGATTGATACAATTCAAATCTCATGGGGATGTCAAAAGGCCTAATACGTTCGTATTTTCATCTGAGGAGAGTCTTAAGATTGAAGGAGCTCTAGAAGAGCTGTGTTTATAACAATCAGGAGAGCTTCATTGAGGGAATGGGAGGGTGTGTTGCAATGTTGTAGAGCTAAGGAAAAGAAGCAAAATGGATGAGTAGTTAGGATGGAAACAAAATTTAGCAAGTTAAGAAAGGAATTATCAAAAAATAAAATACAATCTTATACACTTCAAAATTTGGGGAAAAAAAATGAAGGGACATATTTCTTCCACTCATTCATATCTCACACCGGTAATGGTGTTAGTATAGAACAGTGGCTTCTTGGTATTTTGAAGTCCTTGCTTTTCTCCACAGAAACACGGACAGGGCATGGACTAGCTCCATGATGAGACCATAGGAACTGCCATGCTGGGTCAGGCTAACTTGCTGTCTTGTCTCCACATCCCTTCTTGGCCTTTTAGCCAAAATCAAACCAAAATCCATTCTTGTCAATTTTATGCCAGACATATCTTCAATTTGAGGACTTGCTGTTAAATGGGTGTGGGGAGTGGGAGGTCGACATGGAACTTTGCTCCATGCCTTCACCTAGCAGTGCAGTGCCCTGGGGACAGGACTGGGTGATGGGAGAGGTGAGCACTAGTGAATGCAGAGACAAAAGTGTATAAGCAAGGCAAGTATGCAGCGATATTTCACAACAATATTTTCCCAGGCCCCTGTGACTCATGGTTCAAGGACCTTCTGAGCTAAAGTGAGTCTTTGTGTAAACTCTTTTCCATGAATTTTCCAGATTTTTGTGAGCCAGGTAAATTTTAATGTTCCACGGCAAGGAGGGTGCAGCAACCCTCTCCGACACACTGTGTGAAGAAGCATCCCTTTCTCTTGGCTGTGAAACGCTTTTCTATTGACGCTCCCTAGTTCTTTTTCTGAAAGACATAGAATAACCCTTCTTTCATTCACCTTCTTTGTGGGCCACTTATGATTTTAAAGATCTGTGTCATGTCTCTTTAAAAAGTTGTAAATTATGGTTACAATATGAATACAGTTAATTTAGTTTAATGGCAGGCTGTGTAAGAAAAAAGCTAGCAGGAAGTTAAAACAATGATACATCCTTCAACAGACATTTCAGTGTGATTAAGAGACAATACAGGAGCTATTAACTGTCAGGCTGCAATGAAGTTAAACAGCTTGTTTTGTTTTTACTGGAAAGCAGAAGGACTATAAAGAATTTAAAATGTCTTTCAGATCAGGGCAAAGGAGTTCCTGAGAAGCTATTTCCTCATGTAAAAACCTTACTGAAAGGTCTGAGGAGTTTGAACCTCCTAAACTCTTTTCATAGGGAATAGGTAGGAGAGTTGTGTAGAGAGACGATTTATAGCTCTGAAACTCTTTTTCTTTGAAGTTTTGTCCTG
This sequence comes from Buteo buteo, assembly GCF_964188355.1. Taxonomy (NCBI): domain Eukaryota; kingdom Metazoa; phylum Chordata; class Aves; order Accipitriformes; family Accipitridae; genus Buteo; species Buteo buteo. Next base: position 5,996,590 of record NC_134190.1, on the reverse strand, counting down.
TTCTTACAATTCAGACAGACAATACTGTCGTACTTGCTGGAAGAACAGGGGGAAGAAACAGAAGTACTGAACCCTGTCAGACCCAGATGGGTAAGCCCTGTTGACATCTAGGGCACGGTAACCCATGCCAGAGCCTAAGCGGAGAAGAGCTTGGAAGTTCCCAGGAGAACTGGTTGAAGATTCAGGTTTTGTCAGTTGAGGAGATGCAATGAGGACACTATGGAGGGCATAGGTGTTTGGGAAGCCCTCCAGGCATTGTTTTCGTTTTCATATATTTTTAATGGTTTCAGGTTTTTGCCTCCAGGATAGATATGGTTGAGGGAACTCGTAGAAGCATGCAGCACCTTTCAGAAACCCCAGCCTACGTTTCTTTAGAGTTTAATACCTTTGTTGGCATTGATTTTTTTTTATTAAATGATATTTTGGGGTTTTCTGCTTGTCTGCATGCTCTGGCACTGGTTGCACTGAAGAAACTTCTGTTTCTGTAATCCTGACTTTTTGTGTATAAATGCTATTTTCTGTTTTAGCCAGAGTGTTTAAGCAAGATGTGCCTAACTAGCTGCAGGTACTTTTCAACACTAGTGTCTCCTAACTAATCTTCAGACTGGTGTCAGTATCGAATTTGCAGATTTTTAACCATGCGTCCCAAAGGTTGTGTTCCTGGCTGTGGAAGTGTCCTGTATCTATTAGAGCACAGGACTGTGAGTAGAAAATTCAAGCTCCACTTCCAGGGTTTCTCACTGGCTTAGTGTTCTTTTGCTGAGGATATGAGGTGGTTTTAGCCTCCATGAAAGAAGTACATTAGTTTCTTACAACAGTGTGCTATTTGGAAACTCAGTAAGATTCATCAATGAAAGAAATTTCTGAATGAAGCCTTCAGTAGTAAAGTTGGTGCTTAAAAATTTCTCAATAGAATGACTATAACAAATGTTGTAGTTCTCATTTTATCTAGATTGTCCCCTAACCAAAGGAACTCAGCTAAATCCATGAACTATTTCTTCACATGCAGCAAAATATTACTGCTGTGGAGAAGTCATCATCATCTGTGGAGGAGATGATGACCAGCTTTTGCTGTGCTCTGAAGTGCTGTACCAATGCTTTTTGTTCCCTCTCCCCCTGCCCCTGCTTTGAGCCCTGTGAAGCAATTACTTAGGGAGCTGTTGAAACACCTACCTTGGGAAATTCAAGCCTGGAGTCCTCAATCTTAATTTCTTCAATGACTGCAACCAGCAGTGGCCAGAGGTACCCATAGCATCCACAGGTGGCAGCGGCCACGGATAGCATGTGGGGTGACTGGCCCAGGGACTCCTTCCGTAATTGCATGTTCATGAAGAGGTGTCCCTCACCCTCCTTGTTACAGAACCTCACCTCCCCAAAACTGGGTCCCAGCCGATGTATTTGCCCCACACGAATAAGGGGACCTTAACCTCATACTCCCATCTACCTCTCCCATCCTTGCAAACTGCCACAGTCACATCCCTTCGCTAATATTTTTTGGTACAGAAACACCGATTGAGCCCACGTTCGGTTTGTGTCAAAATATACTTGCAGATGCTTTACGGAAGTCTGTAGCCGCGATACGGTTGTCTCTGTATTGCAGCTATTTCCCTGTAAGATGCCCATGTGTGAGCATTGCAAAACATTCGAATTAGAGATTACGGGGATTGTCAGCCACTGCTTCTGGCAGTAATTGAGGAAGGGCGGCTCGGGAGCCTTGGCCGAGCACTTGTCACTCAACCTGCACTTCCTTCCTCACCCGGCTTCCCGCTCCGCTCCGGAGAGCGTTTCCGATCTGGGCGACTGGTTCTTGAGTCACACGTCTGCCTTTTACTCTTGGTTGAATCTCCAAGTGTTTCCAAGCTGTGGTATGCTGGCGGCTCGTGGCACCCCGGGGTGTTCAGAACGCGACCTGGCTGGAGAAGGGATGGGTGCTCCCTTCCCAGCGGTGGTCCCTGCTGCTGCAGGAACTGTCACAGGGGAAAAGAAAAATGTGTGTGTCTGTGGTTTTTGGTCTCTTATGGGCAGAGCCATCTCTTGTAAAGCCTCGCTTTGGCCATTTTCCAACGGGGAGAGGTTAGAAAACAGTCTGGCAGCGGCTTCCGCGAGTCTTTCATGTCCGACAGACTGGGCCAGGTGGACCGTTTCACTCCGGAGTTCACGTGCGCTGCCAGCCAACTTCTCTTCTGTGCTTAATGACTTTTGCAGCACGTTCTGGGCAGCTCCAGTTAATCTCATCCTTTCATCTTCCTGTGATCTCCCTCAGTTTCCTGGAGAATGAAGTGTGAAGGTGCAGTTGGCCTCTTCTGTACTCCAAACCCTCAGGCTGCCAGTGCTGGAAAGGGGAGTACGCGGTAACGCTACAGCTTATGCCTAATCCTTGAGTGGCTCCGTGACTGGAGAAGTACCTGTCCTTGGAGAGGTCAGTCCCCCATTGGAAAAATCCTCACAGCATTGATATTTCAATGCAAATTTTAAATTATAAAGTCTGGCCTGTATATACTAAAACACTCATCCAGTTACATGCTGAATTTACGCAGGATTGTTTTAGAAAAGATTGTGGAAAACCAGGCAAATATTCGTAGGCAATAAATGGTCAATTACTATATTTCTTCTGTAAATAGGGTATAGAATATACAGATGGCTGCTTTAGTGTCTACTGCTGTGTTGGCATATGCGGATAGCTGCTTCATGTACATATGCGTAACAGTAACTGAATATTAACATTGAACTGTCATGTAACACTCTGTATATTTTCCCTCATCTTAAAAAATCTGGCCTGCTTTATTTAGGCAACGTATTACTATTCTTTTTGGACCGTCTGTACAATATTTACTGAATTCATAAGTCAAAATATGATTTCAGCTTTCACAAATTGAAGCACACTTCACCATTTCTGTGGTCTCATCTTGTTTGCATTTAATAGAAAATTCACAAAGTGAATAATAAATTTTGAGAGAGAAAAGCATTTTGCAAAAGAAGTTCATAAAGATGTCTAACACAGAGAGGATACATCAGATGGAAAAGTCCTCAATATGCTGGAATAATTACAAACTCCTTTTAATAATATTTATTAATGGGATTTTTCAGATGTGGCTTAGGATACTCACATAGAGGATTTAATAAGCTACAGTCTATAAACACTCCATCTAGGGACTGGAATCATTATTTGGACCATCTTTAAAAGTCCTGCCATTTATTCAATAGTCTATAATGGGCTTTATGAGCTGTAGGAGTTCATTATGCAAATACCTATTTAAGATTTGTATGGACCAAAATTAAAAACATAGCTGGAGAAAATGTGTTGGTTTTTACATGCCCAGTAGGCAGGCTCCAAAGTGAAGTATCTCCACTGCTTCATTTTAGTACCAAACTAACTTAAGAAAATTACATTCTCACTATGAATACCTGTATTGCTTTCCCTCTCTTATTTTATTTCCAAGCCCAACAGTTAAGGTCTACCATTGAATCAGGACAGAGAATGAGATATGCTTTCACCATCCTGTGTCATTTTTAAGGCATGTTCTTCCGAGACCTTTTTTTGCCAGCATCTTCAATAGGGTTGTATCTTCAAATGTATGTATGCATATAAACTTAAAATGGCCGAATTTCATGAGGGATTTTTAAAAGAGTAACTTGTCAAGTCTGGGGTGTCAGTAAATTAGCTGCTTCTTGAAACCTTGGGAAACTGAACTCGTGGCAAGGGTTAACTCTGCAGACACCAGCAAAGATGTTAACAAATACTCGCCTTCATTCTTGCTTTTGTCCGCAATTGCAGCATTTCATTTGCCTGGAGTAGGATGGGATCAAAAGAGGAGTACAAAGGAGCGCTGTCCCCTTCACTGTTTATCGAAGCTGAGTGTACTGAGTCTCCTCTGACATTGACCATAAAAGACTTAAGGCTTTCCCTGCCTTGCATTTGCCATCCGTGGGGGAGGCATTTTCTGTCACATGTGAGGTGCAAATAAAGGCTGTAAGAGTCGCTTCAGGACACTAATATATAAAATCTTCACCCCACAGAGTTATTCTAGTGTTAAGTTGCAAATGAAGTGGAAAATCATCTGTGATAACCAGACATAATAGTGAAGCAATTGGACTGGGGGCTTTCTGCCCTATTTTTTGTGTCTTACGAGAAATCATTACTTGTATGGAATGGAGAATATTTTCTTCTTTTTTGTGGCAGTGGTATGAATTTTGTTTTATAGAGATTATGGTTATTGCATTAAGCTTGTTCATGTTCTTACCTAAAAACATTAGCAGTAAGATTACAGGTGATGCGTTGTTTTGTAGTCTTTATCTGTAGTTCCCACAACAATATAAGATGAAATTACCCTTATGCTGGAAACTAATAGCATATTTTGTATCTCCTCCCCTAATATTTCCAGATTGTATTAATCATAAATGTCAATGAAGTCTCCAGATGAATTCCTGGCTTTTGACAAAAGGCCTTCATCTCAGCCTCTTAAATTCCAAGGTCAAGGGGAATGTAACGTTCGGAATAATTATTAGCATTATTTTACCTTGACATTTCAGCCCTGCTTTCAGTTTAGCATTCCAACCAGGCAGTGAAGACGAATGTCATCTTTCAATTCACTGGAGGGAATTGCCCCAATTAAACCTGACTTTAAAGATATCTAAAGCCCTGTATTAATGTTCTGCCCTGTTTTTTTTAGCAAGAAATACTTCATGAAGGAGAGAAACTTTCATTAAAAGCGTTCAAGATTTACTGTGACAAGAACAAGCAATTTTTGAATTGCAGTTTTCCCCCCAGGCTGGGATAATAATCAGTGCTTCTCATTTTCAGAGGAGTCAGTGGTTGCACTGCCCTAAAGATTCTTTTGCCTTTTGTTTCAGCTAAAAGGTCAGAGTTATAATTTTGTCTCATCATGAACTATTAGTGGTACCTTGTCAAAACCTTGTTACATGTCCAGGATCTTGCACCCATTCTTTGTACATACTTGTATTTACTTAATTTTTTTTAACATCATATCAGGTAATAGGGACAGAATACATTGTTTGTGGGATTTATCCCACCAAAGGAAAACATTTTCACCAAAGCACAGATGAAAAGAAGACACAACTACCACGCCACACACAACCCCACAGCTATTTGACCTTGACTGGGTGGAGAGGCTGGCAGTCTGGTTCAGTCCAACAATTTTACTTACTTCCTGCAAACTTGATGACCCTTGACATTCTGGAAGTCTGTTTTGATAATGAGGTAAATAACCATATAAACGTCATTCACTGTAAATTGGTCAGAAAGCAGGTGTGTACAGACGAATGACAGACACCAGTTAGTCTTCAGACGGTGGTTTTTTTTTGGTACAGTAAGGAGAATAAGTCAAGTTCCTGTGATGAACACCATTTATTTCAATACTGTTGTTCCCATTCAATCCGTGGCAAAGCTTTGCTGTAGAGAAAAAAATGGAGCCACCCTGCAAAAGGATATACAAGACTGCGTAACTTTAGCTCCCTGTTCGTATTCATTGCTTTTCCTGCTACTCTATGCCTTTCTGTGAAACCTTGAAGATAAAATTGTTTTGCATGTTTTGGGCTGTAAGTCATGGCTACTCTCCAGCTGGTAGCAAATTGCTATTTGTGTCTGTTATGGTTGTGTGCCCAGTGTGTGATTTTACACAACTGCTGTGGCCTGTACTGTTTCAATGGAAGCAAAATTCATCGACTTTTAGTTAAATTTGACTTTGGGACTTCACCTAACAGGAAAGTACATTGATTGATGCTGACACTCCTTTTCTTCTAACCTCTAGCTCCATGTACATTCATACTTGAAATGCTTTTGTCTCCAGCACAAACATGCTCTTTTTCTTATTCTTTCTTTATTTTTAACTAGAAATCTTGCATAAATATCACATGAACATAGAGTTCACTGCATAGATGTGTAACGATCCACAATGTTTTTTCCCCCAGAATTTTCAAGCAAATTTAATACTGCTTTCTACTTAAATGCTGTAAATTTTGGCATGGCTTATAGTTAAAAGTCTAATTGTACACAAATGTCAGAACACTTTCTATGAAAAGTTGGTTAAGCAATGCATCTCTGTAATTTATCACGGAAGTCCACAGGAGTCTTGAGTCCCTTTCCAATTTCCATTTCCTTCCCTGCTTCCTCCTATTAGATATTTACTAAGGATAGCTGACTGATCTTTAGTGAGTTTATGGCCAACAGTTCCTGACCCGTTTTTAATTAGCTTTCATTGACTTAAGCAGCACGGTGATTAATTGTGCTGATAAGGGAACTGGAAGCTTCTTTCCTCCTGCCTGTCAAGCTTAACAAAAGCAGTGAATGTGAAGAACATGGCAGAGATAAAGAATTGATACTGAACCCTGTGGAAATGATCCTGTGCTGTCTCAACTAAGGATCTGGCCCATTTTGTGAAATAGAATTAAATTTGTTCACTTATACTTCATTACATGGGTGCTGCAGTAAAGCACATACATTGCATACATATATGCATATAAGGATATAAAGGAAGCTGTTGCTGGTCTTTTCCATCGTAATTTTTTATGGGTACTATCTGATATTGAAAGAGGGTGTAAAAAGCATTCCATGGAACATCTATATTTTTCCTTTTTTTTCCCTTTCCCTACATTTAAAATGTACTTTTTGATTTTGTAACAATGTTTTCCCAGCTATCTGAATGTCTCATTAGTGCTAATCTACCAGATGGGACCCTGGAGAGTGGGAACGAGAGATTCAGAAGAGCTAGCCGTAACCCAGCAAAGCAAGGTTTTCTGGATCCCCTCTTGTCCAGCTGCTTTGTATAACCTTTCGGGGAGGGCTGTCTCCTGGGGTTTACTCTGTATTCCTTCAGGATTACCTGACCCCGTAAAATTAAGCTTTCTCATACTAGCATTTTTCTTCTATGTCTCCAGTAAGCTTGTTTCTGAGACTGCTAGTTTTGCGGGCTTAGAACACAAATCTATCGCTTTCTAGTGTGCTCTTTTATTTTTGCACAAGCAGTGCATATTCTTTCCTGGCAATGCACTGCAGCCCACAAATTCACCTTTTCAGGAGACCATGCTCTGGTGCCATTTCTAATTTAATTAGTTCTTTGTACAGTCCCACTTCTAAGCCCTTGGAACCTAAAGCTTGGCAGATAATTATTTCCATCCCTGAAGAGGGGTCTGCATCTTGTGGGTTGAGTGTTTAATGTTTCAGCTGGAGATCAGTAAGCATGAGAACAGAAGCTGAATGGAATGCATTGTGTTCAGTGCCCATCCATTTTAAATAATTTTCCTTTTGGCCCTAAACTTCCTTTTTTTATATAAAAAATATCTTTGGAGTTTCCAGTGAAGAGGAACTAGAGATTATTTTTCCCCCTCTCAACTGGAATAAATACAGAAGGAGTGTCTGGCTGATAATGGATCTGCAGCAACACAACTCCAAGGCCCTTATTGTCTGTGTTTTTCATTCAGTGATGTATGTCTTCGCAGTAATATAGAAATGCTAACAAAGGAGTGCTGTTAAGTGTGGAGGAGCAAATAGATTCACATCTATTTTTGGAGTCAAATTTTCCTGAAGCATAAAAAATAAAAAATTGCTCCGTGTTGACAAGAAGTCCTAAAAAATCAGTCTGTTGAGGTAATTTATATGTGTGTACACACAGAGACAGGTATTCTGGTCTGGCATTTTAGTTTCAGACTGTTATAAAAGTGATTGAAAACAAAAGGAGTTGTTTGGGAGCACTGCTTCAGTGAATCAAAACTATTAGGGATTTTACTGTTGTGAAAGCAGGGTTTATTTAATAGGCCTCTCCAAAGTTTTTTCTTTTTTTCCTCTGCCTCCAAGCCAGAGTGGACACTGGCATGTGAGATGATTGCAGGCTGTGAATTTTCAAAGAGGTTTAAAGTAACAAGACCACCCCAGTTGCTCTGCTAATGCTGCTGCTGCTGCCCTTAGAAAGAATTCTGTAAGTGTTTGAATTGCAGAGGCAGCAAAGTAATTGAGGAGACTTGTTCAGGAAGCAACTTATGAACATTTCTTTACCCGAGAGCTCTTTGGTCAAGAACATGAAAGCAAACGTAGCTGAAAGAAACCTAGTAAAAACCTTAATGTAACAGCATTGATCTTCTGATTTGTGTTTTTCTGTTGGTTTTTTTTTTCCTTTTCTTCTGTTTTAATATATCCTCTCTGCTTTTTCTAACAAATTACAGTATTCCACCCATTGCCTAAGAAGTTTAAAAAAAAACAAACAATTGAGCAATTAAACAGGTTTCCAGCAGCTTTGGTTACGAAGCCATTGGGCTGCATGGACAATATGCTGGCAACAAACAACTGATATAATTTAATGAGGTGTAACTGAGTAATTTGGGGCATCCAGCAGGTTTTTTGCTATAAGGGGCTACATCAGAAGGCCTCTTTAATAAGTACCCTGTGACTGGCTTTTGGAGTTGTCTTCACAGAGCAGTTACGAAATGCATTGTGCTGATGTTGATCTATGGGCCCTGAGCTCCTGCTTTTCACCCGTTTAATTAATTAGAGAAAAACAGAGCCAGAGGATAAGTGACTCTAAGGTCTCATACTTCCTTTTCACATTGTATTACTTACAAAGAACTTGAACAGGGAGAAGGTGACCTTGCTTGTAATTGTAATAGTCCTTATTTTTTATTTAATATGAGCAAAAATCTTTTGTCCTTTACATTCACATACTCTTAGAGTTATGGGTAGCGAGTTGCTTTAGAATTGCATCCTTCTGTAAGGAAGATTGTGTCCATCTTCCATTGCAGAAATGGTCATCAAGTTTCCTGAATTCGTGTCTTATTACAGTAATAATGCTATTTCAAGAGAAGTTAGTGTTGCACACTTCGTGATGCTGTTTCTGTACTCTGTCTGTGGGTCTGAAAACTTCTGTGACGTGATTATTAAAAGGACAGTAATGGCCACTAAACTGAAAACTGCAAAAAAAGAACATTTTTTCCCTTTTATTTTTCAAAGACTAAATTGAAATACATCAATGCATGTGATAGCCATTTCTCTAGCGTGAACTGCCACGAGGTGTAGTTTTTCATGTCAGTAGTATGTGAGTCCATAATGTTATGGCTCTGAGCAAGCCTTCCCTGCTTTTGGAGGGTGAGATGTTTGGAAGAGTCCTTCCTAGAAAGCAAATCTGCTCGATTGAACCTGCTCAGATCTTCCCCAGAGAGAGACCTCTCCCAGGAAAACGCCACTGTAGAAGAAGTGATATGTTAATTGGCTTAGTTGAAGAATATTACACTTAAAAATCACTTGCTCGTACTAATATGAAAATACATTTGAGAGAGGGTTTTTTGGGGGGTGGAGGGTGTCTCTAATAGCTTTGGACAGTCTTGCCTCGCTTGGCGAGATGACGGAGAGCTGTGGAGATGCTGCAAGCGCGGTGCTGCAGCGTAAGCGACGGGCAGGTACTTTGGAGGGGTCCCCCAGACGCCCACCGCCCCGTGGAGCCCTGCCTGCGGGTGTCCTGCGAGTCAGCGCCCGCATCCACCGCCCTCCCGGGCGAGGTGCTGGGCTCGGCTGCTCTCTCCATCCGCTGGGGAGGAGCGAGGCAGCGAGGAGGGAATTTCTGCCTTAGGGAAGCGCGAAATACGAGTTTAAACGCATGGTGCCTATTACTGGCTGTCGGTATACAGCGCGTGTGTGCAAGGATGGGGAAGGGGAGTACTGGAAGCTTCCTATGTCCCATGTTTTTAACCCCTGCCAGAGGGTGCCTGTGGTTGAAAAAGGTGCTGCTTCTAGCTTGAAATCTCGCAGTGGGTAGGAGAGAAGAGAGAATAGGCCTCTTACGACTCAAATCGCTGCAGTGAGCAAAGATGGTACTGCCAAAATATCCACAGCTGTTGAAACACACGTCATGCCAGCCAGCAGGTAGCTGATGGGAATGCTCTCCACAAAACACTAGTTTTCAGTCCTGGTAATACAGCATCAGTCTGATCGGTTTGCTACAAAAATGTGTTTCACTTCCAAAATGTGCCCAGTAGTTTGAGTCAGCATGGTACCATGATGTCATCGGTTCACTAATATTTGAGGTGTTTTGTTTCTCAAATTTGCACCATTGGCTTTTGACAATTTTTTTTTTTTTAACAGCTGTGTTTCAACCTGATTGCCTTCCAAGCCCTGACTGTTTTGTAAATGATTCTTATTACTACTTTACAGAGAAGCTCCACAGGTAGTTGTCCATCATATTCATGAAGATCACGAGAAGAAATCTGTTTCCTTAACTTAACCTTAATGACTGAACCTTAAAAGAAATATGTTAATCAACACCCAGTTCCTTGAATATTTATGCTGAAATAATATCTTGTGACTGGAACTCCTTTTAGATAAAGTTTCATTTATAATCCATTAACTTAAAGTGTTGGAGGATGAAAGCAGATCTGGCACTTTTGACAGTGTACTCAAAACACCACCTAGTACAAACCGAGACTGACTGCGGGTTTAGGTGGCTATGTCTCTTTACCTGTGAGCAGTCATTTTTAAAAAGCATTGTATTTCAATCAGATAGTAAAACAATAAAGATCTACATCTGCTTGCGTACATAGGCCATTATGGAACCTGCTGGAAAGTTGCTTGGAGGTTAGCCTGATGATGTCTGGCTGCTTGTTTGATTTTGAGAGAGTTTTTTTCAGGTGTAGATGCTCAAGTTATGTACAGATATAAATGCAGTTATAAGCATTGCAGTCAGGGAGTTGAAGTTATACACACAGAGGAGCTAGGGAATATGTTTTGCATGGGCAGCTACTTGAAATGTTTTGCAAGTGCTTCTTAGGCACCTATGGAAAAAAAAAGCTAACAGAAAAACAAAAGTCTGGCATTGCTCACTCTTAAGAGCTGAAAGCCTGGGGTTGGAGCCAAAGGTCTAAAATAGAAATGGGCAACATAACAGTCTTTTTCAGTGATTAATATAAAGCGTCTGTTAGAGTTCCTAACTCAGATCAGTCCTAAATATAATAGCAGGTGAGCTAGGAAACAGTGGAGAGAAGCTTGTGAGAGAAAGAGCAGATGAGCTGCGTTTTTCTTAGTAAGCTCTATCAGAACTGACTCGCTCACTAAAACTGGTTAAACCAGGATGCTCAAGCCTTCAGGAGTTAGATGCCTTTACAGGCATCTGTTTAAGGAAAACCCACACCTTTCATTTAAAAAAAATGCCATTCTACATTAATGGGCCAAGTTGTCTTATCCAGAAAACTTTGATCAAAAACTTTGGTGGTTCTTCAAAGCTGATCCTAACCACTGTGGGTGGAAAGCCAAAGTGAAAAGTATGTGAAGGTTTTTCATACCTCCTGCTTTCCTTTTAGTTGGAAACGCCAGAAGAGGGGCTTTCTCATTTCCCGTGTGGTTGTTTCCCCAGTTTCTCATCATACTTCGAGTCCTTGGTGAAAAGGGGATTGTGGTTCATGATTGTGAAACCTCTTTGTTGTTTAGAGAGCAATGTTACATGAGCAAAAGGCTGATCTGTGCTAAGAAATAGGTGGTAGTATTATTCCTTCTGTGTTTTTCCACCACCAGCATAAACTTGGGCTTAGCAGTGAGAAGTACTCAGGCTGTAGTCTTTAGTACAAGTGCCCTCATCTCATCTATACTTAATGGAAGTTAATGATGCTCAGCATCTCACAGGACTTGCCTGCACACCCTGGTTTAAAAGAGGGGTTAAGTAGGTTACAGGAGTGCTTTCTGCTGTCTTTTCCTTAAGCATCGTATTTCCCATACCCCTTCCTCAGAGACGAACAAATTTGGGAAGAGTCCTGAGTGGTAATAAGGAGAGGTGAAAGTGTACCCGGTCGAGCCTCCCTCCGTAAAGTCAAGGAAAGCACTGTTGGCCTGTGAAGCCAGTCAAGTCAAGGGGGAGTTTAAGTGCTCTCCACTCATCTGAAACTGTCTGGGTAAGTTTTATGAAACTCCACAAAGGCAGTTGTAAGATTGTAGTGGGTGGGAAGACCCAAGAAACTGGGTGGAGTGGTGAGAAAATTTTAAGAAAAGCTGGCAATTAATCTTAGCTCCTGGGACTTAGGGACTTTCCAATGCTGGCAGGTCTCAGTATGTGTGTTGTTATTCAGGCTGCGCGCCAAGAATATTTAATGCTGACTGCCGAGTCTGTTGGAGAAAAGTCATTGTGCAGGCACTGTCACTCAAAGGAAATACGCCGCACCATAATCATTGGTTCAACAGTCATTTTGCAGACAATGAACGCTGACATTTGGATAGCAAATGGAACAAATAGTAAAAAAAGGTGGGTGGGTGGGGAAACCTTTGTCTTTTTGATAGTTAAGACCATTAAATCTGTTAGTACACATTGTCTGTACATGGGCCCTGAGATGCTGTTGCAGTTGTGATAATGGCAGTGCCGTGAGGGGGTGTTAGGGCACACGGGGAACAACTGATTGTTGAAATAACAGTGGCCCTTTGTGGTTAAAAAACACCGTCTCTGTCCTGAAAAAATGTACAACGTAAAGCAGCAAAACCAGAGAAAAAATAATAAAGGGTGGCAGAAAAGAGGAAAACTTAGTTTGGGGGTAATATAAAGATGTGAGTTGCCCTGCAGATTTCAACTGAGCCTGGACTTCAGACCTTATTTTGTGTAATCTGCTACCTGTTAGTTGTGGCAGGCTGGGATGTGCCCTTCCCACTGCAATACGTCAGTGAGTGTTTATGGAATAAGCGTACTTAGAGAGCTGGGCTGGGTGGGGAGACTGGCTGAGCGAATGAAGAGACGGGTGTCTCCTCCCGAACTGAGCCGAGCGAAGATGCACGGCTAAGGGAAATGTGTGGACGTGGCCCCGCTGCCCCTTTAGGTCACACCAGATCAGTCGCCCCCTGCTTATTCCCCACGTATGTCCATCCCAGGAGCTACCGAGGCACCCCGGCAGCCCCCGAGGCCACCCACGCCGTACGCCGCATGGGGTGCCGCTGGCACCGAGCGGCGATGCCGGCGCTCCCTGGTACCTCGCCTGCACCCCGTGCGTGCTGCACCCGCATCCCGCCTGTCACCCTTCAGCCCTGCCAGCGTGCTGAGGCCGCTCCGGGCAAAGGGGAGGAGGAGGAGACGGGCAGAAAGGCAAACGCACCGCAGCGAGCAGCAGTGGTTGCTGCAGGGCCAGTCGGCCGCCTTATCTTGGGGACTTGACTTGATAACCCCGGCGCCAGCGCCGGTCTCTTGCAGATTATCGGCTAGTCAGTGCCTTAGATGTGCAGGACAGGATCACTGCCACACTTTGTCACGGTCCTTGAGGGAATACACGTAGTGCGCCAGGGCACTTTGAGAATGGCCTCAATTATTAATAACCATTAGGACTTTTTTCTGTCAGTCTCTAAAGTCTTGCTGATCATCATGGATTATTTATACACCCTAGTGCTGATTGCACCAGCTCTGTATCATCAGCCCTCCAGTGTCTGCCTTTCTGGCTGGCATCTTTTTTCCTATGCAATACCCCCTGCTACACCACAGGCGTAGCGATCTGCCTGATCAACAGATGTATTCCCTGTTCCCCCCATTGTGGATGCAGCCATAGTCTAGTGACTTCAGAAAGTTCAGCCATGTCCTTAGTGTATTCAAGATGGGCTTGTGGTAAAGGAGGTAAAGGATGTGCTGGGCTCAGCTTTGGTGGCTTAAGGTTGAGCCCCATGGTGGTGGTAGTGGTATTAATGGTGGTTTTCACCCCATCCTTTCTGATGTTCAAGGCACCCTTCTCCTCAGCCAACTGGTGATGAGGTTCCCCCCCTGCTGCTTTTCAGTGATAGCTTGATGCACGTCCATCAGCATCATGGCTTCCTTCCCAAAGACAACATGAGACATCTTGTTCTGAAGGCAGGATGACCTCCAGCTTAGAGAATTACCATTCCTGGTCTCGTGAAAGCTATCTTTTTTTATCCGTCATTGGAATCTAGCCTGTATGTATTCTTTTGACAGCTTTTCCCTCCCAAAGAGATGCTATTTCTGCCCGAGAAATACCACCAAACTAGAACCGGTTGGGAATTTCTCAGACAGATACTTAGATGTGGCCATTGCAAGTTGCCTATCTGAAACTGCAGTCCCGTGCACACTGCATGGCTGTGTTAATGCAGACCTTGCCCCGTTTCCAGCGTTCACCACACAAAGCTGACTCACAGCAGGCTCTGTGGGAGGCATTCTCAAATGTGAGTTGTCTGGAATGCCAGTTATGTGGAGCCTTCACGGAGGTCCCACGGGGGACAGGACGCTCCTGAGGTTTCATCTGTCGATGGAGCAGTGGAGGCCCCTTCATGTCTTTGTCACTGTGGGCGGATGGTGTTGGGTCTCCTGGATGCAACCACAGCACTCTGCGGAATCAGCTGAGGAAACCGGTCCTAGCAAGAAGAATGACATGGGAGAAGCTTCGGTTAAAGAAAAGGAGCAAGCAACAGATTAAGAAGAGATCGGAGCAAATGGTCAATGTGCAAAGCCTCCAGACTGAGATGGAGATACTGAACTGAGCAGATGAAGTGAATAAGCAAAGAGGGCACGCTCACAGGTACTGAGAGTGGTAAGCATCTGTCTAAACAAGTCTGTTGTCCGTTGGTTATTGAAAAAACGAACAAACAAAAAAAAAGGAAGAAAGGTCTACCCTTCGTTTTATTAACTGTCTTTTCTTCTGCCTCAATATGAAGATTAAATGTATTCCCTGTTTCAAAACGTAGAATTACACTGCAGGGAAAAACAAGCATAAAACCCCTCCTCTGCTAGCACTGCCCACCTCTGATAGTTAACTTTGCAGTGCAGGGCTGGGCTGGGTAGAAAGCTCCTGGGCCAGACACCTTGACTGGGAGAAAACCAGTAATTCCACAAAGGGTCAAGGGTACACTTTATGGATAATGTTAAACCAGTCTAAAGGCTTAGTGCCTTCAAAGAGGCTATTACCTTGCTGCCTTCCTTTGCTTTTGCAGTGAGCCGGTGCAGGGAGTTACCCTAGAAGGAGATAACTCAACGTTTGAAGGTCTACGTCTTTTAAGAGGTTTGCTTAGCCCCAGCAGCGGGAGGTTGGAGTATTAGGCTGGGGAAGCGGGACCCCTGCTTTAGGCGGTGGTCTGTTACTGGAAGAGCTAAACCTGCCGTGCAGAACTGCCCTGTCCCTTCGGTATCCCTAAAACTCTCGAAGCAGGTTCCCATAGGAGCCGTGGAGACACGTGTAGTCACCCCCAGGTACTGAGAGGTGTAGGTTCGCTCCAGAGGGTTGGAGACTCGTCTTCAAAGCCAAGGCCTGGAGGAGGTCATGTAACTTGGAGAGGAGAATGGCTCCGCAGGAAAGCTGAGCACCAGGAGTTGAACGGGGTAATAGAAACATTTTTAATGTTAAAGTCTTTCTGTGGGTTTCACTGTGTTTACACACGGCTAATTTGTAGCAGGTTTTTTGCTTGTGAGATACAGATAGCTCCAAAGCAGCCATAAGGGCAGATAAAATAATTTCTAGAGAATGTGTGTGTATATTACATTAAAAAAATAACCTAAGGGCTTCGTGGTATATAAAATGTTAACTGAACATTTGTATAAAACTGGCATCTGGTGTCATCAGTGAGACGAGATTATAGACAGTGATGAGACAGTGATGTTACTAATGCTACTGACATGCAAGAAGAAGCAGCAGGAATTCTTCCCTTTTGTGTCATCAGAATCTAAGCACATGGTTAAAGCCAGAGGAGAGCATGTATGACAGGGAAGAGCACAAGAGAATGGTCATTTTCTGTAATATTTCCTATGTTGAGTTTTCCCCTTTTATTTTCCTACAAAGAGGCTGGTTTGTTTAGCCTCGAGGCTGAAGTTGGCTGTAATTTCCATGGACAGCAAATTTTGCATGTGTGGTACAAGCAGTAATATTTTCCCAAAAATATGCTTGCCGGCCTTGTGAATACAAGAATTCAGAGGTGCTAATTTCTGGGACGTGTAGTGATAGTGTAAGTGGAATCAGTATTCAAAATTCAGTTAGAGTAAATACCCCGCAGCCCTTATGAGAAAACCCCAGTATTTTGTGTTATACTTACAGGCAGCCTAACACTATCAGAAGAGATTCCTCAAGCGTACGCAGCAGGTAGGACTCAACCTGAGCTTCGGGTAGCTTTTAAATGAACTGGTTTTTCTGAGCAATTCTGCGTGACCCCCCAAGGATGTCTTCTGCTTTACGTGCCTTGCTGTCTAGCAATAAAGGAGGTGGGAGTAGCATTGCTGAGGACAGGAGGTTAAGGACTAACCTGATTGGGGAAGAAGCCAAACTAAATAAAGGTTTAGATCTATAGCTGAAAATAGTATAACTTACCATTTTCCTCTGCCAGTGGCTGACACACCACATTTTTTGTTCTTTAAAACCACAGCGAACCATTCCCAAAAAAGGAAGTGTAACCTCTGTTTTCTACACTTCTGTCCTTCGCCTCATCTGGGGAAAACCTTTTCTTGCTGCATTTCTCATGACACATTTGACTGGAAGGTTTCTTCACAGCGTTTCTGCTGGGGGCTGTTTGTTTTATCTTGCATTTTGCAGTAGATAACAGACCTTTATGCTGCATAGATTAGAGTTGGCAAATTTTGCCACTGATTTCTTTAGGCACAGATAAAATGCCTTAGTCTCCCCCTCATGTCTATACATAAAGCAAAATTTTAAAATGTCTGTTAATGGGAGTGCTGAGTGATTTCTGTGTTTCCTTTGGTTCTCAGCTGGCCACGTGTGCACGCTAATGAGACATACTAATATTAAAAGTGGAATTTGGAGCGGAGCAGGGGCCAGCCTAATAAATCTGCTGTTAGTTCAGGCTCTGCGGTGATGTTGCTGCACCCAGGGGGAGGAAGGGCAGAAGCTGGGCGTTGGGCCGGAGGGACAGCAAAGGAAATCAGCCGTGGGCAGGCGGAGAGGCAGGATCTTGGTTGCTGAGGGCTGGAGGCAAAAAAAGCAGCGTCTGAAGCACTGTTGGGGGCAGGAGGGTGTGCAAAAAACAGGCTGTGGAAATTTAGTTTCAGGAGGTGGCTGTACTGCAATGAGAGGATGAGTGATTTTGGAGTGAAACGTTCTTTATACCTAAGAGTAGATAACAGAGAATCTAGAAGCAAATAAATAAATGGTTGCCTTAATTTGGAAGCCTCTTCCAGGAAGACAAAGCAATCAGTTTTTCTTCTTCTTCTAGTACAGCCGAGGTTTTATGCTGACCAAGCTCTGAGTTCAAAGCTGGCCCTTCTCTGAGCAGGGAGCTGAGCCCACTGACCTTGGCAAGTCCCCCAAACCTGAGTGCTCGGTAATTCTGTGATTTTGAGCACTGAAGGTGAAATCTCTGCTCCATTCACCCCTGATGTCAGTGAAGCTGGAATCTTACCCTGAAAGAGTGCTGATTGTAGTAAGTCATGGCCAACAGAGGAGAAGCAATTTAGATGTGAAAGGCTGTAGATGTTCCAGGTTTGAATTTGATGGATGTCAGCTACAGTAGCTTGTTTGCCACGTTAGAGCTGTTGACCCCTGTGAAGTAGACAGATGATGTATATACCTGCTTCCCACCGAACAGAACTCCTTACCAAACAGCACTCATGTAGAAATTGGTTGGTCACTCGCCAGCAGAGCCAAGGCTTTGAGTTGTCACAGTGAAACGGTGGCCTCACCACTTGCTTGTATTTCCTCCTACTATGTGCAAGTGTAAAGAATGCTTTAAAGAGCTAGATTATTGCTGGTACGGATTTCACCCGCCTCCAGGCCAGCAGGCGAGCAGGCTGGAGCTAGCTGTGTCTGTTTAGTGCATAAAGAGGGAGGCTTGGTTTCCAGAACTGTAAGTCTGGTGCTGTCACGAGCATCAAATCCATACAAGTGTGAGAGAGAAAGGCTGCTGGAAGAGATCAGTTATTCTCCAGAAGGGCCACTGGCTTGGACTGGAAAACCCTATCAAAGGCCGAACATATAAATCTGTAGCTGTGAAAAGCTATGGAACAGCTCTAAACCTATGATGAATTAGAGATCTGGTGGATGCCAGAGTCTCTGAAAAGTTACTTGCAAATGCTACATTTCACTATCCCTCTCTCACCAAGTGGTTGTTTTTTTATTGTGCCTTCTGTAAGATGATCACGAGTTGAAGCTATCCAGAATAGTTTGTTTCACTGAAGTTATTTAATTCCAATTATTTCTCCTCAATCACATTCAGAAAAGTCTTTGTAGAGGGAGGACTAGCAAAACTCTGGAAAACAGATCTGAACAGCTGTACCTCATCACTTTGTGAAAGATTAGGAAGGGATGAAACCTCAGGCTTTTGGCTGAAGTTGGCCAAAGTAAATACAAAGTGGAGTCTTTAGGGGTTATGATGAAACTAAAAGTAGCAAACAAGTAAAGCCATCAAATACATTCAAATCACAGGTTGCACGGGATATTTGCCTTTCCTAAGCTTGATTGGGTTAAGCCAGACCATCATCTTTTTTGGGCAAATAAGGCCCTTTATTTTATCAGCAGCCCTGACATTAGTGGGATTATTTCTATAAAAAATTATTCTTTAATGTGAGTGAAAGTATTACAACCTAGTCCTATGTTTGGATGTTATATCCCCATTTATTTTTCTTGTCCATTTAGACTTGGATCTCCCTGGAAAATAATGACCTCTTCGTATGTACAAAGTACAGTTGGTTGTGATTCCC
Organism: Buteo buteo; assembly: GCF_964188355.1. Lineage (NCBI taxonomy): Eukaryota > Metazoa > Chordata > Aves > Accipitriformes > Accipitridae > Buteo > Buteo buteo. Next base: position 5,977,988 of record NC_134190.1, on the reverse strand, counting down.
CCACAATCCTATGTCACTTATACTAAAGAGCTTAAATGTCAAAAGGAAACATTTTGGCCTTTATAAGAATAATCATTTTTATATAATTTCCTCTGAATTTAGACAAAATGGATACATTCCCATGAAATATTTTAATTGCGCCCAAATTAGTATTTCCCGTTTGGCCAGCTCTACTCTAAAGAGACTTGGTGAACACAAAGTCACTGGGAACAAGCAGGACTGTGGGTCTGACGTTTCTTACTGACCTTTCTATCTTAAATTAAAGGTTATTCTTTGTTATGTCTGTTGGAGTTTCTACATACTATTCACTTTAAGGAGGAGTGAATTTGAATAATATAGGAAAAGGTGGCCTGTGCATGGATCCTTGTTAAAAGGCAAGAAAGTAAGTGGCACAGGCTTGTGACAAGTTCATCTTGAAAAGGAATGGGAGAGATTATGAGGGGAAAGGTTACGCTGTGGAAAATACCTCTTCATCTGAGAGCGCAGGGAGCTTGCCCAGGGTTTTGAGGGAATTTCTGTACTCCAAATTTCTTTCAGTTGCTGAAGCTCAAGAAGTTGGAGTAGCTTCCCTTGAGTGTCTTGGCTGGACGGATGTACCTGGAGCTCCAAGGTGCCACAGCCTCCAGCTAGCTCGGGTACCGCTCTTCTCAGCGGGGGCTCGCAAGCAGCGCTGTGGACCACCTAGAGGACCCGTGGCCACCTCAGGTAGGTCCCTTCTGTGTTTCTGTAATTAGCCTTTAAGAAGGCAGCAAGAGCAGCCTTGGTACGACCACCTGAGGGGTTGAGCACTGCAAGGGGTGAAGCACCATTAGCTTTCTCCAGTGAGTCTTGACTTGGAACAGCCTGGGGACCTTTGCTTTCTGCAGCATCAACGCACTGTGAGAATAAGCACTGCTTTGGCAAAGGCATATGTCTCTGATGGGGCTAGTGAGACAACCTGGGTGTTACTCATTTGGGGGGATATATGCAAATTTTTAAGTTGTTGCTGTTCTTAGACTGCTAGGAGCATGAAAAGTCAAACCAGTTATTTATTTAATCAAAAGCTTTACTGTTGACAGTGAGCAGGACAGCATTTATTTTTTTTTCCCCATAAAGCTGTAGTCAGTAATAAATAGCTGGGTTTTGAATATATTTTTGTGTTGTTATATACATGTGACTTTACAGTACAGTTGTCTGTTGCTGAACAAAATTTCCTGAAGTATTTATCTACCACCACTTTTACATTGCTGCTACATTCCTCCTAGAGGAGGGATGAATGCATTTGCTGAGGACTATGAATTTCTTACAATCATAGAATCATAGAATAGTTTGGGTTGGAAGGGATCTCCAAAGATCATCTAGTCCAACCCCCCTGCAGTGAGCAGGGACATCTTTGACTTGATCAGGTTGCTCAGAGCCCCGTCCAACCTGACCTTGAATGTTTCCAGGGATGGGGCATCTACCACCTCTCTGGGCAACTTCTTCCAGTGTTTCACCACCCTCATCATAAAAAATTTCTTCCTTATATCTAGTCTAAGTCTACCCTCTTTCAGTTTAAAACCATTACCCCTTGTCCTATTGCAACAGGCCCTACTAAGAAGTCTGTTCTCATCTTTCCTGTACATCCCCCTTTAGGTTCTGGCAGGCTGCTGTAAGGTCTCCCCAGACCCTTCTCTTCTCCAGGCTGAAGAACCCCAACTCTCTCAGCCTTTCCTCATAGGAGAGGTGTTCCAGTCCCTGACCATCTCTGTGGCCCTCCTCTGGACCCGCTCCAACAGGTCCATGTCCTTCTGATGTTGGGGGTCCCAGAGCTGGATGCAGTACTGCAGGTGGGCTCTCATGAGAACACAGCAGAGGGACAGAATCCCCTCCATCGACCTGCTGGTCACGCTTCTTTTGATGCAGCCCAGGATGCCGTTGGCATTCTGGGCTGCGAGCACACATTGCTGGCTCATGTCCAGCTTTTCATCCACCAGTACCCTCAAGTCCTTCTCCACAGGGCTGCCCTCAATCCACTCACCCCCCAGCCTGTATTTGTGCTAGGGATTGCCCCGACCCAGGTGCAGGACCTCGCACTTGGCCTTGTCGAACCTGATGAGGTCTTGTCTTGCTGAATTGCAGTACCTACAGCTGGTTCCATCCTCCTCATACTTGCGTGATCCCTTTGTTCACCATGTGTGCTTGAGCTATGGTCACCTCGCTGCACGCTGGCTATTATGAAGCTGCTGTTGACTGATTCTCCAAGAAATGCCAACAGATGGATCTCTCCTTATCGTATGTTTCATTTTGAAAAGTACACAGGGAAAAGGAAAACAAAGTGTGTTCTTTTTACTATTCAAATTTGATCACGCTGCTTGGGAACAACAAATGTCAGCTCCAGGCTTAAAGTGCTAAATAACATTGTTTCATAAACACACAGCTATTTTGTCCAAACTAACCGCTTCATCAAAATGTTGAAAAATGTACTGTACCACTGGGACGGTTCTGCTGTAGACAGCTTTATTCCTCTCTCTTCTCTTATTTGTGCTTTAGGAAAAGAAAAGGAACAATATAATCACTTTTATTTTTATTACTCAAATATTTGCTCTGGAGCCTGGAGAAGAGAAATAGTTATTATACGTTATGTAAATGATATCTTTAAAGAAATCAGCCTTACAAACAGTGCTACATTAACCCTTCAGCAACACCTAGCACCTCATTCTTCTTTAGCTGTTGACAAACAAGGCCAATTAACATCAGCAAGATAATTAACTACAGCTCCAGGTAGTATTTGCATCCAGTCTATTGCTGTTTGAAAGCTGTCTCTTCTCCTTGCCTCCTTGCAGCTTGAAGGTGTGAATTTTAACACCTAAAAAGTACAGAGTTTGGATTTGGTTGAGAATAGAGCAGGACTGCTTTTTTTTATTATTATTAGAACATTAGATGAATAATTATAATAGTGAAGTGACTTCAACCTTCTGCTAGATTTTTTTTTTCCCCAAATCATTTGCATATTTCGGGTTGCTTTTTTTAATTCCTTATCTTCCATATGGCAAATTATTCTTTTTGAATGTCTTGTATTTAGAGTGAGAACACTTTCAGAATGGACTTAAGTGGTGGTCCAAAACCAGTGTAATTATGTTTGTTGCCAAGGAAAGAAGAATATTATTCCTGGAGACACAGCAGGCATTTTATTAAATGATTGTACCAGCTGGAAACAGATTATTGCCTTTATTTTAAACTACCATTTAGAGGTCTAATGCTTTTATTTCAATGGGAAACAAATTTTTAGGAAGATTACAGCTCACGTGTTCTTGTGATTTTTACTGGGGTATGCTAGGTTCATATAATTATCCACGATAGTGTTATTTGCCTTGGTTTTGATGAGGCTGTTATTACCTGCAAGTCAAAAGTTGATCCTACTGTTATTTCCCTTCTGTCTGATACCCCAACTAATTTTGGAGTGAGGAGGAGCATATGCAGCAGGTGGGCTGTGTTTCTAATAATTAGTTTTCTTAAGCATGTTATAAAGAGCCTTGCCAAGAAAATATCACTGTAGCATTTTGAGCCCAGCTGGCGCTGTATTCGAGCCTGAAGAGGGGAGGAGAGAACAGCAGACTGAGCCATGTTCATCTGTGGAGTCTCTCAGCCAGATTCACCTACAGGTGAATTTGGCTCTCCCTGTGCTCCAGAAAATGTTTTCGCCTGGGATTTTTGGAAGGAAACAGAGGTAGTTCTTGTGCGCACCTTGCATTGTGAATGTGCATATTCGTTCTTCCCTCTGCACGAAGTCCTTAGGACACCGTCAAACATAGTTTCAGTTGAAAAAGGAGCTCTTGAGGTTGAGAGGAACTGCACAGCTCAGTTCTCTGTCTCAATTGCTGGGATGTTTGGGCACCCAGCACGAGAACATGCTGATGGACAACAAAGTCTGAACAAAGGCTCTCTAAGCCTTCCTTTCCCAGCTTTCCAAGCCAGAAATCGATAAGAGATGGCTAAGAGCAATAGCAGCAGGGGTGCGGTATGGGTCTGTGTTTTGGCCGTAAGTCTGATTTCACGGTCTCTAGATCAAAAATGCCTCAGCCACGTAACGCAGAGTGCTGACACGGTATGAACTCACACTAGCACTTCAAATCTGTTCCAAAATGTGGAGGGGTTAGTATTTCGACTGCTTGCCTTCCTATCAGATCAAGTCGTTGTCTGTCTTCCTGCAGCAAGCATAAACTCCATGTGTTTTGGCTAATCAAATGGAAATATGATCTTGGGCCCGTTCCTGAACAGAATTAAATTTGTATTGCTGAATTAAATTTGTCAGGCAGTGCACTGGCTGTGCAGTACCAGTGTGAGTGTTCCCCTCCCTTCTCCCAGAGAAACGGGAAGGCAGCGAGGCTGGAGTGGTTTTCCTTAGCACTTTTCCAAAGGTTGCTGAACTGTTTTGGCTGGACCACTCAAATAAATTCAGTTTTATGAAACATGGAAAAGTTCAGTAAGGTTACATGTGTTTGAAAAGTGCCAGGTAATCCTATCAGCCCTGTGTTCCATATAACAAGTCAGTCCCAGAATATATATTGCTCTTCAGGTAGCCATGATTAGCAGATGGGTGGTATGGCACTTGGCTTATTTTAAAACTTTGTGCTAAGTAAACTCTGTCATACAAGTGAGCTTCTTTTCTCCAAATTAAATATGACTATTTGGTGGGAAAAAATAGTCTCTTTTTTAAGGCTTTTAGACTTTTCTTGGTCTTTGTTGAAGAAATCAAATGAAGGACATCTTCTACCTCTTTGTGAGATTACTTTGATGGGAGCTCGATGTAGAAAATGCTCATGTCCCCAGTAAAAACATCTCTCTTATGTCTGATGTGCCATATGTGTAAGATACATGTAATTTCTGTAGCATAGTGCTATAGTCTCCTGACAGCCTCTGAAAAAAAGAATGAATGTTCCCCTTTCCTACCCAGTAGAGTAACGCTGCAAATGTTGCCAGGATGCAGCCACCTACCTCAAACTATTGCTAGAGGCACTTTAGCAGCAAGGCCCATTTGTGCAGTAAAAGCTCTGTGATGAATTTAATACACATGAAGCACTGACTTCCCTAGGGAAAGCAGAAATAGGATCAGAGGAGATAATCAGAGAGTCTGAAGGCTTCAGGAGGACAAACAGGTGTTGTCTGTGCTGTGTTGCCTCCCACTTTGCACCTTAGTCTGGAGGATACATTATTTTCTTCTTTGACATTCAGGACTTTTGCTTCAGGAAGATTATTTTTTTTAGTGAAGTCTTGAGTCCTGATGCATGAGCTAAAAGCCATCTGTGTGCTTTTTTTTTTTTTTTTTGTCTTTTTCGGTGTTACTGTTCCAACTGACTCTCTGCAGTCCATGGTTATGAAAAGGCTGAACAAGAAAGTGAAAAACTGAAAATACCCTTTGGGGAAAGGTACATGCAGTCAGTCACCTCAAGGTCATATAAAGTACAATGGGCTTATGCACTGGTGCAGGTTGAACTGATTTGTTTCATTAATCAAAACTCATACTGTGTTTGCAAAGAATAATTGACATTAGCAGAGCTATGTTACTTAGGAATCTGATATTAACGTCTCTGTTTAATTATATTGAGTTTTAAAGTCAGAAAATAAGCCTTTGCTTATTCAGTAGCAACAGTGTCTGTTTTATTAACAGAGCAAACCTTTTGTCATGTTATATAGGACAATTTTTGCATTTTTAGCAATGAAATAAATACCAAGTTATTGTGACTGTGATTTGGTAGGGATTAAGGTCAGATTCTGAAATGGAGCTGCACTCTGAGGAGGTCCTTGTGCACATTAGTGGGGGGAACCAGAAAGAAAATGTCAAAAATTAGCACAATGTTTTCCAAAAAAAAGATATTTTTGTTGGGGGCAGGGGAGTGGGGGGAGGGGGAGTGGGAAAAGGAAGGGTTCAGGATAGGGAGGGTGTGTTGGGGAGAGGAATGCATTAAGCACCGGCTGAAAATGGACAACTGAAGGCAACAAAAAGAGTTGTATCGATATGTATTTAAAGGAAATTAGGGATGATTAAAATGCAAAAATATTTGATCACGATCAAACAATTGCATGTTCTGGCTGCTGCTTATCCTGCAAATTTGTTACTACCAATGCCCTACCCAGGCATCTGTATTTACCAGTGTTTCTGCAAATGTGCAAGTAGCAGCTCATTGGGTGAGCTTTGTGGTTTGTTTGCTCAATGCCTAGTGTAATGTGGCTTTGATCTGTGAGGCGTCCATAAATATTACTGCAACCCACATGGCTGTGATGTCCTAGCCCACTCTTTCTGTCTTCTTGTATTGTCTGTCCTCTGGGGACATCCTGGTGAAATCAAGGTATTGCTCAGTTTAACTAAGATGGCAAAAGCATCCTTTCCTAAATTTCATTCTTAATTGAAGACATCTTCTGCAGCAGGAATGCCTGGTTTATGTCCTGTGTGATCACTCTGGCCTACTAGGGTAATTTATTCGTCCCCTTCTTTCCATAGTCTAATTAAGTGGATTGTTTCAGTGAAAGCGAGCACCTCTCTCTAACCACCACCTCCTCCTGGGGACTCCTTCCCTGACTGTTTGAGGGACATTCGCCCAGTCACGCTGGGGTGAAGGGAGCTTGGGCAACGTCCCAGCTGAAAGGCGGCCGTTCGTGTTCCCCACGTAGGTCTGGGGGGCAACTGCAAAGGTGATGGCTAAGAGAAAGAGTACGAATTGCTCTTTTGCTTACAGGAGCTGAGTCCTTCCCCTTGTTCTTGGGCAACTTCTGGCCAAGGAGCTGGCTGCCCCGCAGTTCCCACATGCATGTGCTTGCTTGGGCTTTCCGACCAAGGCTGGTGACCTGCTGGATGTTCAGAAAAGCCACAGCACGCAGGTGTAAGGGTTTTGTCATGGCATGGGGGAAGGGCCGTGGCACTGTCCTTCTCCATGTTCTCGGTGGAAATAAGGGACCTGCCGAGAATTAAACAGCTTGGTGCTACCATCCTACAGGGACAGTTGTTTCGGCATGATAGTTGGCGTCAGGAATTAGGTTGCTGAGAGAATCTTCTAGCAGGAGAGTTGGTCCCAAATGTCCCTTCTGCAGAGCACTGTAAAACCGGAGTGGCACACAGCCATGCTCTGACACACCTTACTTAGTTAAGGAGTCCCACAACAAAGGAAGGACTTTTTCTCCCTTTAATTCTCTTAATTTCTATTGCTTCCATTCCTCATTTTCAGCTGCCCATCTTGCCACGGTCCCCCAATTTTTCATTTTCCTGAATAAACGCGCCCTTTCAAATGGGGTTTGCTTATCTGCTCTTTCACCCAGCTGGTTTTTAGATTTTGTAGCTAAAAATTCTTAACTACTACCTGCTACTTTTTGGTTCTCCTCTTCACAGATTGTATCAGCCAGGAAGAGCAATGCTCGCCCTTTCTAACTGTAGCAGTCGTGTTGCCCTGACAGAACCCATTTTGACTGAAAGTGCTGATAATACCTTGCTTTTCCTGCTACTGCTCTGCATTTTTCCAGTACTGCAGACATTTTTACTGAAAGCTTAACCAACATCTCCTCCTCAGTTTGCTGTGTCAGGTCAGGGTGCCACCAATAATTTCAGCGTAGCTTTGGCGTTTTTCCAGTATTAGCTGCCTGCTCACTTCAGGATTCAGCCTCAGCACCTCTGCTTTGTTGACCTCTGAAGCTATTGATTTTTGTAGCTGGACTACATTCAAGTCGCTGAAGGAAAAGTCTGCTTTCCCTTATCAGCAAAAAATGTTTGGTCCTTCTGTAAGCTGCATTTTTAATTTTTGGGTTTACTGCAGGAAAATGTTGTAAAAGGTGTTTGTTTATTAATAGCATCTTTTTCGTTATTTGCTATCCAGATACTTAGTAAATATCAAGATCTTTTTTTTTACATGATGATGTAAATGATGATTTTTTTAGATGATGAACTTAGGCACAAATCTGTTCATCCAGTGGCAGAGTTCAGTGAGGTTTTACAGAACCTCCTGATTTTCATCTTTCTCCACATCAGATAGATGCATTCCTCACGTCTGGGGGGATAATCAGGGGCGTCTGGAAAAGCTTGTGCAAAAGAGCAGTTCCTTCACCCTCCCTCCCACCCTACCCTCAGTGGAAGAGGACATACTTCTCCAGGCAGTACTGACTAAGAAGAAATGTGCCTCTTTTTTGGGGAACGCAGGAGTTCTTTGTTGCCAAACTTCAGTTGTTCTTGTGTTCTAACCTTTTCCTTTCTTACTTATTTTTAATGGTATCTAGCCAGTGACTGCTGTTTCTCATGCTAGAAAAATATAATTAAAGACACCTGTACATCATAGATGATATAGAATCACTTTCATCGTTCTTCACATATTATGGATTGTTGATGAATTCTCAGCAGTGATTTGGCTCAGGAGGAGCAAAGTGTGTCTGATTTCACTGGCCTTCTCCTTTGCACCAAGTCTGCTTCACACTCGTCTGCTAAAAGGGACCTTAAATTAAGAACAAAATTTGTTTACTGCCACTCCTGCCTCCTGTCAGGGCCTAAGGAGACCTAGCATCGATATAGTCATGAATTGTGTTTAGACAGGGTGGGTTTGTGACATTTTATACACTCAGGCCACCATATAAAGGGGGAAAGGTTATACTCTACATCTGTATCTTTCTCTGGGGCAGTTTTGTTTTTCTTGGTTGTCTGGGTTTTGGTTTTTTTTAAAAGTTTCTCAATTATGTGGTTTTGTGGGGCAGCTTCAATGGCTGTGGTCTCAGAAGTCTGACAAAAACAGGCGGTTGCTGATCTTGCAGTTGTGTTTGTCTGTGTACCTGCAGGATGAAGGGCAATATTATTTCTTGAAGTATTCCCATCAGCTGAAACACAAAGTTTACTTTTATGAAAACTGAAAATATGAAATCTAAATGTGTATTTTAGTCTTTAAAAAAATACTTATTGCTGCCAAACAAAGCTATAAATTTTATTTTGTCTAAACCAAATGAAAGGTTCAATCTTCCCAACATAAGACATTATGCTTTTTAATTCTCTTCTGAGACTTGAAGGCTCATACAACTAGTTTAATTCCTCCCTCTGGAGCTTGTTATCCATCAGTTAAATAGATTGATACAAACTGCTATTTCCTGATCCTGGTCTTTACTAGTTTTCTTTTTTAATTAACTAAATCTTTTTCTTTTTTTTTCTCTTTCATTTATTTTTTCATACTCTACCCATCTTTCCCCTAGAAATGATCCTTTTTTTGATCAAGAAATGGTCTCAGTTTTGTGGTATAAAGACTGATTATTTTCACAATTATTAACCAAAGTGCGTGTGTGTGTGTGTGTGTGTGCAGGGGGGAGTGGGAGAGTCTTTTATTTCCTATCAAGTGCCTCGTGTCTTATTTATGGACTTGCACACTGTTTTTTTCATATACTTTATCATCAGGTGCTTCTTGCAGGTTCAGATGGAGAGACTGTGTCTGTTGTAGTTGTGCCAGCTTCCCTGCTAAATGTTTGGCAGAGAAAGGTGTAAAACCCTATTCATGAACAGTGAAAATCAAGACCTAAAAGCAAATTCCCCTAGTGACCAGGTTTTACATTTCCTCCCCACCCCACTGCTTTTATCTCATCATGAAGTCTGAGTTCCTAAGCAGAATTCATTTTACTGAAGAAGTAGAATTTCATTGTAGAGAAAATGGTAAATTTTTAAGTTTTCCTACCTTATAAGGGGCTTGGTTTATAAGAATTTTTATTCTAATTTGATATTGTCAAGCGCTGAGTGGGTAACTTGGAAATCAGAAGAAAAAGTCAGGCTTTAGTCTCCACACAGCCACCTCAGGTTTATGTATCTGCCCTGGTTGGTGCAGCTCTGTCCTTCCAGGTCGTCACTTCATTGCTGTAGAGACAGAACAGGAGGCCCTGTCTTCCAAAATCTGATTTTTTCTTTAATTTAATTTTTTTTTTTTTTCAACTGAGAGGACAGAATGTTTATGGATATTCACACAGACACACCAAATTTACATTTTTCTTCCCATGAATCTCTGCTCACTCTCTCTGACAACTGTGAAAGCTCTTTGCTGCTCTTTCCCTCACTCTTAGTTCACATCCAAATGTTTGACTTCCAGGTGCCATCCCTTTCCTTGTTGGTGGCAATACAGGCCTACTTTTGGAATCGCTACTTACCAAAGATCAACATGAAGGTTTTTGTTTCAATGGCACAGGCCTTTCTTCCATCCACACTGAAAATCATGTTGCTTTTTCAAGAGCTCCACAAGGATCCAAGTGAAAAGGTGAGGACTGCATATAGGTGTACCTTCCAAAATTCAATGAAACGAGGCATTAAAATCAGTCCCAACACCCTGAGTTTTAAGAAATTATTTCCTACTGAACTGATTGGGAATCTGCAGAGAATAACCTTGCTCGTATGTCCCTCCCAGACTTGCAGACAGACTAAAGAAGAGTCCTTTGAGCAGTGTGCCGCACTTCTTGGCGAGTTCAGCGGAGCAGTGGATGCCCTTGACGCCACAGACACAGGAGAATTCTCTGTGCCATACATGCTCAGGTATTTGCAGAATGGGGTTCAGCTCAGTAAATCTTTTAATGTATTTATTTTCACCATGAACTGTGCTTTGGCTATCTTGTCCGCAAGGTGGTTTGTGTTTCAGCAACGAGACTAGCAATGATGAGCCATTGACATCAGGACCAGGTTTGGCACTGGTGGAGGCTGAGACTGACTCCTGTGATTTACAGCCCTTTTTGAAATAAATTTGTCACCAGATGCCAAAAACCAATCACTAGCACTGCTTCAAACTTCAGATTCTGGTTCTTTGATATGTATTTTTGTACTGGAGTTACTGGTTTATTTTGCTTAGTTTGGTTTTAAAATAAACCATTTTCTGGTATGTGGAAATAGAATACAATATGTATTCAGTCTCTTTGGCCAAAATCAGCTGGAATTGCTTTCCATTGCTTCTGACTGGCACAAAAAAAAAAAGAGCTAAACAAGGACATAGTTGTAAAAAAAAAAAAAGAAAGCAAAAAAGTTTGGCAGCTGGGTTGGGACCTGTGTGTCAACATGAATGCACACTTGTGAAGGTAGTGCTTTTATAAAAACCAAACTTTTTTTTTAATATAAATAAAATCTAACCAGCTAATAAAATCTAAGCTGTGTGGCTATGCAAAACTACTTCAAATGAGTTTGCTTCCCCCTGCTTCTAAAATCAAGTGTATATGGGAGTTGCTATTTTTAGGTTTCATTTTAAAAATAAATAGGTTTCTCTTTAAAAAATGGTTTGCATCTGTTGCATTGGTGGCATTCTCTAATTTTTGTGAACTACCTTTTCTACTGTATGGTATAGGCCACTTATATGAAGTAGGAATATACAATAATCTCTACAGGTTTAGATGAACCCTGGTAAGAAACAGTATTGTCAAAATCTAGCAAAAATATGTTTAGACCATTTGCCTCACGCTGGCTATCGCTAGGGTACAAGGCTTTTGGATTCCTGATACCCAAAAGGATTATTTACTCTTGGCTTCCCTGCATACTGTACAAGAAAAAGGGAACTATAAATCATACCTTGCAAAACTTGGTCAGGCTTTGATCCTCAGACTTGCCAAGTTTGTCTTACTATGAAGCAGCTGTTCTATAGGCTAAAGTTTAAAAATTAAGTTTTTGAACATAAAGGGAGGGAAAGAGGGCAAAAAGAGGGATTGAAAGTGGAGGTTGTTCCATTACATATAGCTCTGAAGGGGCAGTTAATTCCCTGGAGTGTGGTGGTAAGAATTGCCTGGTTTTTTTTCAACAGGCTGCATATGATCAGTATTTGAATTAAATCACTCTGACAAGGAGAAGCAAAGACTCCGTTCAGTTGGGGGGACTGCAGTGTATGTGTCATCCACCATACGCATTGTCATTGGCTTGTACAGTTTCAGGGCAGCAGGGTGCACTAGCTTGTATTTATTTGCTTTGGAGCTAAGTATGCTTTAGCAGCTCACAGGGAAACAAGCAGTGGGTCCAGATATAATAGAAGTCTTGTGCCTGCCAGCTCTGCTTTCCCCAGAGCACGGCCCCAGATCTCACGTGGCCACCTCCTTCAAGAGGAACAAGTCAAGCCATCTTTAAATCTGTTTTTTTCTTCCTGCAGTTGTTTACTTCCAAAGATACTGCTTCCAAGACATGTAAACTGGAGGGAATTACATTAGCAAAATGGGAAATCCATATAGTTAGCAGTGCTGTGGTTGACTGGTTTGTCTTCTTGGCTTACAGCATAGTGATATTCAAACTGTCAGCCACGTCTAAGTTGGATTTAAATGAAAGTGACTCCAAACTGGCATGTAAAATTCAATTAAACCACCATGTCAGCTCCTGTATTTGCATTCTGAGGACTGTGACTACAATAGGTGTTAATTCTATATATTATTACAGAATAATGACATTTTGGGGGTCAGTTTCCTGGTGGAAGATAAACAACAAAGATACAAATGTAATGAAGCCTCATTCTGAAATGCAAAGCAGGTGCTGTATCCAGCAGAAAATTAAGTTAATCAATAAACTAATTTGATATTTTAAATTCTGAGTAGAGGCTACGCATTGGGCAGATTTAATGCAGTTTGAAAGATAGTGTAAATTATTAATAACGTAACTGCGCTGAATATCTCTATCCATTCATTCATCCTGAAAGTGGGGGACTTACTCCTAAATATTTAACAATAGTTATAACAACTGGCTTATTTTCTTCCCTTCCAGCCTGTAGGAGGAATAACTTCATTCATTTGTGTCAGTTTTATTTGTGTATAGAAACGTGTTCAAGGGAATCTAAGCTGGAGAAATACATGTCAATCAGTGCTGTGGCTGCAGCTTGGCGTTGGTCACAGGACTAATAGATAATACAAGGCAAGCCCAAGATAATACAATAGATAATAGATAATACAAGGCAAGCCCAGAGTCTGTGTGGGCTCTGTCTGCTGCATGTCCTACGTTTGATGATGGGTTTGTTTTATAGTGAAACACGGATGTTGTGGGAGACCATGGCCCCACAGTGTTGGTCCTTCATATAGACCTGGCACAAAATACCAGTGTCGAAACCCCAATTCCATTATAGTGGTGCAGAGCAGAGAGAAGGGAGCTCGCAAACTGAGTGGATGTGGTTCCTCGAGGTATATGGCTTCATATGATGAGCCAGATCCTAAGTAGAGAAGAGCATGAATAAAACTGCCTTCCTACCACTTTTGGCATGCCCGTTCCTGCTTGTTACTAGGGCACGCGCAGCTCGCTCACTTCACCAACCAGAGCATCCACAGAAGTCTATAAAACATTTGGGTAGCACAAGGTTGCCAGAATTATTAAACCATTCTTCTTACACCAACATAGGAGTCAGGAGCAGTTACTAAACCTCTTAAACCTTCTGGACTTCATGGCAAAGCAGGATGAAAGATGCTTGCTCCGCTGCATTGCAGCAATAAAACCTGGAGTTTACAGATGAGTGAAAGGAGTTGGTGTGTGCCTGGCAGGCTGAGGATCCATGTCTTACAGTGGTTAAGAAATTCCTAAACTGAAGAGAGAATGCGGTCTCATTTTCTTTCTTTCTTGTATTTTTTTCTTCGCTCTGTTCTTCTGACCAATCAGTATTATCTACCTGAGTAGTCTTTTACTTGGCAAATATTTCTGTCTATTTACTGTTCTGCAGAAAACTATTCTTTCTGGTTGATGCCCTTACTTGCTTCTCCTTTTTTTTGCAGCATTGGGATTGTCATCCACCTGCTGTCCTCCGCTTGAGTTCAAAGGTCTTGATCTCTCCTTTCCCCATCTTGCACATATGTATGTATTTATTTTATAAACTATTCCCAGAAGAAACTATTCTGACTGCTGTTACATTTTGGAGTCTAATATCTCAGAAATATACCCAGATGGATGGTAGAAAAAAAAATCAAGTGAACAGGCCAAGGAATCTGCTAAGAGACAAGGTGAGAGAAAGATCAATTGAAAAGTGATCCTGATGGTTCAGTATTCATGGGCTAAAGTGCTGAATCTTTGCTATCTCTTCTAAATACAATTGGCTCTTCTTCCACTGTCACTGATTTTTATATAATCCTCTATTTTTCTGACCTCAGACTATATGAAGAGGACCTTTCAAATTTACAGACTTCAAGAAAATACAAGTCCAGTTTTACCAAGCTTCTCAGCTTCTTACATCATTATATGGGAAGCCACGTTTGTCATAATGTTCCAGGACCCTGTAAAGCTAAAGTTGTTGTATTTCATCACAGCATCATTAAGACAGATTAATCTTGCTGGCTTTTGTCAGGTGAAAACTGTACAAAGCTCTGCTTTGGCTCTTATGGTGTTTTTAGCCAGTCAGTCACGATATTCCTTTCTTTCCATGCATAAAATAGTTTGTGCCTCTTTAGGTGCAGAGGTCATTTTGCACACTGGGTGTAGCTCCTAAAATGAGCCAGAGAGGTGGGGATATGAGCATGGGGGAACAGCTTCAGGAACTGTTAGGGAACCACTCCCAGCTAGTTAAAAAATTATTTCCATGTGAGCTAATACTATTCCTAAAGCTCTTAGTGGAAACAGAGTTCAGTATTATCTAGCTACATCTGGAAAGGCTCTTTTACTCAAGAGTAAAATTTTTATAACGTGGCTATTCTAGAAGCAAAGTGGAAGCTCTGGTTAGCTTTCAGTCTAGTTCCCAGAATGCTCTTACAGCTCTCAGAGTTTTTTCCCAGCCCTCCTAGAATCTGAATTGTAAGAACAAACCAAAGATTTAGATACAGTTGTACATGCCTTGTAATTTTTAATGAGTTTTCTGAGTAACCATAGCAAATACGTTTCCCGCATGGACAGTTTGTGTTTACGTGCATGTGTTATGCTAAATGTGTTTTATGGAAAGCATTAGAGTACTGAATGCACACATACTTCATATAAAACCCTTTCCCAGGTTGCTTATGATTTCACAGCAATGCAGCTTGAACTAGCACTGAAGAGTTTATGAATACCTGATGAACAGGGCAAAGATACATCTGTATCTTTGTTAAAGTGTGTGTGTATGCATATTGTTCAACACAGGCACTGATTTTTGTAGGGACTTGAGCACAATCAACTTTCACTGAAATCACTGACCACCACAAAAGATTATTTAAAACTATGCAGCTTGTCCATTCTAAAACTTGTTTTTCTTATATAAGAACGTCTGAAAAGAAGTAAATGACAGGTGAAGAAGCATGTGGGTTTTTTTGGCTTGTTGGCAATATTATTAATTTTATAAATATCAGACAAATTAGAATCTGGCTTTTTTTGTTTTTCTGGAGGAACTGCAGAAGGTCTGAGTGAGGTTTATTGTGAGCATAGTTACCCTTATTCAGTCTAATTAAAACATGTACCTTTTTCTCCAAGTCCCTTCATTCAGTCCCTCTGTAGATCTCCACATACTGTGGAATTTTCCAGTGCAGACAGGGCTGTTGTTTTGAATGTAAAATAGTCTGGGAAAAACACACCCCGTTTTCAGTGGCTTTTCTCCATGATGAATAAATCCATAGAGGGGAACAGGCTTGTGCTTTTCCTTTCCTTACTTTTCTGAAGCATTAAATACAACCTTTAGTGCCAACAGGCAGCCAAAACCCCTCTACTCTGGGTAAGTGGGATGCTTACAAAACAATTTTTATAAGTGACACTGTAGCAAAGATCTGCCATTTTTGTTGTCTAAATACAGCTATTTTTTATTGCTCTTACTTACCTCTCTAGGTGGTGAATCTTCCTGAGAACAGTTTATGTGCTAAGCAGCTGATTTACATATATACATACTGGTAGACGAGACAGCCACCAAACCTGGTGCTTCCAGAAACGTTGTAGGTGGCTCTGTAGAAATAACAGAGCAAATATAGCCTGAAGCAGAAATGAGATGCATCGTTTTGAGTAGGTGTTAGGCTGAAGTACTGGATAATTGACCTATAAAATGAGGCAGAGCCACTACTTCATCTGAAGTTGTGCCCTTGTGCGCTTCTGCCTGAAGTCAATTCAAGCCTTCAAATAAAATAATTGACTCACTGGATGTAAAACACAGAGGGGAATTCATTCTGTGACAAGTGCATACTTTCCAAACAAATCCTCCATCGTTAGTAAACTGGTTTTAGTTGAATGCTTGGTTAGAAAATGTGGAAGAACTGCATTTGGAAAGCACAGGGAAGAGAGAAACATGCTGCAAGTGCTTGTTTATGTTACTTTCCTTGCTACGCATAATTTGTAGGATTTTGTAGGAAAATTATAGCAGTATATTGTCCTTCCTCCCTTCTCCCCAAAATTGGAGCAGAAGATTGGGTTTTGCCGACCACTAGCTGTGATTGTGTACTTTCCCCTGCCACTCTGCCCTGGCCCGTGGAGGACTGGCTAGCAGCAGGAGGCACTCATCTCCCAGCTACTCCCAGGAGAGGAGGAGATGTGTCGTGAAGCTAGAGAATGTGGAGGCAAAATCACTCTGCTAGCATTTTCTGGTATTTTTACCAGGTTTCTGGGCAGGTCAGGCTGATGGGAGTTTTAAAAAACAGACAGAAAAACCCAGACAAACCCCACACAAGTGTTATGAGAGGAAGGAGTCCATGTGCTGTGATAAGGGCTAGACTTGAGATACTGTGACAGGAAAACCCCTGATCAGATTTTGTAAGCAGGGGCTTCAAAGGTGGGGAAAACCAGGGTAGGGTAGTACCAAAAAGGGGTGCCTAACGTTAAAACTGCATTTAGTCCTGTCTAAACACTTGGAAACATCAGATTTGATATCTCTTGCTGTCTCTGTGTGCATGCATATGTTGTGATCTCAGGCCAGCGCTTGCTTATACGAGACAGCCCGTTGCTCCCAGGTGTCTTTCTGTGCATGAAGAGGTACTGTTTCAGCACGTGCAAATGGGACTTTTGAAGATACAGCTTTTATAGGCAAATCTTTGATAAATGTCTTTAGAAGCTGGGGCCCTTTTTCTACGATAATCTTAAGAAAAATAGAGACGGAAAACTTAGTTTAGCTGTTGGTTACGGACTTCAAAAATACTGTTTCTACATTGGTTGTTTAAGGCCTTTAGTACCACCACATCACTGAGGCTCATTACTAGAATCTGAACACTGCAAACAGAAAATCAAACTGCACCTTCCATCCTATTTTTCTGCTTTCTCTTAAGCACCTTTAGTTTTGGGGAATCCCCATATGCAAAGTATAAATCATCACTGATTGTTGTCATGTATGGGATTTCCTTTTACCATGTTCTCAACAATATCAGGAGTATGGCCTGTTTTCTTTCAGTGTGTTCAGATACTACGTCCAATAAAATATGAAGTCTTGTTAAAGTTTTGATTTTGGAAATTGGATTGATTTTCCAGACCAAAAAATAAGTGGTTATGCTGTCCTTTCCATGGCTGCCTTCTGTAACACCTCCAAGTTTGTGCCATTTAAATGTTTTTAAAATTTGAAGAGAAATAAGAATGAGAAAAATTCTGAGTTAGATCTTCTTTCGGCACTCTTCTTGTTGTACAAACATTATGCAGCTGTTTAAGCGGCCATGAAGAAGCCATGATTTCAAAGGTGGAAGATACCCTGGGAGCTTGGAAATAGAGAAAACTAGGTGGGTTAATTTTTTCCATTTCCCCACAGGAAAGCCTTCTGGAACTGAGGTCTAGAGAGAGGACTTCAGTGCAGACAGCAGCTTAGGCAGTAATACAGTAGAGTCTGTGTAAACTTTTTGCTCCAGTTAAAGCCTCCCAGTAGTACAAGTTGTAGCTGTACCCAGATTCGTCACTCAAATCCAGACCGTGGGCCACCATTAGCACTCCAGGGTTACACTGCCTAACATTCAGTTTAGACACAACTCCTTTAGAAAACATACTACTGAGCTGTGATTTAGTGCTCAGTATTGTTCCTTACTCTGGGATATGTGATTAAAAGAGAAACACCTTCACTCTCCAACTAATTGGTATAAAGGATAACTCTTTATGGCCAGCAGTGGAATTTTGGAAAAGGAGAGGGGAAAAACATTTCCATTAAGAAACTGTAGTGATATTCAGAGGGGGAGACATGACAGCTCTTATAAGCAGTGAAAATAAGAAAAAAATAGCAACAAAAACTTAACGTTGTGTACGTACCAAGCCACGTTTTCTCACAGCTCTGTCAATACCACCTTTGTTGTGATCTGCAAATGCAGATAATGCAGTCATGTAATTGTGCTTTGACATTATTACCACTCGTTATGGATCATTTACCAAGTGCCTGTGCAGCGGAGGTTCTCCAAGCTTCTAGGCTGGTTTTGGTGTAACTGGTTTGCACGGATTTTAAATGGAAGAGATGACATTAAAAAACAGCATGTGAAAAATGCAGATATTTGGGGGAAATGGCGAAGTGTGAATCCATGTGACAGCAGACTCCTTAGTGGAACTGAGTTTGCCCCGTCTGTGCAAGTAGGCAGTTCACTAGAAGGTACGAGCAATAGTGAGGACAGAGGTTTTTCAGGCTAGTGATGGCAGGTTCAACACATCCAGTGCTCCTGTTGATGTCAGTATTTTTCAACCTGGGGGAAAATGCAGCCTGATGCAAACTGCATTAAGGTTGAGGCACTCAAATGGGAAGCATTTTTATAATCAGTCTATTTCGTGGAATGAAAGGAGAAGACCCACTGTGACATGCTGCGATATATGTTGTTAATGGCTCATCGTAACAATTCTGTTTCTTCAGTAAGATGTCTCTTTTCCCTTACCTCCTCTCCCTATGAAAAGATCTTGTCAACATGGAGAGAGCAACTCTGAGGAATCTATAATTTAATGAAAAATTGCTGTTGCCATGGCATAGAGTTCACTCTGATTTTATATTGAAAGAATGTCTCAGTCTTCATCTGCATTCCCTGACTCTCTAAACAGCTGTATCGGTTGTTAGGATTCAAACAATTAAAAATGCTCTATTATTAAGAAGAAATTAAAAGAAGTAATCAGCTTAACACAATTCCAGCTCAAAAAACCCTTCCCTGGCAGCTCACAGGAAAAGCATATTTGTATGCTGTTAACATCCCAAATTGGCTTAAGTTAAAATACACCGGAGCAAGATTAAACCAAAGCAAAGACAGTGGAAAAAGAACTAATGTTTTCTTTTCACTGTGAACAATGTGGTTTCATCAGTTTTTTGTTGTTAGTGTGTCATATGAAAATACTGTGCTGAAGCCTACTATGCAGGCTGTTACAATCTCCTAAGTGAGACTCTTTAGTATAAATTTCTTGGCATCTACTTAATTCCCCTGTTTATTTGACTGAAATGTTTGTACCAGGCTTGTTCTTGTTCCATCTTCAGTGTTTGAACAAGAGAGAGTTTTCTCCCCTCTTCTTTTTTAATTCCTTGGTTTTGTGGGTGGGTGTAATGAAGTTTTATAAATCCTGATGAACTGATAGTAACTGGGTTGAATTTAACACAAGAAGAGGCAGATGGTACCTACACCTCCTTTGCTATTCCTAAGACACCTATTGCCATCGTTCAGCAGCCTCCGCTGTTATCATCTTGGATGTCTGCAGGATAGATGCTGCAAACTGCACTGCAGCTCACCACATGAATTTGTGGCACATGGGTTGGTGCAATCTGTTGTACAGCCACCAAAAGCATTGGCCAGCTTTTATGCCCCAGGTTAAAAAAGCCTAAAACCATAAAAGTGTGGCTTCTGCCACTTTAAATATCCTAAGCCAAACTTCAGGAAAGTACAGCTGAGGAGTAAGAGTTGGGTTTTCCATTTTATTTCCATCGCTAAAGACTTTAGCTTAGAGTACCAGACACAGGCAAGAGACCCAGGCCTCCCTGGGATGCCTAACTTCAAAACTTAAAATCATGGAGGCTCTCTGCACTACCTTTTGTGCTTTCTTTGGTGTCCTCTCTCCCTGCTCTCCAGTACGCTAGTAATATTTTGGTCTTTTCCTCCCTCTTCCCTTCCCCTTCCAGAATATCTATTTCACTGTATACTTGACCCTTGATCATTTTCACATCTGTGATTGCAATTTACCTCTAGAAGAAAGTCCAAACACCAGCTTGGGCACAAAGCACTTCCAGGCACTCCTAAACTTTAAGGGAAACTAGTCATGCCTGTGCTTTGTGGTCTGGGGCTGTCCCAAATGACATCACTGACCTTGGTTTGATGATTTCACTCCTGCGTGGGTGAGCCTCCAAACCGCTGTTTTGAAAATGAAGCTCGTTTTGTTCAGAAGGAGGCTTTTCACCCTTAGCACGTGGCATACCGCGTAGTGTCCGTGTACCAGGGTTAACGTGGAAGCCCTAATGGTTTTTCAGCTTGGTGAGTTATGTGCCTCCAAATCTTACCTGACTAGAAAAAGTACAGCCAAAGCATCTTTTAAGGAAGGATGTGGCTGTTACTGTTCTCTAGTTCTCTCATCGATATATGGGGTGTTGTCCCCGTCTATCTCTTTCTGCACTGGAACTAAGAGTGAACTGTGCTCATTACAACGGCGTTACAGTTTGTAAGGTGGGTGGCCTATAACTGCATCTCCAAAGCGCTGTTGAACCCTTGAATTGGAGTGTAGCCGGGCTAAAAAGCTTAACCAGTTCAAAGGCCAAGTGTGCTTACTTGCAAGGCAATGATGGTCCAAGAATAGTTTCTTTTTTTTTCTGACTTCTCATTCACATTCCC